>NC_081843.1:24239794-24541335 GCF_963259705.1 Myotis daubentonii
ATAGCATCGATCTGCTGCCTCCTGCAAGCCCCCTTCAGGGGATCAAACTTGTAACTGGGCCTGTGCCTTGACTGGGAATCGAACTGGCAACCTTTCAGTACAATGCCCAACTGAGCCACACCAGCCAGGGCAAGAATATTTAATCTTGCTCATAGTTTGGCCTATTACAAACAATGCTGTCCTGAACCTTCCTGGTGCACAAATGCATGCACCTGTCTAGGTAAATACTTAGAACTCCAATTGCTGGGTTATTGGAAATGTATGTTATGAACTTGGCTGTGGCATGCCAAATACTCCCACCAAAAAGCACTTGAAAGTTCCCGTAGTACCAAGCGCCTTTCCATTGATGGAGTTCCCTCCTGTCCATCTCTTCACAACAATGTACAAATGACAGAAAAAGCAATTTGGTAGAAGCTTTCTTTGTCTTGAAGTCAAAAGCCCTTTCTTCCTCAGCCTGCAAGAAAAAGATTAATGCTGAGCGGTGGAAATTGTGGGGAGCTGTCTATTGATGAACTTGCTCCGGGTTAAGCCAGGATAGCAATCATTTCCTCCAGGCTTCCTCCTACGGCTCCATGAGTGGGAAACATTTATCACGAGCACAGGCATGTGGAATGACAAGATACTTGTGCCATAATGATTTTCCTTCCTTTTATCACAAAGAAGATGATCAATCAAGGCAGAAGTACTCAAGTGGGACCTGTTGCAGTGTGTTTGCCAAAAAGAGTAGATCAGACAAGCTGCTAACAGATCAGTGACTAGCGCCTCCTTTGCTCATGGCCTGTTCTCAAACACTGAATAGTGAAACCATCTCTTCCTCCCTGTTTCACTGTTTCATTCATTCATTCACTCATTCAACCTGAACTACTGAGAGCCTCCCAACCACTAGAGGTTCAACACTGAACAAGCAGACATGGTCCTGCCTTCAAAGACCTTACATTCTACTAAGAAAATTAATAAAGCCACAGGGTATCCCTTGACTGGTATTTATCAGCACCCATATTGTGCTGGGTACACGAGATTTAGAGGTCAGCAGGACACAGTCGCCATCTTCAAAAGCTTACCAACTAGTTTAGCTGACTTCTATGCACAATGCAATAGGAGCTGTGATAGATGTAAGTACAAAGCTCAAACAGAAGCCATTAAGCCTATCCATTAAGATATAAATAATAAAACGCAAGGGAGAAAAAATTACTGCCGTCATCATCATAGTCAATACCACCAAATAATGCCTATTCTTGTCAATAGAACTAACTGTTTAACATACTCTTCTTGATAGAACAAACTTTACTCCCTGCAGAAACCCTATGAGAGAAATGATTTTATTGGCCCCATTTAAAAGATGAGGACACAAAGGCTCCAAGTGGTTAAAATAGCCTGACCAGAGCCACACACGCTCTCGCTGGTGGAACTGGAATTGGGTGCAGGGCCATCAGAGAGACAGAAAGCTTTACACTGGCACAGCATTGGTCATCACATTGGAAAAGACAAAAATAACCCAAAGTCCAAAGATGGCAAACTGGTCAATAATCCTCCTTCTATGCAATTATGCTTCAGTAAAATGGTCTATGGATATTAAAATGAATGATGTAAGTCTGCATGTTGACCCAGAAAGACCTTTATATTACTTATAAAAGTATGTAATGCGATTATATTGTGTTGTAGCAATATTATTTTTTAAATCACTTCATACATATATGCCTAGAAAAAGAAGAATATGGAAAGCACTTCGAGGGCAAGGATGTTTTTCTGTTTTGCACACCTGTGTCCCCAGCACCTAAAACAGTGCCTGCTACACATCAGATGGCTAATAAGTACTTTTTAAAGAAATGAATAATTTCTTAGGGAGTAAATTAGTGAAAGGATGAATGGATATATGGATGTGCAGATACATGGATGGATGAACATGCCAAAATGCAAGCAAGCATAATCTTGGTGGTGGGTTTGGGATGAATTCTTTTCTCTTTCTTTATCCGCATGTGTGTGTGTGTGTGTTTCACCAATTCACATAGATTGGGTGTGTGATGAGGGAAGAGAAGGATATCCAGTCATCTTCAGGATTACATCTTGAAAAGAATACAAGTCAGGAGGTTGAAATCTAGTACTGATCCTATCACTGAATTAAGTGTATGACTTGCTTCATTAACTTAGAGAGATATCAATATCAGATCTTAATATGTAAGTACTCAAAAGTCATAGATACAGAGAACAAATTAATGGTTGCCAGATGGGAGGGAAGAGGGAGAATGGGTGCAAAAAGGAACAGGTTAAGAAGTACAAATTGCCATTTACAAAACATAGGGATGTAATGTACAGCACAGGGAATATAGTTAATAATATTATAATAACTATGTATGGTGTCAGATGGGTGCAAGACTTATCAGGGGCATTACTTCATAAGTTATATAAATGTCTAATCACTATGTTGTACACCTGCAACTAATATAATATTGTATGTCCGTAATTGAAAAATAAAAAAATGAATATGTAAGTGTTCAATTCACACTTTACAAGTGCCTTACTTAGTTCTATCATTTGTAAAGTAGGGCTTAAAACATCGGTCAGATCTTTCCTATGGGTGAAGCGGAGTTTTCTAAACTTTCATCATATAAAAACAACAGCAACAACAAAAAATAATGTGTCTTCATTATTTTTGCCACAACCGAGTTCCTCCTATAAAATTGTTTTCTTGCAGACAACTAAACTTTTCGATTGAAATAATTTCTTAAATTATTAAATCTCTGCTATAAATACTGCTAGTATCACTTGCCATCAATCCTACTAACAATGAAAATTAAAAAATAACGAAGACAAAACAACTTTGACTTCTTTCTATAGACTGTTGACTGCTAAAGACTAAGAGCCTGTTCCTGTTCTCTCTTTACTAAAAAGGAAGTTAGCAAGTGCTGGAGTGGCATTAAATCAGACTAACATCACACTGAGACTCTTCACTTAATATAAAGAAAATTGGGATAGAAATAAATTTTCACTGTGTAATTCAGTATGTTATAATGTTGTTTCTTAAAATAAGTGTCAAATACTGCCATACTGCACATCTTGGAAAGTCTGTGGCTCCATACAAAAAACATCTGTCAGATCCTTCCTATAGATGAAACAGAAACATGCTTCCCATTAGAACTCAAAGCAAGTGGACAAGCTTCCTTAGAATTCCACTGCCTAGTAGAGTCAGGTGCCCAACTGTCCCTGGGATTTCATTTCTGTAAAGCCTAGTCTTGGGCCTCTTTCTTAATTACACCTCTCCTCCCAGTACATCCTAATACACTTGAGGTGAGGGGCTCTGCCTCTCTCCGCTTTCTGTTCTCAGTTGTGTCTTCCACTGGGCCTTTCACTGAGTAGTTCTCAATAATATGCGCTGGATTGAATTCTCATGATGGCAAATACTGTTTAAATAGGTATGGCATGATAGTTTAATGAATAGTTAAAATCAAATTTTAAAATAACAAATACAGTTGTATTTTCATTCATTTTCAAAGTCCACCTCCCACCCCTGGACCCCCCCAATGTTCACCCATTATGGATTACAGTTGTAGGGAAATGGGAGGAGTCTTTAAGAGAAGGACAAGTCAAGTGTGAACATCTCCTAAAGAAGGAATTTCTACCAGTTCTCTTGGTAATTATTTTTCCATGAAAGATGGAGACAGAAGAGCAAAAGTCAAGTCTTGTTATTAATTACAAGCCCTCTGGCAATAAAAGAAAAAGAAAAGTAGCAATGTCCTACTGGCCACGGTGAGGATGCCTTTGGCTCCAGATGCTAATAAAATTTATCCTTAAACAAGAAAAACAAAAACAAAAAACGGAGTCAATGAAAATTTGGACATTGAGCTTGCAATTAGTGGTCTTAAGAGTGATGAAGACTGTTACAAAATAAACCCCAGCTCTTCTGTAATGACCTTGGGGGACATGAGCAAGTGTGAAAAACAGATTCTGATGAGAAGAGTCTGGGCGGGATGCCTTTGACGGAACCACAGTCTTAGATGCTCTTATTTGTTCATATAACCCACTGAGATCCAAAATGGCTCTTGAGGCCTTGGTTTTCCCTTTGTAGGAAGACACCTGAAGATGGGAAACTGGTAGAAGTCAAAGCCATGATCCAAAGTAATCCTCATCCATCTCAAGGAAGAATACTCAGACCATTGCAGTACCTTGACCTGGGACCATGGGTGAGGGTTGAGGTGGAAATGGAAAGTAGGTGCCACTGCATCCTTCTTTGCCTATATCTTCTTTCACCTTCTATCCAACACATATGTCTATTTTCCTTTTAAAATAGCCTGGTGTCAAAGTCAAATTAATAATGGCTATTATTTATTGAGTATGCACCATGTGCCAAGTACTGTACTAAGCAATTTACATTATCCTATGTAGTCCTTGTGAGATAGATATTATCCCCACTTTATAGGTAGGAAAACTAGGGCTTGGATAAGTTTATTTATAAAGATTACATGGCCAATAAGTGATAAAGCTGAGATATGAACCCAGTTGGCCTGACTCCAAAGCCCAAGTAAGTTAGAAATGTTTGAAATAAACTGTTTTTCCCCCTCCTAAACCCCTTGGGTTACAACAGGAGCCAACAGGGAGTTCTATTACGCAGAAATAGATGGAAAGTCTATAGAGAGGAAACAATGACCTTTATCACCACTGAAAATAAAATATAACTTTAATTCCTGGGGTGAATTAATATTATAAGCATTACAGTCAAAGAACACAACTAAAAAGAACTATCTCATGGGTTTATCATTCCAGTTTCAACAGTTCACCTTCTCACAACCCACAGGATGCCCAAAGGAAGACCATGGTTCCACATCTCTGTCGTTTATCATTCAATTTTCAGAGCATTTATGGAAGGTCACTATAACATCTTCCCCATGGAATTACATAAAGAATTGGAATTGTTCAGATTTCCCGATTTGTATTCCAAGCACTGCCCTATCAGAGGTCAGGGGGAAAAAAATCACAAGGTGAACGTATATCATTCCCCCTTACCTGGAAATAAATGAAAATCTCTGTGCTCGAATAGTCCTCTCTCCTCCTCCTGGGGAATCTGACAGTATCTGCAGCACTCATTTCATTACACATCTTGCGAGTGCTTTGCAAAGATAATCACTGGGAGCACCCGAGGTTACAACAATGCTGTTTTTCTCTTTTCCCAAGCACTTCTTGCACCAGAGCTACAGTGATTCTGCTCTTGTCCTGGCCTCTTGGGCTGCACCCTAATCTCTCCATCTTGCAACTGATTAAGAACTATCCCATGTGAAAGCTCCTGTCTAAAGGTGACATAAAAACACATGTCGAATGTGTTCACTGCGTACAAGATCAGAATTTGTACTTGTTCCGGTAGAAGGTTCAGTGAAAGAGACGACAAACACAGGGCAAAGAAGCCATCTGCTATGGACGAAATGCTGTGTCCCCCCCAAAATTCATATGATGAAGCCTAATCCTCAATGTGATGGTATCAGGAGGGGAGGCCTTTGGGAAGTGATGAGGTTTAGATAAGGTCATGAGGGTAGAGCCCCCATGCTGGGATCTGCCGGGAGCCAGTCCATCCTTGCTGTTTCAAGGGACCTGGCATATAAGGGATACTGTTCTTAATATGTTTGCTCACCTTCTTGGCACTATGTGTTTTAACCAAGGTCACCTCTCTGAGAAAGGTTGTTTCCCCAGGTAGGGATTTTCCCCTGAAGTTAGGGAGGGAATAAAACCCCTTAACTAAGTGCCAGGTGGGTAATTAATCACTTTAACTATGAACAATCATGCTTAAGCTACATAATCTTTACTCCCTGGAATGGAAATAAGAAACGCCCTAACCTTTGGAATAGAGATTGATAGGATTGGAATCAACTGGTATAAATACAGATGTAACAAGACAACAGGAGACAGAACCTAGACACAGAACCTACACAGAACCTAGAGACAAGAACTTCGCTGGAGAGAACATGGCAAAAGATCCTGGTCAGAAACTGGCCACAGAACCTAGAGACAGAACCTAGCGAGAGAACATGGCAAAAGATCCTGGACAGAAACTGGCCACAGAACCTAGAGACAGAACCTAGCGAGAGAACCTGGCTGAAGAACCTAGAGACAGAACCTGGCTACAGAACCTGGATAGAACATGGCAAGAGAACCTGACTAGGACATGGCTACAGAACCTGGCTGGAGAACCTAACAAGGGAACATGGCTACAGAACCTGGCTGGAGAACCTAGCGAGGGGACATGGCTATAGAACCTGGCTGGAGAACCTGGATAGAACCTGGCAGGAGAACCTCTCTATGCTGATCAACAGAACCTGGCTGGAGATCCTAACCAGAACTTTGCTGGAGATCCGGACCAGAACTTGGCTAGAGATCCTGGCTAGGCTGCTGATCAACTGAACGCTGTCTCCGTGTTATTCCTTCTTTGCCAACTCCATCCACACCTTTGGGGACCCCTGGACCTGCTGGGGTTGGACCCCAGCAGGGATCTTCGGCCTTATAAGAAGAGGAAGATCCCAGAGCTTTTCCACCTTGTGAGGTCACGGCGAGAACGTTTTTTATGACCAAGGAAGTGGGCTCTCACCAGACACAAGTTCTGCTGTCACCTTGATCCTGGACTTCCGGCCTCTAAATTACCACTGCTACTTAATGTACACCCTTGTTGACTTGCCTGGCTTCCACCTTCTGTCTCAGTTCCTCCAAACCATCTTATCTCCTTTTGTCCTCAGACACATCCTAGGGCATGCTCATTACCTCCTCTGATTGCTACAGTGAGATTTGGGGTTTAGAAATTAATAGAGGTCCCAACAGATTCTTACATAAGGTGACATATGCAAATTTTAAAATAATATCTCTCAGCAGAATCTTAGCCAAACAATGAAATGGTGCCTTTGTTCCCACTTTGCTCTAATTTTATGACAGTCTTTCACCCCAGAAATCTTGCGTCCCTGGTGTGAGGAAGTTTCCCAGAATGCCTAGCCATAATGCCTCTTTTTTTTTCTTTAATCTTTAATTTCTTTATTGGTTAGGGTATTACAAATGTGCCCTCATCCCCCCATTAACCCCCAACCTCTCCCCCGCCACTCATGCTCTCATTCCCCTGTTGTCCATGTCCATTGGTTTGGCTTATATGCATGCGTACAAGTCCTTTAGTTGATCTCTTCCCTTTCCCCCCATAATGCCTCTTATTTTATATGTACTAACAGCATCTTGGCCCCATCATTGGTTCTAAGACTGGAAACAAGTGAATGTCTATTAATTTGCATTTATTAGGAAGCAGATCTTTAGTAGGCCCTGGGCAAGGGTAAAACACTCTCATGAGGACAGAACATTTTGAAGACTCTTCCCATGTACCTCCAACACAACGAGAGAAAGCACACTCAGTTTCTTCCCAAGCCAACCTTACTGCCTCACTCAGAAACTTTCTATTCTCATATCTAAAGCATATTTCAGGGGTTTACTTCTTCAGAAAGATTAATAATATATCAGGAACATAAAGGCAACAGGAGCATAAACTTAATGGTAAACATATAATCAATGTTTCATAATGTTTTCAGAATAGGAGGATATATAAGGTTTGCTCTCTATAATTTCTTTCCCAGGCCTCATAAATAAACAATGACTCTTTTCCCCCATGTTCAAATGATTTATAAGCAGATCTTTAAGTGCTTCCATTCATTACTAATGCATTGCATAATGCACTGTAATAATTGAATATAGCTTGAGTATAATCGTTTACCATGTTAATAAAGCATCAATACTATTTAAAGCAACAACCCTTTCATTTTACACAAACAATCTCTGGGTAAGAAACAGGAAGAAGTAAGCATGATATGTCCAAAATACAGAGCCCTCGGAAATCCCCATTAGTCACAGGGGAGCCAGCAGAAAATGATGATGTCCCTAGAGGCAAATTTTCAAAGCCCGGGGACAACCGCGCCCCATATCCTCCTGTGGCAGCAGGAATCATCTTTATTTTCACATTGAAAGACCTAGAATCATCTACACAGCCATGGTGCAAAACCTTCCTGGGGAAGGACAGCAGAGGCCATAATTCCAAGCCCCACACACTCACCTATTGTGCAATCTTAGGGGAAATGAGGAGCTCTTCTCCGAGAATAGAATTAACCCTTGCCGTTTAATATTTCATGCCATCCTGGCAGCTCCCTAACAAGAACAAATGGCTACAGCTCAAATGAGGCTTGTTTATCCTGAGTAGGATTTAATGATGAGGACGGCCGAGCAGTGCGTGTCGTGAAACATATTACACCTGCGGTTGTTCGTGCAATACCACTGTATTTGCCATGCACTGGGAAAAATTAGTGCCCATACTTTCTGGGTTTTGACACACAGGAAAAACAGCTATTGTTCCAGCTGAAAATTGAACATAAATTAAACAGGAAAAAGTAACTTATTTATTTATTTATTTATTTATTTATTTATTTATTTATTCATTCATTCATTCATTCATTTATGTATTTATTTATTTATTTATTTTTGCTAGAGGGCAGGGTCTGGTAGGAGGGGGGGAAATGAATTATTTTAGAGATAATGTGCTTTTCTATTTAAGATAGGATGGCTAGTTGCCTGAGTTTTCATTTCTGAGTCTTGCTTCCTTCGCTCTTCTCCACCAAAAGAACATCTGTTTTATGAGTTAGGCTTTGCCAGCCCTTCCTCCTCATTTTTCAGATGACGAACTCACTCTGCATTGTGATTTATGAACCTCAGAGTTCCCACGGCGAGCCTGGCTGGCAGGAGAACTCAGCACTTCTGTTTCAATTGGCAAAACTTCTTCAAGGCATGCAAGCCTCTGGATAAAGCACATTGAAGTGGTCTCCAATTGGATGGAAAATAGGGCAGAAAGGGTAATGCTCCCTGAAAGATGTGAATTGTGCCACAAATGTCTAGCTGACCATCAAAGATTGTTTTTTTAATAGAGGTCCCTTGCACAGTGTAGATTTACTGCTGGGAAGTATCTACCCATCCAAAGATTACATATCCCAGCATCCCTTGCATCTGGGTGGGGTCATGTGACTTTTTCTCACCAATTGAATGTGAGTAAAAGTGATGTGCATCTTCACCAATACAAAGTAAGTAAGAAGCAGGTGTGCCTTATCCACCCTCTTTTGTCCCATCAGCCAGCAGAAGAGAGAGGACTCTGAGGCCAAAGAAGAGGGCAGAGCTACAAGATAGAAGGATCCTGGGTCTTTGAGTGGCTTCACAGTATGCTGTCCATTTACAAAGGTCTTTCTGTGAGCAAGGAATACATTTCTAGTGGGTAAAGTCATTGAGGTGTCAGGAAATTTTGGTTATAGCAGTTAATCAAAGCACACAAATCAAAGCACTTCGATAGAAAGGAGGTGAAAACTGGAAAGCATAATAATGATCCTGCTTAGGCCATAGTAATTCAGGACAAAACTGCATGTTTTGTTTTGTTTTTCACTTTTCAAATCACCATCTTCTTTACCCTTCTGTTCTCAGGATGCTGTTTCATCATTTCTAACATATTCTTTTTATAGCTAAGCATGTCCCTGTCACCTCATCTTCTGCTATCTTCATTAGTGCCTTCAAAATCCCAGCTGAACTACATGATCCTTCACCTACATTGTTATCCTAATTATCCTCTAGCTCTCCGTTCTATATCACTTCTTCCAGGAACCTTTCCTGACCACCCAGAAAAAGTCAGATTCCATCATTATTAGCTTTCATAACCTGGGTTTTCCTAGCTATCACTTATCACAAAAACAATTTTATTTTTATGTGTATGATTATTTGATTAATTCTCATCTCCTCAACTAGACTTGAAATGAAGGCAGAACTGTGTCTAGGTTTGGCTCACCATTTTATTACCAATGCCTGACATATATTTAGCACTCAATAAATACTAGCAAGTGGATAAATCATACTAAAAACGATGAAATGCTTACTATATCCCAAGTACTTTACATTTTCTCATGTAATCTCTCCTCAAACCCTAAAAGGTAAGTATTAACATCCCCACTTTATATACAAAGAAACTGAGATCCTGAAAACTTAAATGCAATACCTAAAGACACACAGTTTACAGTTAGTGGGGATTGAAATTTGAACCAAAATCTGTCTGAGTCAAGATCTCTCTTTGTGTCTGACTATGTGCAGAAATATTTTCAATCTAGTCTTGATACTGTTTGATTTCTCAACAATTCATATTTATCATTTTTAGGATCCATAAAACTATTTTGTGTATTTGTTTTTCTTGGGGTATAATTTTCATACAATGAAACGCAAAGGTCTTAACATATTAATCAGTTTTAACAAATGCATGCACTCATGTAACCCATATCTCCAGCAAGAGACAGAATTTTCACTATCACCCCATGAAGCTCCCTGGTGCACCCTCACTTTCAATCCCATCCCCGCACTTAGAAGCAATTTTTCACATGTGGCTCTTTGTCCCTGTTTTAAAACTTCATAGAAATAGAATCATTCAGTATTTTTCTATTTTGTGTGGATCAGTCTTTGTGTGGCTGAGTGGTATTCCATCAGATTAATATACCTTTTATGTTATCTATTCACCTTTAATAGATATCTGGGTTGTTTCCATTTTGGGTCTATTATTAAGAAAACTTCTATAAACATTTATGTACATGCCTTTTTGTTGACATATGTTTTCATTTCTCTTAGGTAAAATCTAAAGCTGAAACTGCCAGATTATTGGTTAGGTATATAGTTAACTTTTTAAGAAATTGCCAAAGCCAACCATTTGTTAAAGTGGATGTACCTTAGTACACCCACACCAGCAATATAACAGAATTCCAGTTGAGTCACATTCTCACCAATATTTGGGGTTGTTGATCATTCTAGAGCAGTGTTTCTCAACCTTCTGGCCCTTTAAATACAGCTCCTCATGTTGTGACCCAACCATAAAATTATTTTCGTTGCTACTTCTTAACTGTAATGTTGCTACTGTTATGAATCTTAATGTAAATATCTGACATGCAGGATGGTCTTAGGTGACCCCTGTGAAAGGGTCATTTGACCGCCAAAGGGGTCGCGACCCACAGATTGAGAACCGCTGTTCTAGAAGGTATAGTGGTATCTCATCATGGTTTTGATTTGCATTTCCATAATGATTAACCAGATTTTTTTTTCTTATGCTCGTTGGCCATTTGTGTATCTTTCCTTTGTGTACTATCTATTGAGTGTTGTGCTCAATTTTGTCGGGTTTATTTCACACAACAGAGAAAAGGAAGGGAGGGAGGGAGGAGATGGGAGGGGAGGGGAAGGGAAGGGGAGGAGGGAAATTAATTATTTCATCAAGCAACTCCACAAGAATCTCTAGTGGCTTCCAAACAAACTGAGATATGGGCCAGATTCAAACTTCCAGGTGCAATATTATATCCTGGTCCCATGAAGGAGCTCCTTTTATTATGCTGGACGGAACTAGGAACCTCTCTATCTGAACTTAAATCTACCTGAATGCCAGAAACAGTGGAGTGACACACAAGGGCATGCCAGGTGCATAAAGGAAACACCCCTCCCTTTGAGGCAAGAGCATCCCACTTAATAAAGAAGCACAGCCAGGAGGGATGTGTTATTACCCCACCGTGGCACAGGTGACTCCAAAATAGGCAGAGACTTCAGCATCTACAGACAAAAGTCCCTGATGGCCCAGTGGGTACATCCTAGCCTAGAACAAGGAATTCCAACATGATGTCTAGTAAAATGTCGCCATCTCCATGTGGAAATGCTACCTCTAATGCCACCTTAATTTTCTTAACCACCATGCTCAGCCTGTGCTGAAATGACACCACCAACCCTAACTGTCAGAGGTTTTTAATTCCACCAATAAACTCTAAAGTGCAACCTTTCCTAAGAGAAGGCAAATTGTGTTTAGCCATTTGAAGGCTCAATTATCACGTTTGCCCTCGCAATTAGGAAATGACTCCCACTAATTGGGTAATTGTATACCTAAGTGCCCAATTTGTGTGGGCAAATTGAAGGTATGATATATGCAAATCAACCTGCATGCACAATTTTTGTCCCATAAAAGCTAACTGTCACTGCATGCCAATCACAGAGGCAGTCAATCATATCTGCCTCTTTTTGAGTGAATCCTTTTAGCTAAAGTGATTCTTGATGTTTGAGTCTCACTAATGACATAAAATAATATTGTATTGTTCTTTCTTTTAAAAAAATGTATTTTTATTGATTTAAGACAGAGGAAGTGAGAGGGAGAGAGAGATGGAAACATCAATGATGAGAGAGAATCACTGACCAGCTGTCTCCTGCACACCCCACACTGGGGATCGAGCCCACAACCCAGGCATGTGCCTTTGACCAGAATAGAACTGTAACCTCCTGGTTCATAGGTTGACGTTCAACCATTGAGCCATGCTGGCTGGGCAAGATTGTATTGTTTATATGGAACCTAGTATTAAATAAGAATTGTGTCATCTTCCTAGCAAAAGTGAGAGACTAGTGAGCTATGGATTCTTCAAATGATTAATGCTGCCTCCCTCCGAGGCAATCGGTCAGCTCTTATTGCTGAAGAAGGAGGTGTCAGTCCCCAAGAAGAGGGTGCTTGACATCTAAAATATTTGAAGGTTCTGTTCATGGTTCTCAATAGCTACCCTATGCCAGACACTGTGCTAAACACTCAACACACATTATCTCATTTCATCCTAGAACAGCCTTATGAAGTAGGTACTGTTAATAGTCTCATTTTACAGTGAAAAAACTGAGGCACAGAGACATTAAGAGACTTCCTCAAAGTCACAGAGCTGCCAAGTGGAAGCGCATCTCCTTCTCTCCTGCCTCCTATCTCCAACCCATCCTCAAATTCTGTGGGTTCCATCTGCTTAATTTCTTTCAAATCAAGTTATTCTCTCCATTTCCATTGCCACTAGACTGGCTCTGGCCACCCTCATAACAACAGTTTTCAAGTTGACCTCCCCGCTCTCCTACTTCAGCCAGGGAGATCTTTCTGATACAAATCTGGCCATGTCACTCTCTGGCTAAAATGCTATTGCCTTCATGATGAAGTTCAAACTCCTTTACACAGCAAACAAGTCTTGTCGTGAAATTTCCCAGAGAACCTCAGAGAAGTCACTGGAACTCTCTTCAATCAGGCTCTCATCTCCTGCACATCAATGGAGCTGCTCTTAACATCTTCAGTGATTCCACATGCCAGTGCCAGATCAGCTCTTGGTTCTGATGATTCAAAGTTTCAGGATCATTTTACACAGTGGATGCTCTCCCTGTTGATTTCTTCTCCACTTTGATTCCTAGAAACCACACCTGGTTTCCCCCTTCCTCACTGGATGCTCCTTCTCACTATCCCAGGATCCAGTCCTTGAATCTCTTCTTTTCTCTATTTATACTTATTCCCACAGCAAGTCCATTTGGCAACAGGCTTTAAATACCATGTCCACAATCAGGTCTTTAAAATGTGATCCTCCAGGATCAAATTGCCAATTACCTAGCTCAGTCTCTATGTGGGTGCCTAACAGGCATCTCAAATTTAACACGGCCAAAAACTATTGATCTCGCCACTTACTCCCAAACCTATTCCTCCTACAGTTGCCCCTCTTCACTACATGGCAACCCTGTAATTCCAGCTGTTCAAGAATCATTTTTCTTCTCTTTCCCTCAAGTCTCACATAAAATACATCAGCTATTCCTGTCTGTTCTACCTTCAAAATGTATCCCCAATGTAACTGCTCCTCACTACTTTCACTACAAGCACTGTGATCCAATCTACCATCATTTCTCACCAGCACTACTGACATACCTCTGTCTCCCTGCTGTCACCCTTACTCCCTAATGTGTATTCTCAACATGACATAGTGATATTTTTAAAATATAAATCTGATCATGTGACTCCCCTGCTCAACCCCTTTCTCTCCTTGGCACAATGGTTTCCTTGTACACTTAGAAAAAGAATTCTAAATCATCTCCAACTCCCATTCTTTCCTTCTAGGCTCTCCACGTGCATGCAAATTTATAATTATACTTTAGTCAACTGCCTATCCATGCATATTTTATATCCTGCTTAGTTCCCCTAAGGCAATTCCATCCTACAATGCATCAGATTTCCCTCTTGGTCAATAATACCCATTAAATAACCACAGTTATCCATTACTGAACGCTTAGTGTATGTGAACCATTTCTCTCACTTGGTCGGCTACATTCTAGAACGTAAAAAAACGCAGTCATGTCTGGAATTGCTCCATTGGGCTCAGCATGGTGTCAGGTTTATTTTCCTGTGGCCATATGTGATGTCTACAGCACGTACTGGGCCCACAGTGACCAAAAGCAGGCCTAGTCACAGCTCTATTGATTTTTTCTTACGTGGCATTAATGTCTCCCAGATTCCTGAGGACTTACAGGCTCCCACCATGTGACCTTCAGCAGAGACCAAAGCCCAGTGCCCAGGTGGTGATCAGGAGATGATGTTTTACTGAAGCCCCATGCTTCTCTGCATCCTGCTTTCAAGTTAAGTCATGCAGACTGGAATGAGGCTTCCACCTTGATTCAAATTCACTAGAAAGGACCAGGCAAGACAGTTCCATGACAAGGGCGTTGTTCCCTTCGGTTGTGGCCATTAGGAATGTATGCTATGCTCCTCTTTACAGACAAAAACTCTTCTTTACCAACAGAACCCATATTTTATCCAGGGTGGCTGACAAATATCTTTCCCAGACTCCCTTGCAGTTAGAAATGAGCAAGTGACCCAGGTCTAGCCAATGAGATGTAAGTAGACGTCTACTGGGTAGGCCTTCTGCAAAAGCTATTATTATCCTGGCAAAAATGAAGTAAACTCCACAATTCTTGCCCTTCTACTTCTCCCTAGTAGAAGGAGCACGCAATGCCTGGACATAGAAAAGCCATCCTGTGCCCATTTTTACGAAGATATCTGCAAAGAATTCTTGGTGAAGAACAAAGACAAAAGGAGCCCAGGTCCCTCACAGTTTTTCTGGATCCCCTCACCAGGGTTGTATTTCCTAAATATCTCCAAACTTTTCATCACATGAAGGAAATATACTTTCTCCTTATTTAAACCACTATTTTTTTTAAGTTATTCTGTTTCATGAAGCTGAGTACAAGCCATCTGATGTTTTCTTTCTTCTTGATCTTTCATGTGGAAAATATTACATAGGTCCCCCTTTTCCCCCATGATCCCCTTCACCCTGCACCACCCCACCAGGCCTTTACCACACTATTGTCTGTGTCCATGGGTTATGCATATATGCACATAAGTTCTTTGGTTAATCTCTCCATCTGATATTTCCTATTACTGTCCCTCTTAACCATTTACGTCTCTGAAATATCTCATTAGGCAAAGAAAAGGAAAGGTTTTATCTTCTTCCTCAATGACCATGCTTGTGGAACACGGTTACGGTGTTTTGGCCAGGTTCAAGCCTCGGACTAATGAAAGGACAGGGTCCTCTCATTGCCACGTGCAAGTCCCAGCAGGAAGCCAAGATTTGCTTAACTGCCCCTAGTACCTTCGCTACTCCTGAGGCCAAACAGCCAATCAGCAACTAGACTAAAGGACACTGCTGTTTACAAGATTTACTTCAGAGGGCTTAGGGCAGTGATGGCGAACCTATGACACACGTGTCAGAGGTGACACACGAACTCATTTTTTTGGTTGATTTTTCTTTGTTAAATGGCATTTAAATATATAAAATAAATATCAAAAATATAAGTCTTTGTTTTACTATGGTTGCAAATATCAAAAAATTTCTATATGTGACACGGCACCAGAGTTAAGTTAGGGTTTTTCAAAATGCTGACACGCCGAGCTCAAAAGGTTCGCCATCACTGGCTTAGGGTCTTTCCCTTTGCTCACCATGCAAGCTAACAAGGAAGATTGTCCTTCTGGTGACCTTCCTTCCTTTAAATACTAACAAGCACACCCCTGAGTGGAGATTTAACATGCTAATGAGACACGACACAAGAAAAAGCATGTAGTTTCACTACGCAAGTGCCAAAAAGCCCCGCCTCTACATACTTGGATGTCAATATTTCTGCCTAAGTCTCTTTAAAATTCTCCCCAGCCTATGTTTAGGCAGTAGCTTGTTTTCTCTCCCTTTATGTTGCTGGCTTCCTTGTACACAAGCTAAATAAACCTTCTTTCTCTGTATCGGTTTCTGGTGATCTCTTTTGATTTCTATCCTGGGGGGAATCACAAGAAACCAGGGCACCGGTAACAGTAACTATCGCCAGAGGACAAAATTGCCTCGTATGAGACCATTGCCCTACAACAAGCAGGCCTCAGCTGTGCTGATTTTACCAAAGAGTGAACTTAGAGTATTAGGCCCCGTGCACCCTGAATCACATCTCACCAATGCTCACCTGGGTAACTGGGCAACTTGTAGAGTAAAATTAGCTCAACCCCCACCGTGCATACAAAAGTAATGTACATGCAACTGTATCACAAGAGACAAAAAAATGCATGTTTGTATTTATTTGTATTTATTTTAATTAAAAACAACTCATTAGGACAAAAACCATCCAAGTTCTTTCTCTGATGCTGCACTCTTCTGACTTCCTCCTAGTTCATGGGGCTCCTCCGCCAGCTTCTTAACCAGCTCTTCCTCTTCTTCTTACCCACCTATCAAATTCCTCGGGTCACAGGCTCAGGACCTCTTCCTTTCTCTATATATACCCATGGCTTTAAATACCACCTTTATCCTGATGATTCTGAAGTTCTGTATCTGGCCTAGACTTCCACTCTGAATTCCAGACTTGTATATCCAGTTATCTACTGCTATCTTCCTTGGATACCTCCCAACATCTTACCCTTAACAAATTTTTTTTTTTAATCTCTTGCTCTTTTCTCACCCCAAATTGTTTCATATTTATTTTTTCTCCGTTTAAGAAAATGGCACCAACAGCCCTGAAGTTATCTGATCAGAAACCTAGGAGTCATCCTTAAGTGTCCTCTCCCTCTTTCCCCTCCCCTAATCTTATCTATTAGCACATCCTGAATCCAACTGTTTCTCTCTACCTCTCTCTTCTGCTACTACCGCCCCAGACTTGGGGCCACTCCACCGCTTACCTCCAGGAAAGAAGTACTGTGTATATTATATAAGTGAACAGTATGCTCTGGAGTTGTTCAATGATCAACTTATAGGACCATAACATCAGTTCTGATTCCCTTGTCCAAGTTACCAACGTCTCGCACCAGAATGAATACAACAGCTTCCTAACAGGACCTCTGCTTCTACTCTGTCCCTAACAATCCATTTTCCAACCAACAACCAAGAGTGAGCTTTTTAAAAATGTATGTCAATTCATATCACTCTCCAACTTAAAACCCTCAGTAATTTCTCATTACTCTTCCCCCAAAAATCCAAATTCCTCTCTGTGAGTCCAGGGTTTACCTAATTCAGATCTTCAAAATCACTCCAGTTTCATCTCTTGACCCCTTTACTATATTCTAAGTTTTTTTTCTGTTCTCCAAATATAACAAATCCTTTTTCTACCCCAGGGCCTTTTCACATGCTCCTCCCAATCCTTATCCCCATTCACATGACTGAATCCTTCTCATTATTCAGTCTTAGTTTAAGCTGACCTGACTGACCATTATAAATTAGTGCTTTTCCCAGTGTATAATTTCCCTCAGAATACTCTTCAAATTTTAATCTTTTTTGTTTATGACTGCATTCCCAGAACTAAGTACATATTAGGCACTCAGTAACGGCTTCTTAAATTACATGAAGTCATGAATCTCATCACTAGTAGATAATCATTGTTAATACTTTGGTATATGCCACTTTTAGGCCTTAATCATATTTCTTCATTAACTCTAGGACTAAGGATCTAGTAAATAGAAATATATGGACACTTAATAAGTATATATGGAAAAAACAAAGTATATGTGATTCAGGCATCAGCTAAAATGTGACTGACCTCCCTAGGGTCTCCTTTGATTGGCGTGGCTGAGGTTTGACTAGCATGGCTGAGGTCTTCAGCCACACCAGTCAAGGGAGACCCTACCTCAGTCACTACTACATAATCTTGTTTTAGTTTCTTTATGGCATCACCACCAGCTGAATCATCTTTTATTTGTGTGTTTGCTTTTCTGACTCCCAGACTGAAATGTAAGTTCCACGAAGGCAGGGACCAAGGTCATCCTGGGTAATGCTGAATGCTCACTGCCTTAACAGTCCTTGGCTAATAGTGGGAACTCAATAAATGTTTGTTGAATGATGAATGAATATCTGACATTTATCTGCCCAGAGAGTACTCTGAGTCAGATGCAAACTGTCAGATGGACTTAAGCAGGAAACCCTGTAATTGCACTTAGCATTTCAAGGCCATCACCAGCCTCACAGAGGCACTGACACGCTAAAGATGGTTCTGTCCAGAGATGTGCCATGCACTTGGCTCCAGCCCTTGCAGAATACCAAGCGACGTTTGTATCGACAGAGGATGAAGGTTTGGCCTCTCTGGTCTGAAAATGGGGCTCCCTGTCTCATCTGTCGAGGACAGCAACTCCTGGTTCCTCCACTTGCTCATCAGACTGACAGCAAGCTTCAGCCAGAGTCAGTGGGTCGATGCTGCAGTGCCAGGACCACATGATGTAAAAATGAAGAGGGAAGTAGCAGAGCTAGAAAAGGAGGCCAGGACTATCTTGAGCCAGAGGGAGGGCAGAGAGATGGAAGAGAGTCCAGGAACTACTAACACACAATACACTCAGGAGCATCCTTGTTCTTATTCTAATCCATGGCGGTATGGCAAATTTCACCAGCCTAACTCGGGTAAAGAGAAAAGATACTTCATTGTCTCAGCTGATGATGCTGCAAACCAGACATCACAAACTGGTGGCTCCTGGGCCAAGTCCAGCTCATAGAGAAGTTCTGCTTAGCCTTCATGGCATTTTTTTTTATCCTCACCCAATGATATGTTTATTTTTATTGATTTCAGAGAGAGAAGGGGAGAAAGAGAGAGAAAAACATCAATGTGAGACATAAAACATCAACCAGTTGCCTCCCGCACACACCCCAGCCATAGATCAAACCTCCAACCTTTTGGTGTACAGGAGGACGCCCCAACCAACTGAACCACCTGGCCAGGGTTCATGGCAGTTTTTTAAAAGTTGAATTATTGGCCGAAATTTCTAAATAGGAACATTTTTTATTTAAAAAAAAAAAACACCTTCTGGCTTCTCCTGAAAGATTAGAAGGTCCAACAACACTAACTCCATAGATTCATAGCTGGATCTGATGGGCTCTAAGGGGTTTGGACAAGGTATGTGTCTCCAGGTGCCTCACTTCCTACCTGGTCACTTCATTTGTTTAGAACAGCTTCCTAACCTCTGAAGGCATTTTAACTCGTTATCCCAACTTCTCAAAGGAGAAGATGATGTATTCCCCTGTCCTCAGATTTCAAAAGAAGAGTGTCTATCAAAATGGCCACCCCCTTGGGAAGACCCCAAAAGTGGTAGTTTCAACCTCTAACTGCAACCTGTCCTCACTCCTCCCTACAGGGAGAAAGTAACTAATCTGATTGGTCAGATTCCTGAGGGTTTGCCCTCCCATGGATGGACTTGGTGTGCCTCACAAGCAAGGACAGGGGCTCCACCCACTCTCCTGGTTCAATGGCCCCCACAGAGCTCTGAGGTAAGAAAGTCAGGCTTCTTCTCTGCTTCCCAGCAGTCAGCACTCCCAGATCAGGCCCCCTTCTGTGAAGGGGTAGAATATTCCAAAGCTGTTTTGCCACCCAATGCTATCAATGGATGGTTCAAGACCTAGATGTTGAAGGTAACAGAAGACATCAAATCCAAGCTGTGTTCTCCAGTCTGGTTTTACCAGGGAACCCCATTCTTTGGACTTGACAGGTCTTTGGTCTTAGTAATAAATATGATATTTCATTTCTCCATCTAGCTCCTTGTGAACGTCCTCTTCTGATTAGAACCGGGACAGTAGCAGGCAGCATTATTCAGAATCCCTATTCCTCCACTATGTTTTCAAATAAAGTCCTAAGGTTTGGAGGGCTTCTTAAAACGCAGATAAATATGTACATTTTCCTGAAACATTCACTTTACTCAAAGATTTTGGAAGCATGTTTTCAAATCTTTGAGCTCTTAAAAGCTTTTTTTCATAGGCATGCCAAAGCACAATTATCTGAATATCATTTTCCCAGTTGACCAATATTATGAAGTTTTTCACATTTGAAATTATGATGCATATAGCTTTTATGTACAGGGAAGCAATTGGATAATTAGGCGCTTTCCGTTATTAGGGTATAATCTAAAGATGCATTAAACTGAGTAGAGTGTACAAGGGAAGAAAGATTATTATAATGTCACTGGGTTCCCATGTGGCCGGTGGTGATCCAAAGGATTTCTGAGCTTGAGCAAGGATTTCTCTGAGTGATTCTGAGGCACAGCTACATTTTAGGGAGGTTTTTACTATATGCACCAGTTTTCCCATCATTTAATTATATAGAAAATCCACAGCTCTTTCACAATTCACATTCCTGCCACAAATTTGCTTAATGTTTTATTTCCTCAGCTTACATGCATTTCCCACAGTAGTGAGCAACTGATAACACAAATATACCGAAACTTATTTTTTGTCTGTTTGATTGATTTTAGTGTCACTCCTAATGTACCTTTTTGCAAACAGTAACTTGCAATTTACATTGTCAACTTGGAATATGCCTTAGAGTTTAAAAACCAGAAGCTTGAAGTCTAAGCATGAAATCAGTGAAAACAAGCACAACAATGAGAGAAATTTAAAATTACCTGGGTCCTGGCTGGATGGCTCATTTGGTTGGAGCATTGTCCCTTCTACCAAAAAAAAATAAAAGGTTGCTGGTTTGGATCCCAGTCAGGGCACATACCTAGGTTCTGGGTTCAGTCCCTGGTTGGGGCAAGTACTAGAGGAAACCAATGGATGTTTCTCTTTCACATCGATGTTTCTCTCTCTCCCTTCCTCTCTCTCTCTAAAATCAATAAAAACACATTCTAGGGTCAGGGTAAAATAACCTGGAATCAACTCTTTCCACAAAACACTGATAGCAAAATATCCCTCCCCATCAAAACTTGAACTGGTAATAGATTATAATTATAAATGTAGATAATATGGATTGTAGCCAAATATACCTACTGAAAAATGATGGTTTTAGAAAAACACACAGAAGTCCCAGATTTTGGTCTCTAATTACCATTCCCTGATTTAAAACAAAACAAAACAAAACAAAACAGGATTGTTGCATAAATAGCTGACTTGAGGTCTGGGGCATAAAATGTACAAGATGAACCTGGAATGGTTTATGCCAGAGAGAAAGGAAACTATCAAATCTTAATGGGATCTAGTCCAGAGGATACAGAGGCTACCCCAGCCTGCAGGGGCTCCTACTAAAACAAGGTGATTTACTCACACAAAAGGCTATTATTGTGCCAGATATTTACCGATTGCCTCCCAGCTGTAAGTCCACCCTTCTATACCCTCTATGTGATGCTAACTGGGGCTCTGCAAGCCAATTTCAAACTCTCTCACTAGCTGGCTTCCTGGTAGGGTCTACTAATAGGAGATACTAAGGAGGAGGGATAAGAGAGTTTCTGTTTTCCTTCTCCTAGCAGCACTCCAGCTCCAATCTCCAGCTTCCTCCAACATTCGCAGCCCTGCAGCCCTTCCTCTCCAAGCTTCTAGGCCCAAGTACCCCTCCTCTTCCTTTTCATCCCTTCAAGGAAGAAACCAGATCTCTCACAGGTGAATGCAAAAATGTCCACTAATGGTTTGGCCATTTGCTGTTACTTTCCCTAATGATAATGAAATTCATGCACGGGGGTGGGGGATCCCTCAGCCAGGCCTGCACCTTCTCCAATCTGGGGACTCCTCGGGGGATGTCCGACTGCTGTTTGCAATCTGGGACCACTGGCTCCTAACTGCTCACCTGCCTGCCTGCCTGATGGCCCCTAACCCCTCTGCCTGCCTGCCTGATCCCCCTAACCACCTCTGCCTGCCTGTCTGACCACCCCTAACTGCTCCCCTGCTGGCCTGATCACCCCTAACCACCTCTGCCTGCCTGTCTGACTGCCCCTAACTGCTCCCCTGCTGGCCTGATCACCCCTAACTGCCTCTGCCTCGCCCCGCACCCGGGATCCAGGATTCCCTCCCCCAGCCAGTCGCAGACACCCAGGACCTGGGCTTTCTTCCCTCTGGCCGGCCGCAGGCACCCAGGACCTGGGCCAGCTTCGCCCAGGCCGGCCGCAGCTGCAGGGGACCATGGGTGGGCAGCTTTGCCCGGGCCGTAGGCGCTGCCGCCCGGGACCGTGGGGTGGGCGGCTTGTCCCTCTCCCAGGCCGCAGGTGCAGCCACTGGCGCCCGGGACCGTGGGGCAGGTAGTATGTCCCTCTCCTGGGCTGCAGGCAGCATGTCCCTCTCCTGGGCTGCAGGCACAGCCTCTGGTGCAGCCTGGCTGGTCCCCATTCCTCTCTCCCCAGTGTTGAGTGCCTGAGCCATTACAGTGTGATGACCACTTGCATATTAGCTCTTTATTATATAGGATAGGCTGTTAATTATATTAACTGTTAATTTACACCATTCTTTATTATAAAATAACTAAGAAATTTTTGCACGACTTTATATATATATATATATATATATATATATATATATATATATATATATATATATATACTGTCAAACATGATAACCCATGGAGAAAAAGGGTTTGCATTTGGGCATATCTGGCTTTACTTTAATAATCATACAGCTTGAAGACATCAGCAATGACTGTATTATTCACCAATAACACCTTGTCCATGGTTTTCTCATTGTTCAGTGGGGATATTTTTAAAAGATGATATCAGGGCCTGGCTGGGTGGCTCAGTTGGTTTTAGCATCATCAGGTAACACCAAAAAGTTGCAGGTTTGATCCTGGGTCAGAGCACATACGGGAAGCAACTGATGAATGTTTTTCTCTTTCCCTTGCTCTCTCTCTAAAATCAATAAAAACATATTCTCTTGTGAGGATTAAAAAAATAATAAGATAAAGTAAAAAGTAAAAAGTGACATCATTTTATGTGGCTTTAATAAAAAGCTTTTTAATAAAACTAGGAGACACCTTGAAAGCATATTCAATTACACAGCTACCTACTGAGAGAAGGTGCTGATTAGAGTTTTTCAAACTCAGGACTAAATTGCTATGTTTCTTCTCAGACATTAAAAAGACATGAAGACAAGGTAAGATCTGGAAAAGGTGAATTAATTCCTTGCTCAATGTCAAGAGAGATATGGAGCTGTTCTGTTTAGCTGTTTCTTTCCAAGCCTGAACCACTTCAGCAACAGCTATAAGGTCAAACTAGGGACAGCTTCAACCCCTGTGAGAAGCAACTGCAATGGAATGACAGCAAGCAGGAGTTGGAGGATTTGTCATGGAGAGTATGAGTTACCTATGACTCTTAGCTTATTTGTATGCGATACAAATTACAGGCTTAGTAGTTTTAAAAATCATCAGCCACTTTCTTCACCGCAAAAGTCCTATGATGAATATTTCCTGGGACAGTTCTGTGGCTCAGACCTTTCCTGTGTGACCCAAGCAATGGGACGTCTCCAGTAGAGGATGACACTTGTCGAAACTGCCACCAGTGCTGACAGGCTGCACTGCTCTGTGTCTCTGGCAGCTTCTGTGGATTTCTCACCTCTGTGGCTAACCTGACATGCCTCACCAGTCCGTGAAGTAACCATCCCTTTTCTGTACACACATCCTAAACTGTTACATCAAGGCAGAGAAGAGAGAGCATCTGGGTACTAAACGTTTTTCCATTCTCAGCTAATTAAATAAGGCAGTGGTTTGGGGGATTCATCAGACTGATCATAAAAATCTTGTGTCTTCACATTGTATTTTAAACAAAATCCGGTTCTCTGACCCTGGCCTGGGGGGTGTTGTCGATCTGGTCCCAATCAAGTCTGATCTCACTCTGCATGTTCTAGCCACACTTTGCCTCCTCTTTGTTCCTCAGAGAGATGAGCTTTTGCTCACATGGATTCTTGGTACATTCCCTTCCCTCTGTTTAGAAATCTCTTACCCAGTTCTTTGTAGCTTGGCTCCTTCTCATCCATCAAGTTTCTTTTAAAAAATCCATGTTTATCCAGCCGGCATGGCTCAGTGGTTGAACACTAACCTATGAACCAGGAGGTCACGGTTCAATTCCGGATTAGGGCACAGGCCTGGGTTGTGGGCTCAATTCTCAGTGGGGGGCATGCAGGAGGCAGCCAATCAATGATTTTCTCTCATCATTGATGTTTCTATTTCTCTCTCTCCCTCTCCCCTCCTCTCTGAAATCAATAAAATATATATTTTAAAAATTCATGTTTTCAGGCAATATCCTCTGGCCACCCTATCAGAAGTGTCCCATGCTGTGTACTTTTCTAGACACTACTCACAATTTGTAATAATACATTTAGGAAACTATCTGATTGATGTCCATCTTTCCTGCTAGATAGTAAGCTCCATGAGAGTAGGAACCACAACTAAGCATTGAAAACGTTTTCTGTATAAAACCAATAATAAATACTCTGGGCTTTGTGGGCCATATAATCCCTGTCACAACTACTCAACTCTACTGTCACTGTGCAAAAAGAGTCACAATGATTCATAATTAATGAGCGTGGCTGTGTTCTAAAAAAACTTACTTACAGGATTATGTGAAGGGGCCGACTTGGCCCACTAGCCATAGTTTTCGGATGCCTGGTCTAGCCCTTTGTTATATCCTCAGTGTCCTGCGGAATACCTATCATATGGTAAATAAAACAAAAACACATTAAAAGAATGAATGAGTGAATGAATGAATGAATGAATGACCCTAAAGTCAGTTTAGGCTAACGTTCGGGAAAGTTTGGTCTTCTGAGTTGGATTTTTCTCCATGCTGAACCCAAAGTCTTTCTTCAAGTCAATTTCATTTCTTTCTTTTCAACATTTCTCAAGCTGACTTTCATTTACTGTTTGACAAGTTGCTCTCCCTCCTTGAGCTTCACTAAATCTAATCTCAGAACTACTCTTTTCCTGTTCAGTAGTGTCTAGATTCATCTTTCATTGACTTGGACCGAACATGAACATTTTACTCTCATCACTTCTACTCCACTGTACTCAGCAGTCAGCTACATGACAAGTTTCCAGTAAAAAGAACGGACATAGGAAGGACTGTGAATTCTGTATATAAAAGCTGGTACATCATTTTTGGATGGCAATTTGCCAGTATCTATTGAAATTATAAATATGCCTCCCATTCAACCCAACCATTTTGGGGAATTTCCCCATAACTCCCTATACCTGTACCTGTACCATGATTCCAGAATCTGATGTAATGTCAGTATAGACCAGTGATGGCGAACTTATGACACGCATGTCAGAGGTGACACGCGAACTCATTTTTTTGGTTGACTTTTCTTTGTTAAATGGCATTTAAATATAGAAAATAAATATCAGAAATATAAATCTCTGTTTTACTATGGCTGCAAATATCAAAAAATTTCTATATGTGACACGGCACCAGAGTTAAGTTAGGGTTTTTCAAAATGCTGACACGCTGAGCTCAACAGGTTCGCCATCACTGGTATAGACAGTAGTTCAACTCTGGCCTAGGCCAACTATCCACACAGACTACCAGTGATGTCCCCATTGTCTTACCCTTAGTTAGCTTTGTTCTCTGTTGCCTCTAAGCCAGGCTTATAGAATATACACAATACAAAAGTCTTGTAGGGATGGTTGTGGTCCTTTGTAGTAGGCAGCTTCTGCCATTACCCCCAAGAGTCTCCATCTCCTAGACCCTACCTCCCGGTATTCATGTCGTTGTGTAATTCTCTTCCCTTGGGTGTAGACTGAAGCTAGTGACTTGTTTTAACAAATAGAATGTGGCAAAATTGATGGATTGTTTCTTCCAAGATTCAGTTACAAAAGACTGTGATTTCTGCCTTGCTAGCTCTCTCTCTGACTCTCGCTCTTCCCATGCACTCTAATAAAGCCAGCGCCATGTTGTGAGCTGCCCTCTGGAGAGGCCCATCTGGCAAGGAACTGGGGGTGTCTTCTGGTCAACAGCCAGCAAAGAATGGAAGCCTTCAGCCCAGCAGCGTACAGGGAACTCAATCCTGCCAATAAACCACCCGAGTGACCTTGGAAATGGATCCTCCCCCCTGGAGCCCTGAGATGACCACCGCTCTGACCAGCACCTTGACTGCAGCCTTGTCAGAGACCCAGAGCAAAAGGATCTGCTGAGTCACGCCCAGATCTCTGACCTATAAAAACTGTGACATAATACATGTTTTGCTGATTTTTTAATGTTTTCCCAAATGGCTTATTTGTATTCTGCTTTTCCACCAATGCAATAAATCTGCCATCATTTATTCTTTCGTTTGTTCAGACAGATGTTTACTGGACTTACAAAGTACAAAGCACAGTAACCACTGCATGTCACTCAATCTGTGTGCATGTGCTCTGATGTTCCTTTTTCTCTGGCCAGAACCCTCCTCATATATTTGCACATTTGGCTAAATGTTTGCTCTTTTAAGTCACTATGTTTGGGGCAATTTGTTATGCAGCCTTAGATAATTAATACATCCTCTCTACGGAAATGCCAGCCAGGCATAGTTGCTTGGGTCTTCATGCTGCCCAGCTGCATTACATACAAGGAAGTAGCACCGGCTTTCTTTCCCGCTGGCATCCAAGGAATTCTCCAGTCTTGGGGCGAGGGGAGCCCAACGCTCTCCTGGCCTGGATAAGACACTCTCTTTACAAATGTGAATCACTTTCTCACTGCCTTGAACCTTTTCCGCAACACCTCCAAATTCTCTGAGGATTAGACTTTTTGAAAACAAAATCCAGGAAGACTTGCTGGTGACTTCTGTTTTGTGCTCTGCCACATCCATTCCATGAGGCGGTGCAGTACAGGGCTGCTCACCTACCTTACTTGGATAGGGGCAATTTAATATGCTTAATGCCACCCGAATTTGGTGACACTTTCTGTCTTCGATTTCTACTGTTATTGCAACATTGCTTTTCAAGTAAGTAATCCACCCACAGTCATTTCAGCACACAAGGTCAGCATTTCATAAGAGTTTGATTTTTTACAATTTACTTATCATTACTTGGGGAGTAGGGAGTAGAACTGAAGACATAAGTCTTCCAATAAAGAAACCCGTTTGTTTGTTTGTTTGTGTTTGTTTAGCCTAAAATTTCTAAATTCATTTAAACATGGAATCTTCTCTTTCCCTCAGAAACAAGACCATGTCTGAGTTCCCAACACTTCATGCGGTTTCACCATGCATGACTTTTCCTATGACATTCTCTTAGCTATAAACTCTGGATTACCAGTCACAACCCAGGAAACCCCAGGTTATAAAATAACAGCTTCTCCATGACCTCAGCCACACCTGAGAGAGTGCAGCATGGCCCTCCTCCAGGCCATCTCTAGGCCTTGAGCATGAGTCCATGGCTGCATTTCTCACACTATATTAAGGTATACTAGAGGCCTGGTGCACGAAATTTGTGCAAGGGGCTTGGCCCTCACAGCCCCAGCTTTGTCCAGAAGGTCGTCTATAAGGTCGTTCGGCTGTCCAGTCTAATTAGCATATTATGTTTTTATTATTATAGTTATTAGCATGCCTGCCCCACTTCACAACCTAGAGGAGCAATGTGTCTTGTTCTGTATCCCCGCATCTAGCCACAGTCTTGCCAAATGCTGAAAACTTTACTCAGCTGACCTCAGTTGGTCCCCACAGCCACCCAGTCATGAGCTCCATCCTATATGACAAAGCTGAGGCCAGTAAGAGGTGGAGCTAAGATTCTAACCCAATCTGCCCATAGCCATTATTGCATACATATCTACCAAGCTCTATTCAGTAAGGGCTTGGGACAAAATAGAAAAAAAAAAACTATCCTTAAAACCAAATAAGACATTACGCTGTGCACCTGGAACTAATACAAAATAACATGGGATCTAAACTGTAATTGAAAAATAAATAAAATGAAGGGGCAGCTTTCACAGGAAAAAAAACCCATAGACTTCAATGTTATACTAGAGAGCCCTCCCTCTCAGGGTTGTACATTTAGAAGTACAATGTTGACTTCTGAGAGTTTATAGCTCATTTCTAGAGTTTTCCACCTCTGAGCTAATCCCAAACAGAAAGGAATCAGTGTCGGGAGTTTTGAATGTGTCCCCCTGTGCACCCCAGAGTGCCAGTGGTCACGGACCACAAAGCAAATCCCTCTGATGCTTTGTGACTCAGGGCTGGGGATTTGTCCATCAGCCCCAGGCCCTCATTGTCCATTTTCGCCTCCCTTGTCAAAGCCATTGACAGCCATGGCGGCCGAGACATACTTTCTCCTGGGACCTGTCTTCATGCTTTGCATTCCCCACTCATGCCTGCCGTTCAGCCAATCCGTCTTGCTCCAAAGTGGATTTTATTTTTTGCATTTGTCTTGTCTGAAGTTCTCATTACTTGAATCTCTCTGGCTTGCACTTAAGAGTTTATCATATTTCCCATTTGGCCGCCTCCGCCGCTGTCATCCATCTTACTCCGGCAAACACACAACAGCGTCGGCCGCCTTCCCACCCCTGCTCTCTCTCATCAAGCTCACCCTTCACGGCTGTCCTGATCCTAATATGCGTCATTCACTTTGGGTCTTTTTAACAAGGCACAGTTTTTCGTCTCGGTTTGTTTGAGATTTCTGTCCTCCCTCAACAATTTACTTTGTTCTTTTCCTTTCTCCCCAATTTTCCCAAAGATCTCATTCCCAGGGTTTATGAAGACAGGTTTGCTAAATGTCTTTTTGACTCCCTGTGCCTCTGTGGTTTTCCCTGAATTGCAAAGCACCTGATTGGTAAGGTTAACCTTGCCCATTAAACTGCAGAAGCAGCTGTCTGAGAGAGAAGAGGACCCGGGTTTCCAGTTCATCTCCTAAAACCCTACACAGTTAGGGCAGCTCCCCAAAAATCACCCTCTTCGCCCACTGTGGGGGCTCTTTGGCCCCATACTCAGTGGGACATGTGCTTCTAAGACAGAAAGGAAAAGCACTCATGATCTCCTTTGCCAAAAGCCCTCAGAATGTCACCAATCCTTCTACCAGATGAGGTTGCCTCAGAGCACGCCGGGGAGGCCTATGTGATTAAAACATGAAGGACACAGACCTGTGGGCTTACGGAAGGAAAGAAGTCGAAGGAAAGCAGGAGGAGCACTTTCCCTCCAACACCTTAGGACAGAGCTCTGCACCTGGGCAGCCGGAACAGCCTGGGGTGGAAAGAAGAATTCTCTTCTCTCCCTGAGGTGGCCCCAATCTCTTACCCTAGGGCTGATTGCCTCTTCTCAAGAGAGCAGCTTCCCATAATGAAATGGGCATCTATCTTAAGGTCTCAGCATCCTGTTTGGAACGTTGACTCCACAAGTTACTGCTCAACTCAAGGATTCTCGCATAAGAAATTGTAATAATGGCCCTAACCCGTTTGGCTCAGTGGAAAGAGCATTGGCCTGTGGACTCAAGGGTCCCAGGTTCGATTCCGGCCAAGGGCATGTACCTTGGTTGCGGGCACATATCCAGTAGGGAGTGTGCAGGAGGCAGCTGATTAATGTTTCTAACTCTCTATCCCTCTCCCTTCCTCTCTGTAAAAAATCAATAAAAATTTATTTTTTTAAAAAAATTGGAATAATGTTTAATTCTAGGAGGAAATACAAAGCAAAGTGCCTGGAATGTCTAGATATAGTAACATGAATAATCAGTTTGCTTCACCAGGAATGTGGTGCAAAAAAAAAAAAGAAAGCATAATAAAACAATTGTGATAATACTAACATTTACTGAGTGTGTACTATCAGTCTTCTAAGCACTTCACATCGACCAATTCATTATCTTCACAGCAACCCTACAAAGACAGATATTTCCATTTTATTGATGGAGAAACTGAGGCACAGAGCTAGTGTAATAACTTGCCTGAGGTTGCATAACTGGTATGTGGCTGTGTCAGGATGCAAGAAAGCTGAGTCAAGAGCCATCACTTTTAGTCACTCTGCTATTGTGCCTTCATCTACTCTCCAGCAAGAGGTGGTCCTGGCTTGGCAAGGCCCCAAGTAAATGCTGGCAAGCTGCTAATTTTATATTTTCACGTCACTTAGTTCAAATGTTCTGCCATTGTCAAAGCATTTCTCCCTATCATAGGCATGTTGGCAACAAATATAAGCATATCATTAAATTCTTATTAACTCATTATGGGATTTTAAAAAACCATATTGCTGAAATTTGCCACATCAACCATTACTCCTTTTTAGTCTCTGAGTTCCATTTTCTAGCTGAAATAATAAATCACATGATCAGGACAATGAATAATACTACTTATTGGCTGGAATTTCTCCCAGGCTAAGGGATCAGAATCATTCAGTCTTGCCCAGTCTTGAGCTGTTGCAATTAAGTCACGCTGGGCATGTTTTGAACTTTTAAATAGATTCTAATGGGTGTTGCTTGTTCTCAGTAAATATCTTATGAATATCCAAAATTGTAAGTCCTACAGAAAAAGTTTTCTGAAACAGAGTACCTACCCCCATATTGATCATAACTCTTTGGTTGCAACTAACAGAAAGTCAATGACAACTAACTTGGGCCAAAAACAGAGCGGGGAAAGACTGATTATTCCAAATGTTGGTGAGGATGTGGAGCCACTAGAATCTTCATAAATGGTACACCATGACAGAAAGCAGGAAAGTGGTTTAGCAGTTTTTTAGAAAGTTAAGCATACACTTGCCATGCCACCAAGTCTTCCACTTTTAGGTATTTACCCAAGAGAAATGAATCCAAAACCATGTGATCATTCAAAGACTTTTACCCAAATAGTCATAGCATGATCACTCACGATAGTAAAAAAACTGGGGGGGTGGTAAGGGGGGGAAATACAGGTAAATGGTTAAACTATAAAATATTTAGCATGCAATAGAATATTTAGAAGCAACACGAACGAATCTCAAAATAACTATGCCAAGTGAAAGGAGCCAGGCCCCCCTGGCCCCCCAAATATAGTACAGACTGTATGATTCCACTTAGATAAATTTCTAGAAAATAAAAACTAATCTATAGTGATAGAGAGCAAGTAAGTGGTTGCCTGGGGTTGGGAGTAAAGGGAAGGATTACAAAAAGGTTTGAAGCAACTTTGCGATGTGATGGGTATGTTCATTATCTTGATTGTGGTGATGTTTTGATGGACATCAAATTGTACACCTTAAATATGTGCAGGTTATTATATGTCAATTATATCCTATTAAAGCTGGGAGGGAAACAAGGGAGAGATATTGGGTCACAGAACCATATACTTTATATCAAAGAACAGATAAAATCAGCGATAAGTAGAACCAGGGATTCTAAAACCAACGTCATATGTTCTGTTTCTCAACTCTCCCTTCATGTCTGGGTGTCCCTGCAAGGTGGCCTCATTCCAACCTACTGTTCACACTGAGAGACTTGGTGGCTCTGGGATAACTTCAAGGTCTTCTCTCCCAGCTCCAGTTTGAAAAAGCCCAAACAAGGACTCTAAATGGCCCACTGATGTCATGTGCTTGTCCCTCTGACCAATTCCTGGTCCCAGTTTGGGACAACACTGATCCCTGGGTTCAGTGGTTGGGTCTAGTTCCAGAAGAAATCAAGGATCAAACACAGCCACGAAAGGAAATCATTGTGAGCCAAGAAGATATTCTAATTTTTGTCTATGCCACCCTTGTTAAAAGACCTAACGTAGATATATTTACACTCATACCATTTTTCATTGTTTTATGTACACAAACTTATATGAATGAAGCAGAAAGGCCTTCACCTGCAGCTACTGACGGATCTAGCTGGGAGGAGCTTTTAAAGTTACCTCTGCAGAACAATCTAGAGAGGCTCTGCAGAGTGGGAAATCCAGTCCGTTCCAGTTTTCAGCTTCTGGAGCTGCCTTCCTTGCATTCTTTGGCTCTGGGACCCCCTCTTCCATCTTTAAAGAAAGCAACTTAGCATCTTGAAATCTCTCTCCACTAAGGCTGTCACTTTGCCTTCTCAGTAGTAAAATCTCCCTCTGTCTGCTGCCTCCTTCTTCTAAGGACACTTGTGATTGCATACAGGGCACACCCAGGTGATCCAGGATAATCTCCCCGTTTCATGATTCTTAACTTAATTACATCTGCAAAGCCTTTTGCCATGGAAGGTAGCATGCACAGGTTCCAGGGATTAGGACCTGGATATCGTAGGGGACCATCATTCATCCTCTCGCAGAGGGCTTTACAACCCTTCCTCTGAACCTTGGAGAGGCAGGAGTGGCTGTGAAACAGCTGTAGAGTGGAGGACAGAAAGCCTGGTGTTTCGTCATCCCCAATTCAAAAGGTCTCCTGGCTCACTTCCAATAGAACAGACAGATATGTGCTTTGAGAGCTCCACAGAATGCTAGGGATGGAGTGAGAAAGTTCTAGAGCTGAAAGAGTCCTTCGAGATCATCTACCCGCACCCTTTTGCCTTAGAAACGAGGAAACTAAGGCTCAGAGGGAAACTCAAGTTAATTAAGGTTAAATGTATGGTCTAGGGAGGATTCGAGGAAAGGAACCAATTTCAGACTCTTCCCATGATACTACACCGTGTCTCCACTGGAATACTGGGGATACCTCCCCCCACTAGACTGTGAGCTCCATGAGGGCATATATGAGGCCTATGTTACATGTTTATATTATGCTGTTGAAGTTACAGCAAGCTTTTTCTATAAAGGTTCAGAGGAAAGAGTTCAATTTTGTGAACCACATGATCTCTATTGCAACTACTCAACCCTGCAGCTGTGGCACCAAAGCAGTCATTGGCAATCCTAAATAATAAAGAGCTAATATGCTAATTAGACCAGAAGGCAGAATGACCTTCCGGAACAACCAGTGGGTGGGGGGCAGGGCCTTGAGGCAGCCAGGGCCTCAAGGCAGCCAGAGTTTCGAGGGCTGAGGCAGCTGGGGCTGTGAGGGCCTACTCTTGCATGAATTTCATGCATCAGGCCTCTAGTATATAAATAAATGGGTATGGCTCTGGACCAATTACACATTATTGACAAGAAAAGATAATGGGTCAGATTTGGTCTGCGGACCAGTTTGCTGACCCCCAACCAACATTAACACGGAATCCCTGTATGCTAAGGACTTGACTTGTATTACCTCATTTAATCCTTACACCCACCTCCTGTGTGGCGGGTATTATTACTCCCATTTTCTGGATGAGGAAACTGAGTCTCAGGAAAGTGGTAACTTACCAAAGGGCGCATCTAAGTGTCAGAGCCAGGATGAGAGTCCAGATAGTACCCCACCTCAGACCATTAAAATCAGATTCTCTAGGGATGTGTCCACACATCCATATACATATATTTTTTTAATTACCCCTGTAATTTTCAAATGTAGCTAAGATTGAAGACTGCTGCTCTAAGCTGTAATGTTTAATTGTGTGTTTAGCACAAAAGTGAGGATGAGGATGAGGTATGTGATAATGATAGGGCAAGAAAAGGGAGAAGGCACCATTGACATGCAAGAATATCCGCTTTTTAAAAAGTCAATGTACAAAAGCCTCAACATTGATAAGATGGAGAAGAGGGGTGATTTGCATTACAAAAAGGAATGTCCACTTGTGTGTCAGGACTCACTGCAGGGTTCCTTTCACATACATCTGCTCGTGGATGGCCAAGTGCTTATCTAGACACCATAAACTGCTTGAGAGAGTCTGGGAGGTGGGGGCAGAGGTTTAAACATTAAAATGTTTGGTGCCACTGCTAGCTGATGATGAGCAGAAATGAAAATCAAGAACATCTCCGATTACAGTGTGGAAATGAGGAAGCGCGTCTTCATCACTCAGACTTGGGACGTGTCCCTTCTCAACGTGGCTAGCTGCACCTGGGCGCTCATAACGCGTAAAGAAATTAACACGGTGTCAAAGGAGATTGAAATTCATGCTTGACATCTACCTTTAGGCCTTACGTCCCCACCCTCTGCCTAAGAAGATTTCCTTCCAACGCACCAAGATGGAAGTAATTGCTTCCCGGTCCATCCTGGTTCTTGGTGGGGAATGGAGAGAGGGTGGGAAATAGGAAGACGCTGCCGTTTCAGATCACTGAACCTAAATAGATTGGATGTCTCCTGTCAAGGATGAATTAATGCCTTAGGCTATTAAAATTCTTGTCACTTTTTCAAGCCTTTTATGACTTCTGATTTCACATTTAAGCAGGAGGTGGGGAGGAAGAGGCTCATATAAGGCCAGGAACAGCAGAGCCAAAGCAATACTTGTGTCCTTCCTAGCGTTGCAAGATCTAGCAAATCAAACTGCAGGACGCCCAGTTCCATTTGAATTTCAGGTAAACAATGAATAATTTCTTAGCATAAGTATGTCCCAAATATTGCATTAGACGTTTTTATATTAAAAAATAATTCACCTGGCTGGCGTGGCTCAGGTGAACCAGGAGGTCACGGTTCGATTCCTGGTCAGGGTACATGCCTGGGTTGTGGGCTCCATCCCCAGTGTGGGGCATACAGGAGGCAACCAATCAATGATTCCCTCTCATCATTGATGTTTCTATCTCTTTCTCCCTCTCCCTTCCTCTCTGAAATCAATAAAAATATATATTTAAAAATTAATAATAATAATTCACTGTCTATCTAAAATTCATACTTAACTAGATAGCTTACATCTTAGCTGGCATATTAACCTTTCTCTAACTCACACCTAATTAATTCCTTGGTCCAAGAATAAAGACACATTTTGAATGTATGTTTATTTGAGTTCAGCAACCACACCACTGTAGAGAAAGTCAATGGTGTTTCCATTAGCACTGTGTCATAAAATGAGAAAATGTTCTATTTCCCAAACTCCCAAATGTTAAGGACGATAATAACCAACATTAGAGGTGTTTCCTCTGTGGAAGTGAACAAAAGACAGAAGCAAGATGTGGACCTCAACAGTCCTCTTCCCTGGCCCATGTGTGAATGCAGCAAAAAATTCTCTTTATAAGGTAGTCATCGGCCTTTCTAGAACCTTCTAGTCCTTGTTGCTCGCAACTTGCTCTCTTTTCTATACATCTTATTCTTGCATGCCCCTGTGTCATCAAATGCAGATAGCCCGTGCAGGTACCCACTGTCGGGCTAGAGAGTACCCTGTCAGAGTCATTAGGAAGCCGATGACTCTGAAAGGGGAAAATCTTCCTGCAACTTGGCACAGCTCCCATACATCTCCAGTGCGCTCCAGCTTCCCAGCTGCAATGTGGGAATAATAGCACACAATGGATGGAAAGAACCGGACGAACATGTGGAATGCTGAGAAGAGTGCCTGGCACATAATAGGTGCTCAATGAATGTAGGCCCTCACGCGTGTGGGCAGGTTAGGGGAACCTAACTAAAGCTGCAGTTCCTCTCGCCCCAAGCTGCCACCCTGGATGCCCCATGCCAAATGACACCATTTCTCCAAAGACTTTAGCAGAAGAACTAGGCTCTCCCTTTATTCTCTGCCCAAGATAGAAAGAGATGAGTTTATCCATAAATCATCCTTGTTGATGCTTTGATGATTCACTTTAGAGACAAACAGAGGCCAGTAGGCCCTGGCTAAAAATGTCAACTTTGCATAGAAGAAAATCTGAAGGGAAAAATGTCACAGCACAGCATTTTTCTCGGTAATACATAAGTTACTGGCTGTCTTGTCTTGCTAAAAAACGAAGAGCTACCTTCTGAGAGTGAGCGTTCCTTTTACCGAGAATGAAAAACACTTTTTGCGATGGATCTTTATCCTTTGGAGCAGCCCAGCATCCAAACCACCCCCCCTCCCACCCCCCACCCCGTTTCATTAATTAATTCGTTCGACTTACAATTATTAAGCGCCTACCTTGTGCCAGGCACTGTTCTAAAAACTGTGAATTTAGCTCTCATGGAACACAGATTCTGGTGCCCCCTAATTGTTTTCCAAACCATAGATCTATTTTTCTTTTTTTTTGCTTCATTTCACTGGTGTGCATTTTGTTGTTTTGTTTGTGACCAGAAACTCAGAGCACTACACTCCTGCAATGATATGCGTTGGAGTTTTAGGGCTAAATCTATACTCACACCTCCAAATCTATGATAAAAAGAGAAAGATTATCAGCCCAAGTACATTTTTTTTCTCTAGGACACTTCTCCAGGGAAGTGATACAGATAATGAAACAAGTGCCATCAATTATTATTTGTTCTTGGCAAGGAGCAGAGGGAAGAAAGAAAAAAAGAGTATGTCCCAGGCTGCAATAGTTTGGGCACAAATCAGCAGAAACCAGGCAGATAACAGGGAAAACTGCCTGGATATTTTAAGCTCTTCATCCCTCACTAATGGATCATCTTATACAGACTGATGATGTAATGGTTTCATGGGGTTCTTTCCCCCTGAAGAACCAAGGCAGTGCATTTTCCCCTCTGCCAACTACACAAAGAAAGCAGGATACTGAAATGGGATAGATGCAGTGGGGGAGAGAGTCAATTTCCTTCCCATCATGGGCCCTCTCAGCAGGTAAATATTGATTACATTTTTCTGGTGCCTCCAGCCATTATTTCCAATACCACTGCCTGCTGCCAGATATGAATCCTCCCTCCCCCACCCCCCTCCCCACCCCGTCTCCATGGGAATATCAGATAGAGTGAGGAGGAAATTTTCCCTAAAGAACCCTGGCAGAAAGGCACCTTCTAATTATGAGCATTTAATTCGCTTCCCAGCACTGGTGTCCTTGGGAAATGACAGCAAGTGTCCAGCCTGAAGATAATTCTTTCCCTGATGCCAGCTGCAGTTTAGGAAAACAGAGCTCCAGCCCTAACCCAGAAGGTAGGGAAAAAGCCAGAATCTGGTTGATGGTTGGAAAGCGTGCCAGACTCCTGGTGCTGTTGGTTCTCATGAATTATTAACGTAGCCTCAGGGATCCGTTGGGTAGCCGAGGTGTCAGTGGTAAGAAGATGGCAGAGGTGTTATCCTGAAATTGGCAGGGGCTGGTGATTAATCCTTCTGCCCCATGCATGGTGTCACCACTGTGGCTGGCAGGTTAGAGGGTACCCACTGTCAAATTCTGCCTTAAGCAGAAATGCACTGCAGGGGAGATTTACACACGCTGCCCACAGAGGTCGAACCCTGACACCAGCTTTGTGGTCATGAGTGGGAGAGAGGAACAAATGTGGAGAGTCTTGGCCCCATGCTCATTGCTAAAACCTCCAGCTGCAGAACCCATGTGCCTGCAGAACTCCAAGCGCTCGTGGTAAAACTGCACAGAATTAGGAAGCCGATGGAAGGAGTGCTCCTGCCTTAGGTTGGGTTCCCCCAGAAGCAGATCCTGGGACAAGGACTTATGTTATTTATTTGGGAAGTGACCTTGGGAAACCCCATGGAGTGGGGGTTGGGGGGGAAGCCAGACAGGAATGGGCAAACAGCCATTGCAGACTGTGGTATCCCACAGATTATTGCTCTGGGCAACTGGAGCACAGTCCCAGTTGGAACCCCAGGAGGGCGCTGTGGAGCTCACACCTGGGAACTATTCTCCACCTGGGACTGCAAGGCTGCGGTATTTATCCACTAGCTCCCCACCTGCCATTGGGTGAGTTCTGGGGACCATAACTCCTTGGCACGTCCAAGTGGAAGCAAGGGGATGTGGATAAAGCACTGCGAGCATCTACAATAGCTGCCATCGGTGTATTTGGGGATCCTCTGTCAAAGTTCTCTGTGCATACCCACTAGTCGCAGTCAGTATGGCCAAAAGCATCCTCAATTGCACTAGAGGAAGAGAGGGGGCCTATGTGAACTCCTTAAAGATTCTAGCTCAATCTTTCCAAGGATCATATGAAAAAGTTTTACCTTCCCCACATACTTCATAGAGTTATCATGAGTGTAATTGTGTCACTGCACCTCCAGCCTAATACTACTTAGTGACTTCCAATATCTCTGAAGATTAAAATAAAAACCCCTTATGTGGTCCATAAGGCCTTGTATGATCTCGTTTTCTTTCCATCCACAAGTTCCTCCCCCACTGATCACTTCTTAAGCCTCCTGTCATGTGCCCCCAGTGATGGCTACTTTTATATGTCAACTTGGCTGGGCCACAGGGTGCCAGGTGTTTGGTCAAACATCATTCTAGTGTATCTGTGACGGGTGTTTGGATGAGAGTAATACTTGAGTGAGTAGAACGAGTAAAGAAGATTGCTCTCCCTAATGTAAGTGGGCTTGATCAATCAGCTGAAAGGCTAAATAGAACAAAAGGCTGACCCTCCCATGAGTAAGAGTAAACTCTTCCTGCCTGGCTGCCTTGAGCTAGGGCATAAGGTTCCTTTTCCTACACTTGGACTTGAACTGAACCATTGGCTCTGATGTATCTCCAGCTTGCTTGGGACTTGCCAGCCTCCATTATCTCATGAGCCAATTCCTTCCAATAAATCTCTCATTAGATAGATAGATAGATAGATAGATAGATAGATAGATAGATAGACATATGATAGGTAAGTAGATAGATAGATAATAGAAAGACAGATAGATACTAGAGAGATAATACAGATATATATATATATATATATATATATATATATATATATATATATATCAGTGGTTGGCAAACTCATTAGTCAACAGAGCCAAATATCAACAGTACAACGATTGAAATTTCTTTTGAGAGCCCAATTTTTAAAACATAAACTATATAGGTAGATAAATTGTTATTAACTTAATTAGGGTACTCCTAAGGCTTAGGAAGAGCCACACTCCAGGGGCCAAAGAGCCGCATGTGGCTTGTGAACTGCAGTTTGCCGACCACTGCAAATGATATAGATAGATGATAGATAGATAGATAGATAGATAGATAGATAGATAGATAGATAGAAAGAAGATAGATAGGTATAGAGATAGATAGATGATAGATAGATAGAAGATAGATAGGTATAGAGATAGATAGATGATAGATAGATAGAAGATAGATAGGTATAGAGATAGATGATAGATAGATAGAAGATAGATAGGTATAGAGATAGGTAGATAGATAGATAGATAGATAGATAGATAGATAGATAGATAGACGCTATTAGTTCTATTTCTCTGGAGAACCCTGAATAATACACACACATCCTCAGTCATTGTGCTCAATCTGCCTCTTTAAAAGTCCCTTACTCCCTCCTACCAAGTGTTCTTCGAAAAAAATTGGTTCCTCTTCCAGGAATGTGTTCTATCACCACCACACCATTATCATCAGCCCTTACCATTGCCTACCTAGTTCATACACATGCTAGAGTTCTCAGTGCAAACACTGTACCCTCAAGGAAGCCTTACTGGATGGTGTAATGCTGGGGTTCAAATTACCATGTTTTCTGTATACAGTCTCCTCAGAAGATAGAGTAGCAAATGCATCAGAAGGTTAAGAAACCGGCACACTCATTGACCCAACAATCTGCAACTAAGTATTTGTTCTAAGCATATGCTTCATATTGATGCAAAAAAAATCAAGGGCATTTATTTAAGAATGGTTATACAGAAAAGGCAAAGGGAGGAAGGAAAGGAGGAAAAATAGGAGGTAGGGGTATAAAATGGACCAAGGGGGGGAAAAAAGAAAGAAATTAAATATTCAACAGTAGGCCATTGGTAAAATACATTATACACATCCATCCACCCACTGGAATACTATTCAGGCATGAAAATAGTGGAATGTAGGTATACATGTAAATGGGTTCCATGATACAGCACTAATTTGAAAAATGGGTCACAGAATAAAATGTTCAGTACTATTATACTGTGAAGGTATGGTCGGTGGGGTCTCAAATGTATTATGTTTGCCAGAGGGAAGATGAGGGGGGACAGAGGGGGAAAGAGAGAGAGGAAAATGTGTCTGCCTTTAGAACCACAAAATGTTTTAAAATATCTAAAACTAGTTTCCTCCTCCCCCTTCTCTTTCTCTTTTGCTTCTGTGCCATCCAAGTTTTCCACATCAAACTTAATAAAAGGGCTCAGTTCCGGGGCAAAAGTAATAACTTTGACATACCTAGCTATCCAAGTACGTTGCCCTTTTAATACTCTGTTTTTGTCCCTTGATGGAAGGAAAGGAAATAGCATAACTGGGATTGATCACACAGAGCACAACTACCTGAGTGGAGAAAACCTGGCGACTGGTTCTCCCTCCCCCACTTTTACTTCTGTGTTTGCCTGGAAGACACCCCTCTTTTTCTCTACCCACACACAAATCCAGGTGATTCCAAGTCCCAGTTAAATCAAACCAGAAGGGAAACACAGAAAACCCAACTCCAAACTAAGACATTCTCCATCCTTCTGACAACCCTTCAAGGTCACAGTTACTAATAATTTGAGGTGCCTCAGTCCCATTCTGCCTGCTCCCCTGTTGGAGCTTTCCTGAGGAGTTAGTGTTTAAAAACAGCCCAGAACAGTAGGAACCAAAAGGAGATAAGCATATGTTTGTGCAAGCTGAAAAATTGTCCTGTATGGAACAGAGTCAAAATAAATCAATAACAGCAGTTTCAGACAGGCACTGAGAGAGAACCCGTTAATTACTGGTATTACCATTGCTACTATTCATTTGAGACTTTTGTTCAGTAAAGGCAATTGCATGGTCCTGTTATATAAGCAGAATCCAGAGAATTTACAAAGGGGGGGGGAGCGTTCTCAGCTCAAATTCAGACAAAAGGAGCGAAGGAAAACGAGACAAGTCATATTTTCTGGGGATTTGCTGAGACAAATCAGCTCCGAGAAGGATATGATCCTGCCCAGTTTCCTCCCGATATGCCCATCCTCCCGTGGTTGGAGTCTCTGCATATAAATTTCAAGTTTGAAAGAGCCCAGGTAGAGACACTGTTAAGAGACTTCTCCACAATCAAAAGATTTTCTCTTTATCAAAAGGGATTTTCTGTTCTCAGTTGAAGCCTTTGAAAATATATACAATCAAACCACGGAGCTTCATGGTTTAAGCGTGAGGAGTCTGTAGGGCCAAGGAGTTGGGTTCAAGATCCATTTCTGCTTCCTCCTAGCTCAGCGACACTGGCAGGTTACTGAGGCTTTCTGAGCACCTTTCCTCATATGTAAAGTGGATATAATACCAATGCCTCCCTCATAGCAATGTGTAAGGAAGAATCAGTGTGAGCTTCTCTATCTATCAGTGTCTAACCAGGAAAGAGAAGCCACCTGAGTACTTTAACAGCAGGATTTTAATGCAGGGAATTAGCTATACAGGTGTCAGTGGACCAAGATGTCAAATGAGACAATGAAGTGATCCTACTTTAATGCCATACTTTTAAAATCTAGATGGATGCAGAAAAACATCAATGCTAATTATATCAAAACTGTAAATAAAGATAGTGTCCAAACCCACACTTTCATAACTCAGCCTCACTTGAATTATCCTAGTCCCGGCCCTGCTAGAGATGAATGAACAGCAGGAATCTACTACATCCCCTAGGACAAGGAATGTTACTGGAGCCAGGATAAAAGCTGGGCCTGTCCCATGGGATCTGGGGCCACAGAGGAGATAGAGCCGCTGCTGAGATCCCATGGGAAACAAGAAATGTGAGGACAGTGTCTCTCTGAGCCTGATTTCTAGAGAAAATTTCTCATCAGTTTGAGACTGCCACCAAGATGATGACAGAGGGTGGTGCCCAGCAAGACTGAAGGAAAGCAAGGTTTTGTTCCCTTCTATGTCATCTTCCATGTCATTCTCCACATAATGGAGGAAGGGTCTTGCATTCACATCTCCAGGTATAACAGGGAGTGACAAGGACAAGAACATATGGCCACGCCCACCTCTCAGGATTCCTGAAGCTACCAAATCAGAACTACCCAAAACTGATCCCCTTTTATAAATGCAGGAAGCTGGAGAGGCACACATATGAGAGGGTGTGCAAGCAGGATGTGGACTCCTCGGATGCATGTTCTCGGGACCCTCAGTCTCAGGGGGAGGTAATGTGGGGCAAGAGGTGGGAAAGAAAGTGAATATCCAGCTAGAGCAGAATTTCCATGTGACAGTTGCCATAGCATCAGGGAACCGGGGTGGCATAAAAGGTGGGGTGGGGAGACAAAGTACAACTGAAAATGGATGGAATGTGGAGAGCACTGGTTAGGAACATGGGGCTGGAGGTCAAATGGTTTGAATCCTAGCTCTGCTCTTAGACTGTGTGAACCTCCCTTGGGCAATTTGCTAAACCTCCCTCAGCCTCAGTGAGCAGTACAATGAGGACAACCACAGAACCTCACTAACGGGCTGCTGTATAGATTGAATGAAATAATGTAGTGGAGGAACTTAGAGATCCCAGATCAAAGCAAACACTCAATAGCTGGCAGCTGATCCTATTATTATTATTATTTTGTTAGAGTTGAAGATGAGGATAGAAGTTTTTCCTGCAGTGGGTATTACAATAGTTTAATGATCTCAGGATAGTATGCTCAGTATACTCAGTGATTTTTGAATTTGTGGTATAGTGCGTTTATAGGTAGGGAAGGAGTTCACTTTCCCTTCTGGTAGTATCATGCAGACAGAGATGTAAATATAGACATGGATGTAAATATAGAGGTAGATAAACATATAGCTATACTTTAATTACAGTGATGCTTTCAGGAATCATGCTAAACAAGCACTAAACAAAACTAGATGTAAAATACAGTTACGTGTAACACTCATGCACAATTATGACCAGCTCTTGCTTCAAATTAAGTATTCATTGAGCAAACACTATGTGCCAGGCACAGTGGTAGGCACTGCAGGGGAGAGATGTAAATAAGAACAAGACAGGGTTGATCCCCTCAGAAGCCTGGCATCCTAGGGGAAAAACAGACATTTACAAAAATAAGAATTCTCCCTAAGGTAGGGACTGACTAAGGTCAACTCTGAAGTCTTCCTGGAGAAAGCAGCACTTGAGTTGGGTCTTGCTCAGAGAGCTTATAAGGAGAGAACAATGTGGGGGGGGGAGGGGGAGGCGCAGTTCTAGGAGGATGGAACTGTCTGGTCCTGGAAATATTTTCCTACCATTTCTTTTAAGAGCATTATTTGATTTTTTCTTTCACCAGGAGGTGGGTGCCTCCAAAGCTGTCACTAAGTAATGTTTTCAAGATCCATCCATGGTGTAGTATTTCACCATGTATGAGCACTTCGTTGTTCTTTATGATTGAGTAATACTCCATTGTATAGATCAGTGATGGCGAACCTATGAACTCATTTTTTTGGTTGATTTTTATTTGTTAAATGGCATTTAAATATATAAAATAAATATCAAAAATATAAGTCTTTGTTTTACTATGGTTGCAAATATCAAAAAATTTCTATATGTGACACGGCACCAGAGTTAAGTTAGGGTTTTTCAAAATGCTGACACGCTGAGCTCAAAAGGTTCGCCATCACTGGTATAGATAGCCCACATTTCCTTTATCCAGCTATCAGTTGATGGCCATTTGAGCATTTTGCTCTTTTGACTGTTGTAAATAATGCTGCTGTGGACATTCATGTATAAGTATTTTTGTAGTATTTTTTGCTGTTTTCTTTTTTTCTTTTTATTAAATTTACTAGAGGCCCAATACACGAAATTCATGCAAGAGTAAGCCTTCTTTCCCCCAGCTGCCGGCACCAGCTTCCCTCTGGCACCTGGGACCCAGGCTTCCCTTGCAGCCCTGGCTTCATCTGGAAGGTCATCCGGAAGGATGTCCAGTCTAATTAGCATATTATGCTTTTATTATTTATAGATTGGCGTGATATTAGTTAACAAGATTATGTAGGTTTCAAGTGTACATTTCTATGATACATGAACTCTATATTGAATTGTGTGCCCACCATCCAAAGTCAAATCCTCTTCCATCACCATATATTTGACCCCGTTTACCCTTCCCTACCCCAAATCCCTTGTTTGGACACCTGTTTTTTATTCTTTTTGGTATATAGGAGTGGAATTGATGGGTCATGTTATCATTCTATGTTTTGCTTTATATAATTTTATATATGTTTTTATTGATTTCAGAGAGGAAGGGAGAGGGAGGAAGAGAGAAACATCAATGATGAGAGAGAATCATTGATCAGCTGCCTCCTGCACACCCCACATTGGGGATGGAGCCCGAGACCCAGGTATATGCCCTGACTGAGAATTGAACCCTGACCTCCTGGTTCATACGTCAACGCTCAACCACTGAGCCATGCCGGCTAGGCTGTTTAGCATTTTGAGGGTTTATCTAATACATTCTTTACACCAGAAGAACAAAGTTTCTGCCTCGAGAAAAGTACTGGGATGGAGTCTCATTGTCCCATTTGGGTCACATGTCCATCTCTGAACCAATTTTTGTGGGAAGGAGAATGGAATACCATGATTGATGAAGGTGTGTCTACCTCTGCAGTAAGGTGAGCTCTCTTCCCAAGCTACATGGACTGAGAAGGGAAGAGAGATGTTTTTTTCAAAGGAAAATCAAAGTGGTATTATAAGAGGAGGGAAAAGTTACTAGAAGACCAAAACAAGAAGAGTCCACCTCACCGAGGAAGCAATAAAACAACAGCTTTTGATAATTTTGGAATGTGTAATGGACATTTACTGAGCACGTAATGCATGTCAGGCACTGTTCTAAGTCCTTTTCAGAGAACCAGTGTCCTCCTTACACAGTTGAGAAAAATGAGGCTCAGAGAGGTTAACTGACTTGCCCAAACATTAGCAAATGGTTGAGCTGGGATGTGAACCCAAATCTCTCCAAAGCCAAAGCTCTGATCCTTTCTTATATACCATGCTGGTGTTTTACCGAATAGAAGGAATCGGGCGTGAAGTAATCTGGATGACTGCTTGGTGAATGTCTTAATAATCACCATGCTATGTACCAAAGTTGGCGTCTTCATGTACACAGATACATTCACACATTTCCCCACGGCATGAACTGAGTGGACACAGCCCTCTATCTCCCATCACACAGCACACAAAGCCAAGGTAATGAACTCTTCTTTTTCTCATTAAAATTAAGGACATAGTCAGCCAGTGAATCTCTAAAACATGGTCAGACCCCAGCATTCCACTTGGGAACCCTCTGCACTGCACAGTGGAGTTTGTGGTCTCTTTCAAAGAATGTGGAATTTAAGTGTCATCACCAAGGCTCCCCAGGTCCATCAGAAGTGGGCCTTCAATTGGTGAGCCACATTCCTCTTCTTGAACATCAAAACATTTTCTCCCTAAAGCATTTAATTTGATTCAACCTCAAAGGATTGTTTCTCAGAAATGGCCGGGATCTGCTGATCTTCCCATACTCTGGGTGAAATCTCAGTCCTGTTGTTAACATGGTACCTTGTCTCCCTCCTCTGTCTGAGCTGGGAACAAGAAGAAACCTGTACAATGACCGTCTCATAATAGGACTGTATTTTTTTCTGCACATTACATCTCAGGGGATCATTGTTATTTGTCTCCTGCAAATGGCAATCCAGCCTCTCTGAGCTCCCTAGTTGCTTGGGAAGAAATGTTACTGCACAGCTTGTCTCCAATGATGCTTTATAATTGTAGCAGAAATGCAATGTTAGTAGAGCTGTCTGGCTAAAAAGGTGCATAAGCCCTGTGTATCTAGATCAGCACTCCAATGCCTTAAAAGCATATCTGATGTTTCTTCATTCTGGTGATATTTTGCATAAATATATAAAATAAGAATCAAATTTGATCACCCACAAATATGAGACTATCATAATCTCCAGGAAAGAAAAATCAGCCTGTTTATTCTCCACCAGACATTTTATAGCTCCCTATCTCTGGAGTTTTTTATATGTTCTTTCATTTTTTCTGGAATACCCCTCTCCTTATCTCCACTTATCCAAACACATCCTTTGATTGTCTTCTGCAGCTATTCCAGCTTATGATGATTTCATTCCCCAGTGACATTTGACTGAACCTTCCATTTGGCCATGAATCATGAGCTTCCTTTGACATTGCCTGTATTTTTCAACTGAATTGTTGTAACTATTCACATTTATAGCCAGGGTCCTGACCTTAGTTTTAACCTTATCCTGAATTGGAGGAAATGGCTTGTGAGAGGACAAACTAACTGATTCAGACAGCTGCGAATTCTCCCTTCCTCCCCTGACACACCCTCCAACCCCCACCAACCTGCAGGATGTTCTATATAGCTACAGAAGCTCCAAATAATTGCTCACATCATGTACAGACATAAAAAGCTCTTGAGGGCATTGAAAATAATTCCATGAACTCAGAGAAGCTAAGCCAAGCAGGAAAGGAATGAAGGTCAATTTATAAAGACAGCGAGTTGTTGACATTAATCTTGTGAGAGGATAACAGCTTTACCTGACTTAGACAAACCAGGAAAAAAACCCTAGTCTCTGGGTAGCTGTCCATGGTTCTGAAAGTTCTACTGCCCTGGGTAACTTACCACCTATTATTGCCTTGACCCTTAACTCCCTAACTGCAGCTACCATTGATTCTGTTCACGTGGCCTGACACCTTACTTAGCCTGACTTCAACTAACATGTCCTCTGGACAATCTGTGTCCCAGATCAGTTGTCTTGGGAAGCAGTAGTGGTTAAAAGAATGGACTCTGGGGTCAGACTCTTTGGGTCTGAAGCTCAGATTCAACATATGAAGGAAGCTACTTAGTGTCACCCGTCAACTTAGGATATAGTATTAAGTACTTCAAGGATTGGGAGAGTTGAACAAATAAGTCTCTGTAAAGCAGTGGTTCTCAACCTTGACTGCACATTAGAATCACCTGGGAATCTTTTTAAAATCCTGATTTCTGGGCCTCATCCTCTGGAAATTCTGTTTCTTTGTTACTAATGTTGTGGCCCCACCCCATAACAAAGAAACAGAATTTCCGGAGGATGAGGCCCAGAAATCAGGATTTTAAAAAGATTCCCAGGTGATTCTAATGTGCAGTCAAGGTTAAGAACCACTGATGTAAAGAGTTTAGCAGAGTCTCTGACATATAGAAGTTCTCAGTGAATTTAACCTTTCATTATGATATTTGTGTCTTAGATCCTTAACTATATGTGAGATATTGAAAGAAAGGAACTGAATATTTTCCTTCATGATACCCTCTAGTGGCTATAGAGTAACAGGATGTGCAGAAACTTTGAAGTAATTCAGATTGAGTCCAAATCCTAGATCCACAACATACTAGCTACAAATATTAAGTAACCCTTCTGAGCCTCCTTTTCCTAATTTATAAAGTGGAGTAAATAATAACTATTTTTCAGAATTTTAAATATCCTAGATATATCTTGCTGATCTAAAATAGAGATGCAATAAACAATAATCATTGTGCTGTGGCTACAAATTTGAGAGGAGATTTACGAGAAGATTTTATTATTTCTGCTCATTTATCACCAACAGTCTGTAAGAATCAGGAGTATATATTGAGCACAAGCTTTATCTAGGGAGGCCCATTTTTCTTGGAGAGCTCTATGACACATAGAGGACCAATTATTTAAAATGCTTAAGGCCTTGGTCATCAACTCGCTTTTTAAAGAAAAAAAAGAAGTGAATTTCACATGGAGAATGTTGGATGTTACCTCTGCATCATTAACCTGGCTGTGTAACATGGGTAAGATATGTCACAATGGGACTAGAGAAAGACCATAAGTGATTCTGTCTAGGAAAAAAGCACCTCTCTAATTGCAGGCCAAGGGCTATCATTACATGCAATGCCCAGAATATTGAGTCTAAGTACTACTCCTGTTCATTAACATAGTTTTGGAAAAAATCTGAAGACTGTCAAAAATATATTTGTAGGTTACAAATCCTGGATGATTCCCATAAAACTCTCCCCTCCCCCCAGATACCTTCTCTAGGAGGCTGAAGGAATCATTGTCCATTGCACTTCAAAGTCCCAGCTGTTTGTTAATTAGGTCCTGACGGAAAATGGTAAGAAAAACTAAGACAAAAGATCATCTCCTCTTGGTAGAAGCTTCTGATTATTTTCCCAACTACAGCACACCCATTCATTTATCCAGCTTGTTCTAGAGCAGTGGTTCTCAACCTTCCTAATGCCGCAACCCTTTAATACAGTTCCTCATGTTGTGGTGACCCCCAATTTCACTGTTACAAATTGAACATAATTAAAGCATAGTGGTTAATCACAAAAACAATATGTAATTATATATATATGTTGTCCGATGGTCTTAGGCGACCCCTGTGAAAGGGTCGTTTGACCCCCAAAGGGGTTGCGACCCACAGGTTGAGAACCGCTGTTCTAAAGCATGAGCTTCAGATATGTGTCTAAAAAGGTAAAGCCTCAGAGTTTCTGCTGGTCACTCTACTTCCCTGAAAAATGTCCCTTTCCCCTGGTCTGTGGGAAGCATGGCACCTTTGTCTGCCCACTGTCTATTCGGCAACCACAGTCCTTGCCCCATTTGTGAGTAGAACTTACACACCTAAGGCTTCAAATACTTAAGATACCAGGTGGTTAAGAGAGACCTATCAGAAGGTTGTCCCCCAAAATATCTTCTACCATTCTAAGAGTAGTTGAAAAGCTCCACAACATGTTCTCAGAAGGCAATATTAGCCATGAAGTCTGTCAATATGTCACCAAATACCAAAACTTATTTCTAAATTCCACAGTGGTCTGCAGAAAAGGAGAAACTAAAGAAAATGGAAGAAAGCATAACAATGGGATTAAGAGCATGGACCTGGGTTCATATCCCATCACCACCACATCCTGGATCTGTTGAGTGGCTTCTCTATGAATCAGCTGCCTCCCTTGTGAATTGGGAATTATAATATGGCCTACCTTACAGAGCTGTAATGGTCAGGGATTAAGTTATATAATTCATATAAGGTGCTTATCCCAGAACCAGTAGATGGTAAATATTCAATACATTACTTATATAAGCACTTTTTTAGTATATGATATGCATGATCCCATTGAATATCACAAACCTATGAAGTAGGTATGACATCTCTTTTCCGATCTGTCACCAAGAAAACTGAGACTTAGAAAATGGAATTTGCTTCAGATCCTACAGCTAGGAATTGGCAAGCCCATGATTCAAACCTAGATCAGTCTAGCCAGACAGATTCTGTTAATTTAATCAATTCTTTATGCAAAAGATCCAAGCCCTTTATAATCCCTGACCCCAGTTACACAACCCTAACTGAGGGGTAGATCTAGCCACGCCAATGAGCCAAGGGGAGAACTGCTCTGACCTCCATGTTGTGAAACAGAAACAATTATTAACATTTTATAACAACCCATCCAACTAAACCACCTTAGGACAGGAGTGGAAAATTCAACCCAGTCAACGAAAATGCTCCCAGGTTCCTAAAACTGCACATGTAAAACTGTGTATTTTCACAAACTCAAGACCCTAGGGGACAGGGTTTGGTGGACCATCACTTCATGTCCCCTTCATTGCACAGCTCTGAAGAAAGAGTGCTCAGTGTCAGGCCTTGTGTCAAGGGTTTCTAGCTCTTATCACTTCATCCATCAAATCTCACTAAAACACAAGGATTATTAGCCCCATTTAACTGGTGAGTAAACTGAGGATCAGAGAAGTTAAATGACTTTCCCAAGGTCACTCCAAAGAAAAACTGTCACGAAAACCCAGTCTGTCTAAACCGAGAACCGTCACAGTGACACCTTCGCACAGTCTATGATGGGACTAGTGCCCCTGGAGACATCCCCAAAGCTCCTTCCAGTATGCCCGCCCCCCCCCCCCCCGGACCTTCCAGAAGTCAGCATTCCTTGTGGAAAAATTAACTAATTAATGGCATTGGTGCCATCACTGAGACCTGGGTGGGCATGAAGTCTCAGAAATAGAAACCCTTTGCTAGAAGCACAGTCTTAGCTTTATATCTCCTGACACTAATTAACAATTCTGGATAAAGTAGAAGCTTCATTTTTTTATGCAATATATTCTTCTCTGTAATTCCTATGCCCTCGCCCTTTCTGTGCCTTATTTGAGTGTTCATTCTTTTTCCCTGTGATCTTTATGCCCTTAGAAGTGACAACACACTGAAAGTGAGGTTTAATTATTGAAAGGATGTGCTATTAAAAAGTTATACCTGAAGATTTGCCAATACAAAGAACAGACAGATACCCATAGTAGGACAATGCCTTTTGCTAGAGCTATGAGATTATGGCAAAATTTCAGTTAAACAAATTACACCATGCCAGGGAAAGATGTTGCAGCACTTTTTGAATAAACCTGCTTTCCAGTGGCTTATTAGATTAGTGCTAACTTTGTTTTCTGTGGGTTAAAACCTAGCTTGCAAACTTGTGCATCCTTTAAGAACACTAATCAATCCTTCCTAGCATTCACCAACTAAAATTATTTCCGTTTTTAATTAAAGTAACCTCACTCTCACATAATGCTGAGGTGACCTCTCCTATACTGGGAATTTGCAAGAATAACTTTAGATTAAATGATCCATCATGTAGAGTTTCACTTCTGCCTAGGATGCAGAAAGTTGGAAGGAGCTTCACTCCCACCCTAACAACAACAAAAAGGCAGGTAAACTTCAAAATCCTAACTTTCCTTGGACACCTCCAAAAACTGAGGTGTCAGGGAAGCCAAGTAGCCTGAACTCCAAGGAAAGACAGGCTCCTCCAACATCACTGATGACAGAGTACGAGATGAAGAGATGCCAGGCCCCATAGAAGTGGGTAAGAAGAATTCAGCTAGAATTTTTCACAAAAGCAACTGAATGCCAAGTGTGGGCTAGCTTGAGATTATACAGCCCCTGAGAATCAGACACAGGGAAGTGCACACACACTCCCAGGCTCCTCTCTATACACCTCCAGCGGGTGTTTGGGAGAAAGATCAGAAGCAGATGGAATTCTGGAAAGAGCTTCCTTGGAGGGACAGTCCCATGCTACTGAGGTGCATGCAAAAACCTCCTTCCAGATCCTTCTCCCCAACAGAACTAAAACCTCAAAACCATAGAAGCAAGGCAGCAGCAATCCAAGGCCCAGGTGGAGACCCGCTGCAGCAGAAGAGAGGGCAAAAGAAAAATATCCTCCACCCTGGGCGGAGGGGCATGAAACACTTATATAACAATAAAGGGGTGGAGGGATTGAGCAAAAAAGGAAAAGGAGAGAGAGAAAAAATTCATGGACACAGACAACAGTGTGGTGATTGCTTGCAGAGGGAGGGAGGGAGGGAGGGCTGGCTATGGAGGAGGACACAGGGGGGATAAATGGAGATGGACAGAGACTTGACTTGGGGTGTGAACACACAATACAGTGTACCGATGATGTGTTGTGGAATTGTGCACCTGAAACCTGTATAATTTTGTTAACCAGTGTCACCCCAATCAGTTCAATAAAAATGGAAACATTTTCAAATTTAAAAAAAAAATAAAGGGATCAGTTCACGAAAAGGACACAACAATCCTAAGTGCATATATATGTAACAAAACGGATAAAAGTGAAAGGAATAATAGATAAATACACAAATAAGGTAGAGATTAAAGCACTCCTCTCTCAGTGCTACTTTATAGGATAAGTAGGAAGAAAATTTAGTAGGGATATTGAAGATTTCAACAGCATAACTAACCATCCTGACATAATTGACTTTTGTAAACATTCTCCCAGCAACAAAATACACTTTTTCTTTCAAATGTACAGAACATTCCCCAAGATAGACTGTATTCTTCTACATATAGGTCTACACAGACTCTTTCAGAAAATAGGGAAGAAGGAAAGACTTTCTATCCATTTTTCAGCCAAGCATGATACTAATCCAAATCCACATTCCCAGGCACATCCCTTTTCAGGCTCCAATAACCCAAAAGCCGTCATCAAAAGAGAGCTGACAGGTATGAGCAGCTGGAAGTGAAAGCAAAGCAAAGCTAAGGGTCACAGAAAAATGGGATACAAGAGGATCTGGACAGACCACCAACCGCATCTTTCACCCCCACTTATTGAGCATCTACATTGAACCAGGTGTCCTGTTAGGCTCTTTATAATCCTGAAAGATTGTATTATTATTCCCATATTCTTACTTAACCCTGTCAATAACTCTATGAGGCAGCCTTTACTAATTCCATTTTAAATACTGTAACACTAAGGCTCAGAGAGGTTAAGTAACTTCCCCAAGATCACACAGCTACTAAGTGGCAAGGAATGGATTCGATCCAGGGTCTATCTGGCCTCTGCCAAGTTTGTTGCTGTTTTTCTCCCTTTATGTGCCTCCCTTCCTCTTCTCTAGCACATCCCCCCCCCCCCCCCAATTCGGTACTGAGGTCCTTCCCTGTTGTCAATGTCAGTGACCATAATTCCATAAGCAGTTGCCTGTCTTTTGGCCATTGTCACTGTCCACACTCTGTTCAAACTTACCTTCCTGGGTCCCAGGCCTAGTTCTGCCAATGCCCTGCTCTTTGCTGGTTGTCGAGTTGGAAAAGCCTTGATGGATAGAATTCCAGCCAGGAATTATATAGATTGGGGATGGAAGGATCGAACTTCATCTTAACCCAAATGAATGAATTTCTATTAGTCTCAAGAATCCAAACCAGAACCTCAGTGGGAATCAGAGTAAATAGGAATCCTGATTTGACCATAGACGACAAAAGGGGGTGGAAGAGGGTGCTCCCTGGAAAGAGCTTTACCGGTCATCGAAGAGTTTTCCCAGTAACTGTGGCACTCGCTTACCCCATTCTCTCAGACCTGCACAGACACAGCCGGAAGGGAGGTCTCCCAAGTTCTCCTTCTGGGTCCCCCTCACCTCTCCTCTGGATGACAAACCCTAAGCAACGAACAGAGCAGATCCAATTAGCAAGAGGTTTTCATTGAACCTTCCGTGTAACCAGCAGGAAATCTATGATACCCCCAGGGGCATCTATGGGTTCAAAGCCATTTCAAAACCTCTGCAGCTTCCCAGGAGAAATCTGAAACTGGCCACTTACCTAGAGAGCAAGGAGAGAGTTGTTTGGGTCGAGTCACAGGTACCATCCAGACAGGTTCAATAGCACCTTCCTCTCTCAGGCTAATTCCTGAAACAGCTCCCCGCACGCGCGGGACGAGTGGGCAGAGCGTACATTCCGCGAACAGGGGAGGAATGGCGCCTCCCCCTGCCTGGGTCCAGCTCGCTGGTCAACCAGCGGTCATGTCCTCTCCGTGACCTTCTCCAACACTTGCCCAGGATTTCACCTCTGAGCTTTTCCACGAGTCCTCAGACTTCATTCTCCAGCGGCTTGCGCCCTCCTGTTTGCAAAACACCACGCTAAGCTCTCCCACCTTGTCTGCCGGCCAGGGACCGGGCAGGGTCATGGACACAGCACGTGCTTCTCAAACCTCAGCTCTTCCTCCAACGTCCTCACTGGAGCTTCAGCCTCTAGCTGGGCATCGGTGGAAGCTGACTGCCCCGCAGGGCGGCCTGCCCCCTGCAGCCGGGCGTCCCTCCTCCCCGCATGCGCCCCGCGCAGCTCCTCACAGGAGCGGGGCGGCCAGTCCAGGCCCTCCTGCCTGCAGCCATCCACACACATCTGACCTATGGGCTGCCCTCCCCACAGAGGCCATGGCCCACTCAGCGTTTCCCATGCCGATGGCCCTTTCCCAAGGCCCCTTGCTCCGGAGGCCTGGCCGCCTCGCCAATTGGTAGCTCATGAACTTGAGAGCTTCCTGGGTTAAATTCGAGATCCTACTCAGAGACCAAGACAAACGGCCCTAGCTGGTTTGGCTCAGTGGATAGAGCGTCGGCCTATGCACTAGCAGCAGTTCTCAACCTGGGGGTCGCCTAAGACCATCGGAAAACACATATATAATTACATATTGTTTTGTGATTAATCACTATGCTTTAATTATGTTCAATTTGTAACAATGAAATTGAGGGTCACCACAACATGAGGAACTGTATTAAAGGGTCGCGGAATTAGGAAGGTTGAGAACCACTGCACTAAAGGGTCCCAGGTTCGATTCTGGCCCAGGGCACATGCCCAGGTTGTGGACGCTCAGTCTCCGGTGGGGGGCGGGGGTGGGGGGGAGGTGGGGGGGTGCAGGAGGCAGCCAATCAATGATTCTCTCTAATCGTTGATGTTTTGATCTCTCTCTCCTCTCCCTTCTTCTCTGAAACCAATAAAAATAAAGAGAGAGAGATCAAACAAAGGACTTCTTTGCATGCATATAAGTCTGAGGGGGCGGAGAGGGGGGTGCAATGGGTAGATAAGGACACACATGTAATTCCTTAATCAATAAAGAAATTTAAAAAAAGAAGGCAGCCAAAAAAAAAAAAAACTCTTGTTACCAAGATATCTTTTAAATAAAATACCTCACTAACCTTTCAGAGAGAGAGAGAGACCAAGACAAAGGAAAACGGGAGGCCACTCCAGAAGGGTAGGTGGTGGTGTGATAAGCAAGGGAACTTACTTCTGAGGCTGGTTGCGACAAGACGAGGAGAACTCCCGCCAGAATCTAAACACTTTATACCGAGGCCTTAACGGGGTCCAGTCACAGGTACCGTCCAAATGGCCTCAGCAGCACCTACTTTCTTAAGGCTGTGCCCTTGAAAAGGGCTCCAGCTGTGAGAACAGTGGACGGAGCAGGCATTTCAAGCACAGGAGAGTGAGGAGGAGCCTCCGATTGCCAGGGTCAAGCTTGCAGGTTAACCGGCGTTCACGTCCTCTGGATGACCTCCCCCAACAGTATCGTAAGGAACTAAGAAACTAATGAGCGTAATTAGTGAAGATGAGGTCATTAGGGTCAGTCCTAATCCAACGTGACTGGCGTTGGATTATATACAGTGTACATAAAAAAGGCCTAACAGTGTCAAGCCTGCCGTGCCGTTCTGGGGACAAGAGTGGTAGGTGGAGGAGACCCTCTAAGAGCCTGCCTGGAGAGTGTCTACAAAATAGCAGTGAGAACAGAAGAGCATCTGGTGATATTGGAAAAGTTTTAGTAAAACAATCTGAGGACATGTCAGCAAATAGCAAAAACAACTAGCAACCACTGAGCATTATCTGTGTGCCATGTGCTTTTTTATTATTTGTAGTATAGATCATCTTTTATTTATATATCATCTTCATTCTCACATAACCTTATAAAATGGGTATCGCGTCAAGCCCACTTTACTTGCCCAAGGTCACACAGCATATAGAAATCGTAGTCAGGAGCTGGCCCTGGTCTTGTTCAGGCTCTAAAGCCACACTTTAATTTTTTTTATTATAAATGTATGGTCCAGAATGAATAGCACAATATTTAAGTACCCAGCCTCTTCATGCATGTCAAACCTGTCGGCCGCGAGTTTGACATGCTTGCTCTACATCAAAGTTCTTGAAACCTTAACTATGCTACTTACCGGCTGTGCAACTGTATTACTTTCCTAGGGCTGCTGCAATAAAGCACCTCAAACTGGGAGGCGTAAGCAACAGTAAGGTATCGTCTCGCAGTGCTGAAGTCCCAGAATCGGTTGGTTACTTCTGGGGGCTGTAAGAGAGAAATCTGTTCCATATATCTTACCTAGTGTCTCGTGAATTGTCTGGCAATCTAATCTCTGCTTTCATCTTCATATGGAGTTTTCCCTGCATGTATCTCTGCGTCCAAATTTCCTCTTTATAAGAACACCAGTCACACTGACCTAGGACCCACCCTGATGTCCTCATCTTAACTAATTGTATCTGCAACAACCCTATTTCCAAATAAAGTCACAGGCTGAGGTACTGGATTTGGAACTTCAACAGGTGAATTTTGAGGGGTACCTCATTCAATGCACAAAAGCAGTCATTGACAATTAACTTTTCTCTGTGTTTACTCATCTGTCAAAGTGACTACTGCAGGGTTAGGACGATTAAAACAGTTAACCTATACAAAGTGTCTAGAACAAGAACCAAATACAACTTGCCACCTACTTTTATACAGCCAGCCAGCTAAGAATGGTTTCTATATTTTTAGAGTTGAAAAAAAATCAAAGGAAGAATAATATTTCATGACACGTGAAAAATGAAATTTGAATTGCAGTGTCCATAAATAAAGTTTTCTCGAAACTCGACCACGCCTATTTATTTACATACTGTCCAGGGTTATTTTTACACCACAGGAGGAGAGCTGAGTAGTTGTAGTTCCTACAGAGACCAGATGGGCACAAAGCCTAAAATACCTACTGTCTGGCCCTTTACAGAAAACATGTGCCAACTACCAACCTGGAAGGTTATCTAGGCTGTAGTAGAACTGTATTAATATCCTTAGTTTGTTTTCTTTCACCGTGGCAGGGGTCATCTACCTCTGGGATCCTTTTTGTAGCAAGGAGCATTTTCAGTGCACGTGATGCAGGATGTCCCCAGCCACAGCCAGCCCTGTGTGCCTGGGGACCCCAATATTCTCCTAAATTGGCTGGCTTCCTCTGTCGTGCTCATCAACTACCCTCTGGTTGAATCAAGTCCAGGCCCATAAACTTGCTTTGCTTTCTCCTGCTTGTCTCAGCAATTTTTCTTTCTCCCCGCCCCCCCCCCCCCGCCCAGCCCCCCCCCACCCCCCACCGCCGCACAAGTTCCCAACAACTCCAACTGGGTCCAGAGGTGAGCACTTCCCAACCTGAAATCATTTACATCTGACAAACTCAAGGGCTTTTTCTCGCTGTCAATCTTGGCAGCCCGTGGCATCTCCAGCACAATACGCCCTGTTCCTGTCGGAAGCTTCTGCCTCCTTCCCACAAACTGTAGGACACGTGCAGCTTTAAAAAAGAAGTGTGTGCAATTCCCCCCCTATCCCCCCTAATTTTCCACTGGAAATAAAAAGAAGTGAAACCTCATTTTAGTCTGACGCTCATTTGGTACACCCGGGGAAGAAGGGAGTGGAGGAGGCCAGAAGTGGACCAGACAGCAGCGTGTGGGGGCATCTCTTGGGAGGGAGCAGGAATATATTTTGTGATGACTCAGCAACATTGGCAAGCGCAGAGAAATTGCAGTTCAGATGGGGAGAAGAAACACGATTTCTTGCAGCGATCCAAAGAGTGCAGAGTTTAATTGCCAAAGAGATCCCAATTGTTTTGGCTCAATGTGTTAGGGTTTTGTATTGGATGGCATTTTGGGTCCTCTCGATTTCTTTTTCTTTTTAAAAGTTGTAGGATTTAGGAATAAAGCCAAATCATAGGCAGATTGAAGCCTTTAACTCTTAATTAAAGGTTCTTATTCAGCCTTTCACATCCAGCCTCAGAACTTTTTATCCAGTTGCCTCTGAGGACAAATGAGAAATTCTAAAAATAAGTCAGTTGCATGCACAGTCCCTCTGAGGTCAGACCATTGTCCCCCAGGAGGACACAGCTGTTGTTGTTGCTGTCGTTATGCCACTCAGGCCGGAGTCACACTGGGATGGAGACACCTCCCTGCTGGAACCCTGTGAGGAGGAAACACTCCCCAAAGAGGACCCCAGTATCGTTCCCAAGTGACCCCATGTTCTAGAAAGTTCTCTCTCTCTGCAAGTCCCTCTTTCCCCTAGTCCTTGAGCAACCCATGGGTTTTCTCATCTCTCTCAATGGCAACTCCGGTTTCAATTGCCGAGGCCAAAAGCCTTGGTGTTATCTCGGACACCTCTGCTTCTCTCATAACTCACATCCAATCTGTCACCAAATCCTGTCAGTTCTATTCAGAACCAGGTACATAATTTGTGGGGCCCAGTGCAAAATCAAAATGGGGGTCCCTGTCCAAGGGTTCTTAAGAATTTCAAAATGGTGACAGCAGAGCATGAAACCAAGCCTGAGGTCCTTCTGAGCAAGAGACCTGTGTGACGCCACAGCTCGCACCCATGGTTCCACCTGCAAAAGCGTATCTAAAATCTGACCGCTTGTCACCATCTCCCCTGCTAACCACCTGGCCTATGTCCTCTTTTTTGCCCCTTTAGTCCAGCGGTTCTCAACCTGTGGGTCGCGACCCCTTTGGCGGTTGAACAACCCTTTCACAGGGGTCGCCTAAGACCATCCTGCATATCAGATATTTACATTATGATTCATAACAGTAGCAACATGACAGTTACGAAGTAGCAACGAAAATAATTTTATGGTTGGGTCACAACATGAGGAACTGTATTTAAAGGGCCAGAAGGTTGAGAACCACTGCTTTAGTCGGTTTGCAGCAGCCAGAGTAAGTGGATAAAGTCCTTCCTCTGCTCAAAATCCTCCACTGGCTCTTCATGTTGCCCAGAGTGAAAGCCAAAGTCCTTATAACGGCCAGTGGCCAACAAGTTTGCTCACACCCCCTGGCACCTGGTAGCTCATCTGTGACTCTCCCTTGCTCCTTGTGCTCCAGCCTCACGGCACCACCCACTGTCCTTCCTGTGGCATTTACCTCCCCCTCCCACCGCCTGGGTTGTCACCACCAGTGCACAGGAACATGCTCTCCCTCACATCTTTCAAGTCTGATTCATTCAACAAATAATTAATGAGCAGGGACGATGTGCTGGACACTGTCCTGAGCACAGATGGTTGGACTCAGCACTTCTCTGATCATTACTGACATGGAGCAATTTTCATAAGCTTATGGGCTATTTGATAGCTATTTTTCTAAATATGTGGTATTTTATTTTTTTTTCAGCAGACCAATTTAATTTCTTAAAACAGCTTCTTTGAGAAATATTTTACATATAAAATGGTATGTATTTAAAATACACAGCTTGATATTTTGGCATATATATGTATATATATATATATATATATATATATATATATATATCTTGCGAACATATGCAAACACATTGCATATATATATATATATATCATGATCAAGCTAATTAATATATCCATTACCTCTATATAGTTACCCTTGTGCGTGTTGACAAGATTTAAGATCTATCATCTTTGCAAATTTCAAGTATACAGTACAATATTGTTAACTGTCGTCACCATGCCATGACATTAGATCTCTAGAATTTACTCATTCTACATAACTGAAACTTTGTACCCTTTGACCAACATCTCCCCATTTTCCTGACATCCCCCCACACACACACCTGGTACCCGCCATTCTACACTCTACTTCTGACTTTGACTATTTTAGATTCCACATATAAGTGAGATCAGGCTATATTTCCCTATGGAAATTACCTGTTTGTTTTATATAACAAACACATAGTACTTGTACTCTATGCTGGGCATGACTCTAACAATTTATGAGTCACTTGATTATCCTAATTTCACAAATGAAGAAACATTAAGTGACTTACTCAAGGTCATAGACCCCTTTTTCTGTTGTGTAGTAAATCTTCAGCATATTGATTTATGGGAACTTTTTCTGCATAATGGCTAATACCCATTTGTGTGTTTTATATTCTACTTTCTGCGTAATAGGAGAAAGACTTGCCGTGTTGCCTCCAACTGTCCTTGTGTCATGCTTTCTGCTCACTGAGCTACACGTGCTAACTAGCAAGATCATTTTACTTAACTTTGTCTTTTAGTTATATGCCATTGTGTACCAAATTATTCCTCTCCCACACCCCCCAAAATTAGCAGCTTAAATCCCAAACATATCATCTCACATATATTCCAGGGGTCAAGGATTAGAAACAGCTTATCTGGGTAGTCCTGGCTCAAGATCACTCATAAAATTTTAAAAAGTAAAAGATCTAAGAAGGCGAGGTAGTAGTTGTGAAGGAGGGAGTAGTTATTGGGAAGGGGCACAAGAAAGTTTCTGCGTACCAGAAATGCTCTATTTCATTAACCAGAGTATGGTTTGACGTGTGTTTGCTTTGTGATATTTCATTACGCTATACATGTGTGATTCTTTTCACTTTCATGAATGTGGGTTATACATTAAAAGTATTAAAACCTTACTTTTTGCATAAACAGAATGTAGGGGAGACATCTAAGGCATTTTTGGAAACAAATTCGGCCTCTTACATTCCAGCTGGCCCCATGCCATCGCCAGCCCCACAGTCACTCAATGGTTTACACTCCCCTTCATGGGCTGCAGGCTCCAGGCATGGCTAGAAGTTCAAGACCTTTTAAAACAGATCCCAGAGCACATCCAGCCTCAAGCATCAGTACTGGGGTGGCTTTTGTCAAATGGCTGTCTGCATCAAAGAGCCCAGAAAAACACTGCCATCTGGCAAGGCACTTAAGTGGGGGGAGCCTGAGGCACTGAGAACGAAAATGAGATTCAAAGTGCTACTTAAGATCACATCCATTTTTGGTTTGGGGTTTTGGGGGGGTGGGGTTTGGAGTTTTGGGTTTTTTGGTTTTGTTTTTTAGAAGTCACAGCAAGGTTTGCTTCCTGTCTCCTTTAGTGATACATCTACCAGCCTCTCTCCAGGAATGGAGAGGACTTCTAAAGACCCCAGGACATTGCTCTTACAAGTAGAAAATGAATAAGATACTTGAAACTGAGAGGGAAGAACCATGATCTGTATTAATTTCCTATTGCTGCTGTAACAATGTACCACAAATCTAGTGGCTTCAACCGCACATTTATTCTCTTGCAATTCAGGAGGTCAGAAGTCCAACATGTGTCTCCCTGAGCTAAAATCCAGGTGTTGGGAAGGCTGTGTGCCTTTGTAGGGGCTCGAGGGGAGAATCCATTTTCTTGCCTTTTCCAGGCTGCCTGCATTCCTTGGCTCACGATCCCTTTCCATCTTCAAAGCCAGTAATGGCCTGTATAGTATTTCTCAGATGCTGTCTCTCTGACTCTGAATTTCTGCCTCCCTCTTCCACATTTAAGGGTTCTTATGATTACACTAGAGGCCCGGTGCACGAATTCACGCCCAGGTGGTTGTCCCTAGGCCTGGCTGGCGATCAGGACTCAGAAGGGCCTTCTCGCCCAGTCCTGATTGGGGCCAGGCCGATCAGGGCCTGCTGGCTGGGGGGACTGCAGGATGTTGGCTGGCTGTGGGAGGTTGGCTGTGGGAGTGCACTGACCACCTGAGAACAGCTCCTGCATTGAGCATCTGCCCCCTGGGGGTCAGCGCGCATCATAGCAACTGGTCTTTCCGGTCATTTTTTCATAATGGTCACTTAGGCTTTTAGATAGATAGATAGATAGATAGATAGATAGATAGATAGATAGATAGATGGTATAGATAGATAGATTGGGCTCATTTGTAGGACAATCTCCCTGTTTTAAGGTCAATTGATTTATCACCTTAATTCCATCTGTTACTGATTCAGTAGGCAGTTAGGCATGAACAGAGTAGGAAGAATAGGCCAGGTACAAAAGGTCACCCAGGGCAGAAAGGCCTGGCCACCTAGCAACGAGCAATTGTAGGGTGGGACTTCGTCCCCAGTGTGACCTTTCTCCTACCCTAGCATATCACTAGGCGTGTCTCTAGTCACTTGGTAGACTCCCTTAGAGGAGGAAATGGGGGCCAGAGAATAGCCTCATATGACTCCCATACAAGCCCTTGCATGACCACTCCCTTAAGCATTAAGCCCTCAGGACAATGAAGTTCTGACCCGAATCAAATAATCTTAGGAATAAAGCCTCGCATCTGTTCACCACAGAGACAGAGTTTTGGTCAAAGTGGAAATGGCATCTAGCTTTCAGTTGTGTTTCAGCTCCAGGATCAGAAAAGCAGCAAAACCAGATGAAGCAACACCATGGCTGGCATGAGCACCCGCTGCAATGAGTAATGACCCCCTTGCCTAGCACCAGCCATTCAGTAGAGACCGTGACCCTGAAAGGACACCCCTGAAAAGCTGATGAATATTCTATTGAGACCAGATAAAAATCCTAAAGAAAAAGAACCCAGCTCTCTCTCTCTCTCTCTCTCTCTCTCTCTCTCTCTCTTGCACACACACACACACACACACACACACACACACACACCTGCACCTTCCCCCAAGGCATGTACCTTTGCTTTCTTTTTTTCTAAGCTCCAAGGGCCCCTCTTTTGCCTCTCTAACTCGTTTCCTCAGTCCACTTAGCCCACTTCTCCGCCCATGTGACTTTCTAAATAAACGTTTGCTTATATTTGAGTTCTTGGCTCTGATTTCTTTCTTAGCTGAACTCAAGGACTAACACCTGGTGCAGTTTGTGGTTAACACTACCCTAATTCCCTCTTGCCATGTAATGCAACATAATCACAGGTTCTGATGATTAGGGCATGGACATCCTTGGAGGGGGGCATTATTCTGCCATCAACCCCCACTACAGATTCATTTCTTTTTGTCCAGCCCCCCATTGGCTCTGTGAGGGTAGGAACCTTTTTACCCTCACTGCTATTTCTCCAGCATCTGGAGCAACGTTAGTCTCAAAATAAATACCAATAAGTATTTGTTCAGTTCTGTTGAATGTCTTTTGCATATTCACTGTGAGGCCTAAGCGCAATTAATCTGAAGAAATCCTTTCATGACCTGGCCCATGTGGCTTAGTTGGCTGGGAGTTGTCTCATACACCAGAAGGTGGGGGGGTTTGATTCCTGGTCAGGGCACATACCCAGGTTGCAGGTTTGATCCTCAATCCAGGTGTGAGCGGGAGGCAACCAATCGATGTTTTTCTCATATCGATGTTTCTCTCTCTCTCTCTCCATTCCTCTCTCTAAAATCAATTTAAAAATATCATTTTCACAGAACATAAATGTGCCTTTACTTTAATGCACATGTCCTCAGGACCCATAGAAATCAGAGGAACAAAAGTATACAGGATGGAGAAGGGAAATTTCATATGGAAACTTTAGAATCCCCCAGAAACCAATGCCCAAGTTCATTTAGCACTTGGCATGGGCCTGAGACTGACACAGTGCCCAGCAAAATAAGGTGGGTTTAAATGACTCAGAAGCAGTATGGAATACAGATATTAAATAATTATAGAAATTTGGAATTTTAAACTGGTCCTACAGGGTCCAACCCCAGTTTCCCTTTAGACCGTGGTTCTCAACCTTGGCTGCACATTAGAATCACCTGGGAATCTTTTTAAAATCCTGATTTCTGGGCCTCAAAATCCTAATTTTAAAAAGATTCCCAGGTGATTCTAATGTGCAGCCAAGGTTGAGAACCACTGCTTTAGACCCCTATGATGCTAATCATTTTAGGTAAGACACAAACAAGACATTAAAACACATATTCACAAAATAGGAAATTTATTTCCCTTTCAATTCTCTGCAACCCTTAGTATGCAAAACAAAGTCTCATTTGGGTTTTGCTCTGACTTTAACGCCTCACCCCTGCTAATATTTTTAATAGAGAGAGCAGGCCTCAGGCTAGAGACTTGGACAGGCTCCTCCTAGATGTGGCATTTGTGGCCAAACAGAGCAGGTGACTCTAGATGGCTGGTTTGGGGAAACACTGGTGCCCGGAGACTAAAGCAAACAGTAGTTAGCATCAAAAAGAAACATTAGAAGGCCAATGGACTTTGATATTCAGCAGGGCTGAATATCAGCACAAGCTCCCCCCCCCCCAACCCCCCACCCCCATTGCAATGGCTTGAGGCAATTTCCTGACCTGATAATCCTTACATTGTTTACCAAACTTTACCTTTGATCTGCCTGTACTCATTGCTAAAGGGCAAATGTGTATTCAAAGTAAATAAAAGGAGATGGACCAGTCTAGGTGTGATTCTTCACGAAAGAGGTTTCCACCTGGCCTCCCATCCTTCCAAATTCATATTTCTTGTATAGCATTTTTATTTGTGCGTCGGCCCTCCTTCAGATCCTGAACCTCGCCGTGCAGGTCAGGGCACACTGGGGCCAGCTCCCTATTTTCACAGCTGAGGAAAGAGAGCTGGTCTCCTGACCCCATCTTCTGAGCCCACTTCCAGTGTCTGCCTCTTGTGTGTGAAGGTACCCAAGAAATAATAGGGGAGAAAACAGACCATCCATCACTAAAAGGATGTAAGAAGGGAAAGGAAAGGGTGCAGGAGGGTGGATGTTTTCCTCTCTGGCCTGGCTGCTGGGCACCAGGCCTTGGAGAAAAGACAGAATGTTATGAGGGAGCAGAAGGAAAAATGAAGCAGTCAAACTCCCCGCTGTCAGGGAAGCCTGCTGTGTTCTGGCTGCAGCCACTGGCAGGAGGAATGTGCTGGGTGCACAGAGGGAGGAGGAGCCGTGCCAGGAGCAGCTAGGGGGAGCCAAGAGCTGGGACTCAGGACTCCCTGCCACCCACGAGGGTCCACTGGAGTCAAGTGCCCTTAAAATGACCTGGTGAGCCAGTCAGGCCTCCTAAAAGTTCTCCCCTGCACTCCCCACACACCCAGACCTCAAGGAAGCCAGCCCCTGCCCCTCCTGCCGCCAGGCCAGCCTCCTGGCAGACATGCAGATGGCTTGTCTTAACCACAGCCAAAATTACCTTTCCAGGAAAGCGCTTCCACCTTCGGAAAAGGACACCGAGAAAATACTGCACCCAGCAGAAGATTTCAAACTTTTAGAAAGCAGATAAATCTTTTTGTCAATAAGCAAGCATGCTCATCATTTCATGGTCTGACAATCAGTTTCTAAAAGGTATTTGGCTGGAACAGAATGAGTGCACAAAATGTATTTTTTTTCTAAATAAATTTGATACAGCAGGCAGGCAGACAGGAGCAGAGTAGAAGGATAAGCCAGGTACAGCAGGTCACCAAGGGCGAAACAAACAATTGTAGGGTGGAAACTTGCCCCCAGGCTGACCTTTCCTCCCAGGGCACTTAGCTAGTCATGCAGCAGACCCCCTTAGAGGAGGAACAAGGGGACCAGATAATAGCCTCATATGACTCCCACACAAGTCCTTTCATGGTCACTCCTTTAAGCATTAAGCCCTCAGGACGATGACTTTCTGACCTGCATCAAATAATCAAGAACGAAGCCATTGTTGATCACAGAGACAGAGTTCTGGTCAAACTAGAGATAACATTTAGGCCTCAGCTGTGTTTCAGCTCCAGGCCCAGAAAAGCAGCAAAATCAGACAAAGCAAGGCCATGGCTGGCATCAGGACCAGCTGCAATGACTAATGACCCTCTATCCTATCATCAACCAATCAGTAGAGACCAGGACCCTGAAAGGACACATCTGGAAAGCTGATCAATATTCTTTTGAGATTCTCCCCTGAGATCTCCCCTGTAATCCCCTCTGTTAGAGAACAGATAAAAACCCCTCAAGATGTTCTAGGTCTGTGAAATATGCTGTTGGTATTTTAATGGGCATTGCATTAAATCTATAGATTGCTTTGGGTAGTATGGACATTTTAATGATGTTGATTCCATGAACTTGTAGGCATATATACATAACCCATGGACACAGACAATCGGGTGGGAAAGGCCTGGGGTCGAGGGTGGGGACAGGCTGGGAGAGATCAATGCGGGAAAAGGGGACATAGGTAATACTTTCAACAATAAAGATTTTAAAAAAACAAACACCCTTAAAATGAATGACCCAAAGCTAGCGCAGGCCTTTACTCCCCCCTATCTTCCCCACATGTGTTTTCTTCGCCTTTCTTTTCTCCTAAGCTTCAAAGGCCCTTCCTTTGCCTCTGTAACTGTTTTCCTGAGGCCCCACAACCCAGATAGCACACTTCTGAGACTCTCTGCGAGTAAATAAACTTTCACTTACATTTGAGTATTGACTCTGAATTCTTTCTTAGACAAACTCAAGAACTAAGGTCTAACATCTGGTGTCATTTGTCATTAACAAAAATAAATGTCTATATAAACAAATAAAAGTAGAGTTGCTCTGCTCTGACTGGGTGGCTCAGTTGGTTGGAGCATCATCCTATGCACATACCTTGGTTGTGGGTTTGATCCCCAGTCAGGATGCGTGCGGGAGGCAACTTATCAATGTTTCTCTCTCACATTGATGTTCCTTTCTCTCTCTCTCTCTCTCTCTCTCTCTCTCTCTCTCTCTCTCTCTCTCTCTCTCTCCAATTAAAAAAACATATCCTACAGTGAGGATTTGAAAAAAAAAGTCTCCTCTATTTGATGAGAGGAGCATCTGGCCAGTCTTGTAATCTACTGCAGAGGCACTTGCAGGAAGTGATAAGAAGGAAAATAGTTTATTTTTGAAGCCCCAGTTGTCTGGTGAGTGAATGACTCACCTATTATCCATCAACTTATATCCACAAGGTTCAGGAGATTATGGAACTGGGTTCCCAAGTGTGCCTTTCGCCTCCAACACACTCAGTAATGAAATACAGCACAGAACTCTGTCTCATCTACTTCCTGCCACCTTCCCCCAAAGAATAAAAAATAGCCCATTCTCTCATCGAAGGCCAAGCTCCTGAATTCCCAGTCTTCCCTGATCTTCCCCCACTCATAACACACCCCCTCATCAAGCCTCTTCTTCTGGCTTCTCTGGTATACCTTGTCCTCACCTTCTACATGTCAGCCTGACACACACAGACCATGGCCACAACAGCTCCTAAGTTTCAAGGCCAGAGTTCAAACCTAAGCAGTCCGGCTCCCAATGTGTGCTCTAGCCATGACATTTATTCTTGCATGGCAGACAGGTTTCATTGCAATGTCAATTCCACTAACTCTATAGAAATCTGAGAGGTTATATTGGGAAAAGCGGTGAGATGGAAACATCAGTTTTCAAATGTAGTTTAATTCTCCTCTTGTTTCTGACTTCTTGCCCATCCCATTCCCCAGTTCTCCTCCACAAAGGCAACCAAGGGTATGAGATTCCTATAAAGCTTGCCAGAAATTTCCTATTTGTTAAAGCAAACAAAACAAATAGAAACATGGTTTTAGATGGGTATAGCTGCAAGTGTAGGTATAGATATAGATACAGATACAAATGCAAATACATGATCAGTGGAGAAAGTGTGCTCTGATTGATTAGCAATGTCGCCAAGGCACAGGGCTTAAGAGCGGTGCTATGGTTCCAGCACACAGTTTGCGTTTCTGTCCTGTTGTCACCACCCTACCTCCCGGCACTGTCCGATTCTAAGGAGAGTCCCCTCCAGGTTGGATAAAACACATGCCTTTACAGAATCTCTATCCAGGAATGCATATTGCATATTTCAGGGGTCCTCAAACTACGGCCCGCGGGCCACATGCAAATACAAATATTGTATTTGTTCCCGTTTTGTTTTTGTACTTCAAAATAAGATATGTGCAGTGTGCATAGGAATTTGTTCATATTTTTTTCTTAAAACTATAGTCCGGCCCTCCAACGGTCTGAGGGACAGTGAACTGGCCCCTGTTTAAAAAGTTGGAGGACCCCTGGCGTATTTGCATATTGAAGGTGCTTCTCCCCCTCCCACTCCTGCCCCCTGGACTGCTATACCTGTCACTCACTCTTGTGCTTCTGTGGCTCTCTCAGTCTGCCCTCAAGGCAGGCTAACAATCCACAGGATGATTTGTGGGAATGGGCATGTTGCCAAACACACTTCGCTGGTTTCCTGATGTTTGCTGACTATAAAGAACAAACATTTAGATGCTATGGGGAGAGGATTTTGAAACAAGCCAAGAATTTCTCTGGCCTCTTCAATTTGATCTTTAAAACTCATGTGACTTTTACATATGACTTTGTGTTGCATTTGTATTCATCCTATATAATAAGAGACAAATATGCTAATTAGCCATTACGCCCTGAGGCATAACGACCAAGCGCTTCATGACCAGCAGGAGGGTAGACCAGCGAGGTACAAGCAGGCTGCTGCGGAGAGCTACAGGGCGGGCAGGGCAGCAAGCTATGAAGTGGGGGAGGAGGGCGGGGGAGCTACAGGAGGGCAGCAGCGACCTACTGGCGCACAGATTCGTGCACAGGGCTACTAGTTTTAAAATAAACCTAATTTTTTTTTTTATTACTTTCATCAGGATCACATGATGCTCCAGGAAAGTGGGTCTCATTTGTCCTGTGGTTTGTCATTCTGCCTGGGAGCTGGCCTTATCCCTTCTACTCTAGACAACCTCAACCTGCAAAGCATGGTAAAGTGAAAAGATCATAGGACGAATGAGCTACACAAACCGGGGTTGAATCCTAGCTTGCCTGCTCACTAGCTAAATGACCTCGGGCAAGGAGCTTTACCCTCAGAGCCTCAGTTTCCTCATTTGCACAGTGGGGTGTTGTAAGAATGAAAGAAAATACTTTTGAAAGGTCCTGAAACCTAAAAAAGACTTAATAAAGATAGCCTCCTTTCCCCTACTGCAAGCATGTCAAACTCAAAGGCAAACACCGGCCAAATAAACGAGGCATGTGGCCTCGAGTTTGACATGCTTGCCCTACTGTCACACCCTCCAGGTTATTTCAAGCAAGTTTTGGTCTAGGTCAGGAGAAAATGCCTCAATGGTGAATTAACACGACAAAGGACTCAGAAGTGTCTCATTTCCCTCTACTGGACCCCCTCCCCGCCATTTCAGAATAACTGAACTTGATTGAACCAGTTGGGCTCTCTCTTTGTATCTGGCAGCTTAGAAAAAAAAAGATTAAAACTTTAAAGCTGCAGTTTAGATAAAACCAGATGTGGCCTGGTAAGTTAACTTTAGCCTCCAACCTTACTGTTATGTTTGTGTGTGGCTGGCTTTTATTTTTTTTTACAGTTTCTAACTTTAAAAATATTTTAAGGAATACATGCAGTTTTTAAATGAAGAGTAATTCTCCTCTTGTTTCTGACTTCCTACCCACTCCACTCCCCAGTTCTCCTCCACAAAGGCAGCCATTATATATAGTATAGACTCATTTTTATACTATTGGGAACATTCTACGCACAGAGTTCTTCATAATATATCCTAAAGATTGTTTCATTTCAATATGCATAGATCTGTTTCATCCTTTTATTGCAGCATTATTATTATATATATTATTATTCCATTATTTGGATGAATCATAATCTTTCACCAGTTTTGTCCTGATGAGCAAACAGGTTGTATTTAATATTTTTCCATTATAAACAGTGTTGTAGCAATATACCTGCATAGGAATCTTTGGGCTAAGATTGTTTTACAGTTTACATTTGGAGTATAGGATGATTTGTTATTGCCTCAAGAGTTAATATATTCACAAGAATGTCGTAAAAACACCCTCATACTAGGTAGTTCTTATGCATTTCACTTTTTGGCAGGGGTCCTGGTTGAAACAGCTCAGCATGTTGGTACATTCCAGAAGTTTGGTGGGTGCAGATGCTACCTAAAGAAGCACCTCTATCAGTGATGGATAAAAATAAGAAACCTCTTCCATTCTTCTCCATTTTGCCCCAAGAGGAACCAAATTATATTGCTACCACCCCAACAAGCATATTGCTATTGATGACAAGCAAGAAAAGTAATTAATTTTTGAGGTCATATACCTGTTAGAGAATCTTTTTTTTAAAATATATTTTATTGATTTTTTACAGAGAGGAAGGGAGAAAGATAGAGAGTTAGAAACATCGATGATAGAGAAACATCGATCAGCTGCCTCCTGCACATCTCCTACTGGGGATATGCCCACAACCAAGGTCCATGCCCTTGACCGGAATCGAACCTGGGACCTTTCAGTCCGCAGGCCGACGCTGAGCCAAACCGGTTTTGGCACCTGTTAGAGAATCTTATAAGAACTACGGATATTCATTGCTCCCAGGCCCTTTGAAAAAAAAATGAACCTACAACTGATATGGGATATCAGGTTCACACACATTACCCCTCAGATATGCAGATATAATGCAGCTTATTTTATTACTGATCCGCTCTGCCTCATGAACACCCACCTACTAATTAGGGGGGTGGGGGGGAGAGACAAAAGAATACATTTGAATCCAGTCAAATGCAGCCATTTAAATCATTCCTGCAGGTAACTGCACAGCCTTTCAGATTACTCATGCCCCACAAAGGCACTGTTTTAAGTACTTTAACCCTTTGAGCGCCAACCAATATCCTAGGAACTATGCTAAAATTGCCAAGGCATTTTTCCTGATTTTACAGCAGTTTGGGGGGAAAATTATGAATCGCAAGTAAATGAAGTTACATATTCAAAAACTTGAGGAAACCTTTACTACATTGACATATTTAGCAATATCATCATCACTAATAAAAGCAGATTTAGAACTGGACGCCATTTCGAAGCTTTGGTAGCGCTCCCGGCACTTTTGGCGAAAGACAGGAGGAGCACGATCGCGTTCCCCAGCACTCTAGGGGTTAAAGGGGGCAGATGCAAGAGGTGGACCTGTGGTCATTGTCAACAAAAAGAGTCAATCTTAGTCCATAAAATATAGATGCTCCACCTACCAATAGCCTTGTTGGGTAGAATAACTCAGAGCCTGAATGGGCAGCACCAGGCACATGATGGGCACTTTACCCTCCCCCTCTTTCTTCCAGGTGCTCACCCCTTCTGTGTGAAAGGGAGGCTCCCAGCTGCTCTAAGAGGACATGATACAGTATGCTTAGAGCCTGGCTATAATAGGCCTTTGAGGAGAACAGAGGAGGTGTCCAGGCAGGTGTGGAATTCCGCCGTCATGGTCAAGAGTACCGAGCCCAGATGGATGCATATCAAATGTCTCATGCACATGATTCGGTCACCTGCCTGCCCAGCAAGCCAAATATCCATAAATTGCAAGTTTTTAAATATAAAGGTTTGCTGCGGTTTTTCATTCCCAAATTTGGGAGGGGGCGATCATCACTGCCCTGGCAGCTTTAGAGGCCGCCTGAGCACTGGATGCTTCTCAGCATCCTTTCCAACTGTTTTTAGATGACCATGCACTTGCTGGCTTCTAAACATGAACAACCCAGGGCTCATTATGTATGTGCAGGGCCAGAGGAATGCTGGGAAGAGACAGGGTGAGAAGGGCAGATGGCCATGTAAGGCGACAGAGGCCCTGAAGTCGCAACTATCAGACTAGGGCAAGTCAAATGCCCTGTGAGATGTATGCAGGGATGTCCTGAATGTGTGTGCATTAGGGGTGTGGGACTGGGATGTCATTATCTCCATCTCAGAAATCAAAGTTCCTGAGGGCTCTTTCTCACACCAAGTTATTAACTCTTATGACTCGACCATTCAGCACAGCCCCTCTTGGCCCATTTTGGGCTAACACATCCTCAAAATGTTCTGACCTCTGCAAACAGCATCCCCGGCAATTTCGAGTATCCAGAACTAGAAATGAAATGCCATGTTTTGGTTAAGAGTCACCACACACACAACACAGCACTCAGTATTGAAATTCTACTGAGCTGTGATCCAAAAAGTATGTCAGGATTTTTCAGAACCTGGGCTGTGGACAGAAATCTTATTTGGGATGTTAAGGGATGGAGGGATTAAGGTGATTTGAGGAAGATCTTTTAATCACCCCAGGGGAAGTGGGTTTCATCAGACACTTCCCATAAAAACACAACAAATTTATGTTATAATATTTTATAATTTCTGTTGTTTACCCTGTGTGTGTTTTTTTAATGGCATACACAAGAAAATGACTAAAAGGAAATAAAGACACCAAATTATTAACTGGAATTTTGTGTGTGTGTTTGGTCATGATTTTTATTTCCCTCTTAATGTACTTTTTAATTTTTTCCAAAATTTCTTCAGTAAGCAACTATTTACTATAAATAGTTACTATAAATAGTTACTATAAATAGTGAACTTATTATAAAGATTGATTTTGTGTTTTAAATTCCTACTATTTGACCTTTCTACTTTAGATTTAGTTTTTCAGGAAATATTTATGTGCTGTATCCTCAGCCTACAACCTCCTTTTTTTAAAAAATATTTTTTTAATTGATTTCAGAGAGTAAGGAAGAGGGAGAGAGAGAGATAGAAATATCAATGATGAGAGAGAATCATTGATCGGCTGCCTCCTGCACATTCCTCACTAGGGATCGAGCCCGCAATCTAGGCATGTGCCCTTAACTGGAATCGAACCCGGGACCCTTCAGTCTGCAGGCCAACGCTCTATCCACTAAGCCAAACCAGCTAGGGCCAACCTCCTTTTGTAAATAAAGTTTTATTGAAACAAATCCATGCCCTTTGTTTACTTATTGTCTATCTCTGTTTTTGCACTGTAGGAGCAGAGTTGAATAGTTGGTAAGCCATTCAACGATATGGCCCACAAAGTCTAAAATATTTTTCATCTGGCTCTTTCCCCCAAAAAAGTTTGCTGACTCATGTGCTCTATAAGAGGCTGTAAGTTAGGAAATAGAAACCAACAGTTAACAGCAACAACAAAAAATACATCTGAAGGTCATGGAATTTGTTGCCTTTTGCTTACAATTTCAGAGGTCCCACTATTCCTAAAAACATCATTCCATGGTTTCCAGAAAGGTAACATGGCTTATGATATTCACAGCTTTATTCTCTGTAGTTAGAGTAGATTCTTAATGATACAGAAATGGAGAGACCCCCCAATTTTGTTTGCCCAGTTAACAATGGAGGCAATATTAACCTATGCTCCCCGCATCCCAGCACAGTGCCTGGCATATGGTTAAGCACGCAGTAAACTTTAGCTGTTATTACCAGCATCATCCAGGAACTCTCACAAGTATTCTCCATCCCTGCCTAGGAGTCAAACTTCCCCCCAGGTGTAAGAGGCCAGTGTCTCTTACATCCAGCCGGCAGGATTTTCAGTCCTGGAGAATTTAACAAGCCTCTCTTTATCTGAAATAACTTGTTTGAGGGTCACAAAGCTGGAAGTTTCAGATTCACGATACACAGAAGGCGCACGATTTTTTCTCAAACTCCAGCATCACCTGACCTGGGAACCAGAGATAAATAATAAAGAAATGAGTTTCCAAACCCAGTTTCGTAAACAAGCTCCTGACAACACACGGCAACCACCTTTTGCCTTCTGCCAGACTCCATCTCCTTGTGATCATCACAATAGGCTTAACAAACGCTCAGGAGATTTTTAGAAGATCTGCTGTTCACACCACAACAGCAACGTGCTTATGTATTCCATTAAAGAAGCGAGCATCCGGTTGGCCTCAGCATTAACCTGCGAGGCATGCAGAAACACATCTGAAGCAGGTGGGGACACAAGCAGGGCTCAGCGCCTCCTCCCCAAAGGAGACTCTGCAGGTAAATTCTTAAATTAGGAACTTGGAGTCTGTGCAGCATCTGATGGAATCCTTCCACGTCCGTCTCCTTTATTCATTTAAGGAAATGATAGGAACTTTCCATTTTCCCTTTGATTTAAAATAATGAGGATTTTTTTTTTCTTTTAGGCACATCTCTAAGAGAAACTTCTGCTGAATTAGATCATGCCTCCTTTTGGGAAACAGTCATCAGGCAGGCTATTGGCAATTCAAATCGTCTCACCCACACCAACACACCCTTTGTCCGTGGCAATATCATCTCAGAATGAATGATTCAGAAATGGGAGGATGCTCTGTGTTTCAAAGGTAAACAAAACAACAACAATAATCATAATAGTTATTATTATTAAGCTAATTTGGTCCAGAGAAGAAAGAGTAGAAATAATTCAGTTAAATGTTCAAACTGGAAGAGTAACAAAAGAAGAAACAAAGCAAGGTCATTTCGTGAACTGCTCTGAGGACCACTTTTCTTCACCATCTTCTGAAGCTAGTACATCTAGTATGCCTAAATTTTTTAAATATAAACTATTCTCTGTTATTCAAGGTCCAACTACTCTAGATTTTTTTGCTTTACCTTTTTTATTGGGGGTGGGGCATTTCTGGAATGTGGAATAAAAAAAAGAAGGTGAAATCCTATGAGTTTGGGGGGCTGGAGTGGAAAAGGTTCACCTGAGTAAAAAAATGTATAGTTTTGGGGTTCACACAGTCTGAGTTTAAATCTGGCTCACGGAATGAATGACCTCACCTGAGTAACCTAACTTTCTCATTTGCCATGTGGTAATAATAATAATATAATTATATAGTCTCAGTGTTTTTGTGAGGATTAAATGAGATAGCACAATCAAGGTGCCTGGAAAAGAGTAAGTGCACAAAGTTATTATTATTATTATTATTACTAGAAGCCAGGTGCATGAAATTTGTGTGTGTGGAGGGGGGGGCGTCCCTCAGCCTGGCCTGTGCCCTCTCACATTTGGGAGCCCCAAACAGGTAGGCCCTGCCCACACACCCGAGGCTCCTCGATGGATTGCCCCAAAGAGGTAGACCGGAGCTGGGGGTCCCATCTCCATGCCACGAGGAGCCACGGGACCCGCCTCCACACCATGCACATAGTGTCAAGCCTCCGCCCACCTGCACACACCAACTGCACATGTAGCCTCCTGGTGATCGCTCGTTACGGCATGAGGGCATCATGGTGTGAGGGCGTGACAACCAAATAGGCTTTTATTAATAGGATTATTATTATTATTATTATTATTATTATTATTATTAACCAGCCCAATCCTGGAGTTAATGCTTAATTCCTCTTGATGACATCACATGTAAATGGTTGACCAGCTTTTGAAAACCTCCAAAGATAGGGCACTCACTATCTACATCTTTGGTATCTCTATCTCTTAGAATGTTCTTTCATGTATTCAGCTAAAATTTCCCCCACTGTGACTTATACTCCTTGGTCCTAGTTCTATCCCTTGGAAGTCTTAAAAGGACAGCAACCATCCCTCTTGTACTTTGTACTAGTAAAGGTTTAAAGGAAATCAACTGGGAAAGAAGGAAAAGGATAGAGGATGAGGAAGAGGAGAAGGGGGAGGGAAGAGAGGAGGAAGAGGAGAAGAAGAAAGGGGAAAGGGAGGAGGAGAGGAGAGAGGGAAGGGGAAGGGAGGAGAGGCAAGAGGTGGTAGAGCAGTTGGGGAGAGGAAAAGGAGAAGAATCAGCCTCAGGGAATGCAGGAACCAGGGCAAAGTTCAGGGCCAACCTTATGGAGTCACCACACCTTGGTCTCCAGCACTACCTTTAACAAGCCTTACCCACAGCTACAAGAGTCTGATTGCTTCAGCCTGAGTCAGGTGTCCACCCCTAAATCAATCAACTCTGGCCAGGGGTAGACACCTGACTCAAACTGAAATAATCACACTCCTGTAGATCTTGGTGCTGGGAGCCTACCTGTGTATCTGTATATATAAAACCCTAATATGCAAATAGACCAAATGGTGGAACAACCAACCAACCAAACAACTGGTCTCTATGACGTGCACTGATAACCAGGGGGCCTGCGTGGAACATGGTGGATGTTGGCAGCAGGCGGTCATTGGCTGTGGCGGGATGGTGGAGCAGGTGAACGGGAGCACCAGACCAAGGCTGGCTGCCAGTCACTGTCACCAGGGAGAGCCTCTGGTGGTTACTGAAAAGTCTTTGCTCCCGTGTGCTGCGGTCCCACCAGGTGCTCGCACCTGCTGCCGGTACTGCCCCCGTTCACACCAGCTGCTAGCTCCAGAGTCGCCGCTCGCACCCACTGCACTCAGTGCCATCAGCAGGTGCCAGAGGTGGCTACTGGCCCTGATCACCCCTCAGGGCTTCTCCACCTCCCCCTGCTCCTGAGGGGCAATTGGGACCAGCAGCCGCCTCTTGCACCCGCTGCTGGCAATGTCCTGCTCGCACCCACTGCTGGTGCCGGCCCTGCTCATATTCCGGTGCCGGAGCTGCCACTCACACCCACTTCCAGCACCCAGCACCGGTCCCAATTGTTTGGTGCCATCAGTGGGTGCAAGCGGCAGCTGCTGGCCCTGATCACCCCTGAGGGATTCTCCATCTACTCCTGCTCCTGAGGGGCAATTGGGGCAGCAGCCACCACTCACACCAGCTGACGGCACCAGCCCTGCTTGCACCCTCTGCTGGCACCAGACCCAATCACTCCACACCATCAGCAGGTGCAAGCGGGGGCCTGTGATGTCAGTGCCTGGGAGCAGCAGCAGTGGGAACAGGGCTGCCAGCAGACAGGGGACTGGCGGAAGGGGCCAGGCGGGGTTGCGGAGGATGAGGCGAGACCCACCCCTGTGCCCACCACAGCCTCTCGGCACACAGTTCCTTTCAAGGTGCATGAATTTGTGCACTGGACCCCTAGTTAAGGCATAAAAAAGCATTACACAGAAGGACAAATTGTTGTGAACTGAGCAGCCTCCCAGCAACCATACTATGAGGAAGCCCAAGCCATGTGAATGAACCATGGCACATCCTTGAATACTTGAAGAAGCTAATCTCTAGTATAAACATCCTTCAGTTATATCAACCACAAAGATTAAATTAATTATTATGTTAAAATAATTCTCTGATTGTTTATTTAGTTTTCTGACTGTTAAGCTTCCTAAATGTTAGGCTTCCTGAAGAGAGAGACTCATGTTTGGCTCATTCACTGATATATCCCACTACTTAGCTAGGGACTTAGACCACAACTCAAATAATTGCAGAATCAGTTAATTGATGGCTAATGCATTAACTGAATTATCAGTTTGGAGATCTTGTAGTTACTTGCTTTCAAATGTGGCTAAATGCCTTCCAGTAAGTTGCCACTCATGGTAAAAAGAATTCCATTGTGAGGAGGGGTTTTTTTGTAGGAAATAGGAAAAAAGGTAAAATTACTCACAAGTTTTATTTTCCAATCACCTGAGGATTTTATTTGCCTATATGTTCTGATTATCTATTCCTGCATAACACACTTCACAATAAAGTGGCCGAAAACAATAATAGTCATTGACTTGGCTCATAAATTGGGCAGGGCATAATGGGATTGCTCATCTCTGTTCCACAGGCCATCATCAGCTGGAGTAGCTTGGCTGGGAGCTGGAGAATCCACTTCCAAGATGGCTGGCAAGTTGTTGCTGGCCAGCAGGGGAAGCTCCGCTGAGGATGCGGATCAGGACCTCAGTTCCTCCCCATGGTATCTCTCCATACCCAAGCTTGGTCATGCCCAGAGCATGGTAGCTAGATTTTAAATCTGAGTGTCCCAAGAGAACACGACAAACAAGCACATGGAATTTTATGATGCAACCTCAGAACTCACATGGCACCAGTTCTGCCATATGCTATTGTCAAGATAATCAGAGGTCTGCCGCTTGCAAGGGGAAAGGACATAGACCTCAATGCGTTATGAAAGGTGTGGAGGTCATATTGAAAGAAGAGCATGTGGGATGGGAGATAGCCGTGGCCATCTTTGGAAAGTTCAGTCTTTCCCACCATCTCTCTCTTTCAGCATGGGCAATCAAATTGAATTTCAGCATTGGAAGTTTGGACACTGTTGCCAGTCCTCCTCCACTTAATCATTTTTTTTCTTTTCTTTTCTTTCTTTCTTTCTTTCTTTCTTTCTTTCTTTCTTTCTTTCTTTCTTTCTTTCTTTCTTTCTTTCTTCCTTCCTTCCTTCCTTTCTTTCTTCCTTTTTCTTTTTCTTTTTCTTTTTTGTCATCTATGCTGGGCATAGAAAGAAGTCCTGGATGTGCACAGATAAAAGAGAAAACTCTTTTGACTGAAGAGTTCACAGATGGGTAGAGAAGATGAATAAAGAAAATTCAGTGTGATGAGTGGTTTAGCCAAGGTATGTATAGGCAGTGTTGACAGAGAAAGAAATGATTGGTTTTTCATGGAATGAAAGCTAAGTGTTAAGATTGCCTTAACACTTTTCTTCAGTGGATATCGGTTCTGTCATGTTGCTAGGTTCCCATTTTCAGAGCTAATATGTATTTCCCTAGATGACTACGTGGACAGCCAGCGCCCAAGTTGTACCATGTGGGAGCCACACCAACCACAACCAAAAGAACAGGACTTGTTGTTTAAGAAAGGCAGTAGTGACTCAGACTGATGTCTTGGACTAATAGGTCCTCCTGGGAGCCTTGAAATTTCCATAGGGAGGAGAACTCTGGAAAACAAATAGTAATAATGATGATAATAATAATACCTTTTTAAAAGTAGACTTTTTCAGAACATTTTTATTATTTTTATTACTTTTTATTGAATTTATTGAGGTGACATTGGTTAATAAAAGTGTATAGGTTTCAGATGTACAGTTCTATAATACATCATCTGTACATTGCATTGTGTGTTCACCACCCCAAATCAAGTCTCCTTCCATCACCATTTATTCCCTCTTTGCCCTCATCTACCTACCCCTCCCCCTTTTCTTCTGGTGATCACCATACTGTTGTCTGTGTCTAGGAGTTGTTGGTTATTTTGTTGTTGTTGTTGAATCCCTTTAGCTTTTTCACCCAGCCCCCCTGAACCCTCCCCTCTGACAGCTGTCAATCTGTTCTCTCTCTGAGTCTGTTTCTATTTTGCTTGTTAATTTATTTTGTTCATTAGACCACACAGAGAATTCCCATATACCCTAAACCCAGTGCCCCATTACTGCCATCTTAGATTAGTTTGGTACTTTATTACAATTAATCAACCAATACTGACACATTATTATTAACTCAAGTTGTGGTTTACTCAGATTTTCTTCATTTTTACCTAGTGTCCTTTTTCTACTCCAGGATTCCATCCAGATACCACATCACATTTAGTTGTTGTCTTTTTAGACTCCTTTTGGCTATGACAGTTTTGAGATTTTTAATCTCTTTGAAAACCTTGACAGTTTTGAGGAGTACTAGTCATGCATGCTGTAAGACTTCCCTCTGTTGGATTTGTCTGATGTTTTCCTCATGATTAAACCGGGTTTTGGATTTGGGAAGGAAGACCACAGAGAAATATCATCATTTTCATCACATCATATCAATGGCATGAGGTATGAACACGATTTATCGCTATTAATTTCAACCTTGACTTTGATGAGGTAGTGTTTGTCAAATTTCTCCGCTGTACACTTGCTCCCCACCTTTACACTGCCCCCTTTGGAAGGAAGTTACTGTGTGAAGCTCACACTTAGGGCGTGGGAAGCTGTGCTCCTCCTCCTTGAGGAAGGCGAGTCTACATAAGCTGTTTAGAATTCTCCTATCCAGGAGATTTGTCTCTTTTCCCCCATTGATTTACTTGTTCGATCATTTCTTTCTGGCAGTATGGACTCATAGATATTTTCTTTATATTTTGGGTTATAATCCAACACAAATTTATTTTGTTGCTCAAAGCATTCAGCTTTACCAATGGGAGATTTTGGGGTGGGCCCCTCTGCCCCTTTGACATACCTCCATTGTCGAGGTGTCATAATAACATTTTTACCTATATGTGCAAGAACTAGAAAATAAAGGGCACATTACTAGGTATATTACTAACTTGATCATTCAAGCATGCCTGTGGTGTGTGTGCTCCCACTGACAGATAAGGAAACTCAGGTGCAGAAGGGTTCAGTAAAATATCCAAGGTCACAAAGCTTGTAAATAATAGAACTGGGATGTGAATCCACGCTGGCTCACTCCAAATCCCTGACGTGTAACAAGCTGAGAGCCAAAGGAATGCAAACTTATGTTATCCCCCAACTTGCTGAAACACAAACACTGGTTATATACATTGGCCTGTAAAAGGGGCCCAGAGGCAACTGAAAGAGCTTCCAATGACCACAAGCAGTGGCAGCCACTCTTCTGTATCTTTTGGCACCTCTTCCTCACCCCGCTACCCACTATGCACAGTCAAGAAGACAACCACCCACATGGAAGTGTTATAGACTTCATGTGCTGCTCCCTCACAGGAAGTTGTGGAAAGATGTGATGGACAAGTAGGGATGGGTGCAAAAGCTGACATTTCCAAAATTCTAAGGGGTGATATTTTGGGGATTGAGTGGGTCTTCTTGGAGTCCCTTAAATTAGATCACAGAAGCCCACTCCACCCACTCAGGATCGAGCCCTCCGCACAACACACTCCCTTCCAAATCTTGGAGTTACACTCCTTCCATGTTCCCCTTCAGCCCTGCAAGATGCCAAAACATCTTCAAGGGAGTCTGCTGAGAATTGCTAATCATTTTTACATTGAGTTGGGCAAAGCTCAGAGCAGAAGAAAAAAAAAAAAAAGACCCACATTCCCTTTTGAAAGCAGCACAGTAACCAGAGATCTGGATCCAAAGACAGAGTCCAGTGTCCCTGTGTTGTGTGCCCGGGACCCAGAAAGCTCGGGCAAGCTGGTTTCTGCCCTATCAAAACCATCCTGGTATTATAATATAGAACATTCATTTCTCTGCTACTAGGTTCCACAACAGTCATCTTACCTCCCCCAAATCATACCCTGTTTCTTCAAAGCTATCAGCTTGCTTTCTGTTGGTTGAAAGATGGTAGCATGTTGCACAATAAAAGTCAATTTTAGCAGTTTCTCTGCTGCCTCTGAAAAAGAGGGGGGAATCTCAGTATGAGGGCTGCCTTTCTTTATTAGTTTCTGCTTTATAAAATGACAATGCCATCCTTTAGATGTCTTAAGGAACTAGAGCAGAGCCAAAGTCGTCCGTGGCACTCAGCTGGAGTTCAAGACCTTGTTCATAATGCCTAAAAAACTTCAAAAAGTTCTGAGGACAATACCTAGTGTATGTAATACGCTCGTGGACAGCTAAAGAGCCTAAGAAAACTAGGCCATGGATATAATGAGAGGCAAAAATACTGATGAATGGAAGGGGAGATGCACCAGAGCGTCCCTGCGAACCTTTGTTTCCTGCTCTAAGGATAAAATTGGATGGGAGCAGTGGCTTTCAGAAGACGTCGATACTGCCCGGCCGCTGTGGCGGGACCGGACTTTGTTTCCTAAATTTAAGGACACTGAGCTTCTTTAATTTGTCTTCATTGAAGCTATGTCATTTTCTGGACTTCTGGCTTTGCGGCTAACTCACTGTGTAGACACAGTTACCCTCTTTAAGAATATTCAAGCTTACTTGCCCACCGAACAGGGACCCTGTGCATGATTATGGGGATATTTTTACCTGAAAGGTTTCTTCATGAGGCACTTGGACCAGGTATGAGTTCAGATGGCCAGGGCCCTCTGAGACAAAGCAGGGGTTGTTCCTGTCCTCCGGAAGCTTAATTACATAGCAGAGAATGTAACATTTATATGAAAATATGATGAAAAATTGTCTGGAGCAAACACACACACAATCCCAGAGCTACTGGCAACTCAACTAAGTTCTGATCTCTTCCTGATAATATACTTTCCAGAATCTAGCAGTTAATTCACTTTAAAGGCAAAGGTGGTTATTCTCATGCAAGGACACTTTCCTCTGGATTATGTCACTGCCATTGGTCAAGGTTAAAGAATATCTGGACCTTTTGCTGTGCTCTTCTCAGCAACCTTCTCTCTTTGGACCTTCGTCCATTAATTAGCATGACCCTAACAGAGTGGCCCAAGGAAGGAGAAGGGACTCAGATCAAAATGAGTTATCTTCTGCTGGAAGCAGCTACGTTTAAAGACCTCGTTGGTTCATTCATTCATTTGTTCCTTCAACAAATATTTACTGAACTATACCAGCTGGCCAAGTGCTTTATTGGGCACTGAGACTACAAGAGTGGGAAGACACTTACAGCCTGGGGGAGGAGATGGAAAAAAATTAAAGGCAATTATGACAGTCTGTCAAGCTCTGGGATAGGAGTCAGCATAAGGCACTGTGGGAGCACCGATAATAGGCACCTTCTCTCCTTTGAGGCAGTAAGAGAAGACTTCCTGGAGGGGGTGTCATGGAAGCTGAGACCATCAGGACAAGGAGGAGGTGACTAGGTGAAATGAGAGGGGTTGAGGTGAGAGCGTCAAGGAAAGGGAACAGCCGGTGCTAGAGAGAGATGGGGGAAGAGAGCATAATGTATTCCTGGTGGGGGTAAGAGGGGAGGAGAGCAGGATTGAAGCATGAGGCTGCAAAGATCAGTTTGGGTTTATTACAGCAGTCCATGGGAAACCACAAATAGCTCTTAAGAAGAAACGTGGAAAAGTCAGATTGGCACTTCAGGAAGAGCTCTGTGGCTATGGTAGATTAGGTAAAGAAATAAAACCTGGAGGTGCCCTAGGGCTCCCAATAGCCAGTGAAGATGGCCGCCACTTGGAAAAAGCGTTCTCCCACACGTTGCCATCTCTAATACCTAGCACAAGGAAGCGAAAGTGTAGCAGCTACCCTCATTTCCGTCCTGAAGGAGTGGAAGCTCTAAGATGGGTTTCGCGACCTCAGCTTTGAAATTTGGGACTAGATGACTCTCTGTTGTTTAGCAGCACGCCTGGTCTTTACTCGTGAGATGCCCGAAGAGCCCTCCCACCAAATACGACATTTAAAAATGTCTCCCGACATTGCTGAATGACCCCTATGGGGGCACAATCACTTCCGGTGGAGAATTACTATTCTAAATGATCAAGCCCCAGGTTCACATGAGCCAGGCTGCTAACAAGGCTTCCATCTTCCTGGCCTACCCTCTTTCCATTCCCTCAAGCACAAGCCCACCCCCTTCGCTGCTGGCCCCCTCACTCATGGCCTCGGCACATCACGTGCGTCAATCTGCCTCCAAGTGACTGAACTTTTTCCTGGGAATCTTAAGAACAGATGTCGCCTTCCCCCTGTCATTTTGGTTTACTGGTACATTAAAGCAAGGACTATTTTTTGGCCCGTGAGCTAAAAATGGTTAGCTTAGCACACAGGAAGCGACAGAGATTTCTCTCATCGCATGTGCATTTCTATGCATTGCCTTTCAAACCCGCAGAGTATTGGCACCAAAACGGGTGATGACTTGCATGATATCAGAGTCCATTTCTGCCCGGTTCCCAGGTGTTTGCCCTTGGCCGGGGCACCACGATCCATTTGGTGATTTGAAATTTCTTTTTAGAAGTACGAATTTAAAAACAAAACAAAACAAAACAAAAATCCTAAATCATTCTTCGCATGGATCTGAATAAAAACTTTGCCTAGTGACTTAAATTTGAAGATGTAAAAAAACCTGAATTTCACAGGGTGGTACATGCAGCAAGAACATGATCAAGCCCATTTCCTCTGCTACCTCTTTACGTGAAAGCGTGGCGGCTGGGGAAATTGTCTTCCCCATACACAAATTACCCTGCCAGACAAAGGGATTTTTTTTTTTAGAAGAGTCCTGAGCATGTAATTTTATTGCCTTAGCACCAATTTTAATATAATTCATGTAATTTCTTCTACAGGAGAAAAGTTATTTTCCTAAGTGCCTGGTAAAATGAGAGCTGATGGATTTTTTACTTCCACCAACTCTCTCGGTAGAATTTTCTACTAAAAGAAGAAACGTAGAGAGGTGCTCATCTCAGAGAGCCTCACCCTGGGAATAGAGAGGGTTTGAAGGGCCTTTCAAGCTTGTTCACTTCTAATGACTCTGTATCTCAGAAGAGACCAAATGCATCTCAAAAACTGCCATCTTACCAAGATCAAACCAAGGTCAGACTTGGTCAGGGTTCTCAAATTCTGCACGATGGCCATTGAGGGTTGAATCATTCTTTGTTGTAGAGGCTGTCTTTGCGCTGTGAGACATTTAGCAGTATCCCTTATCTCTACCCGTTCTACACCAGTTACATAACATTTCAGTTGCAGTAACTGAAAACGCCCGGACTCATTGTCGCCTGTGAGAAGCAGTGAATTTTGCCTCTTTGTTCTAGGGCCTCTCTGGCTTCTTCCTGGGACCCATCTAAGTAGTGGAGAGGAAAAAGCTGCATTCCGCACTCAAAATTAATTCTTAGGCAAACAAGAGTTGTTGGATGACCCAAGAAAATCGAAAAAGTAGATCTAGCAGGTGTCCAATACCATTACATCCTGCCATTTCCCTCCAGTACCTAAGGAGGCTTGTGCACAGCAGGATGCTGGAGTTGGACATTGCTTTTCTTTCTGTTATTTATTTAACAGTGTTCATATAGTCTACCATGTGCCTGGCACAGATCTAAGTGCGTCAAAGAAGCCACTCGTTTATCTGGTCCTTACTATAATCCTGCAAGGTAGGTACTATTATCACCCCATTTCATATAATAGGAAAATGAAGCACAGAGACATTAAGTATGAGTTACTGAGTAGCAAACAAGAATTCAGGGTAAGGCATTTGACATGGCCTGAGCTCTTCGTCAGTCGGCTATGATGCGTACAGTATGTGGTGGGGCAAGTACATCGACCGTGGACTCAGATTCATCTGGCTTGAGGTGAATTCCAACTCCTGGCTCTGTCACTAACCAGCTGGTGAACGTGGTCAAGTTTCCTGATGTCCCCAAACTTAATTACCTCCCATCTCCAAAATGATCACATTGGGGGTTAGGATTTCAACACAAAATTTTTTTGGGGGGCGGGGGGGCGCAGGCCGGGAACACACAATTCAGTCCAGAGCAAAGTCTTTAGCCAAACAGTTGCTGACTTAATCATTTTAAAATCTAAGTCAGAGTAGGCCACTCCGCTGATCGTAGCTCTCTAGTGGGGACTGTCACACTTAGAATAGAATTCAGATGCCCAATTGTGATCTGCTAACCCCTGCCTATCTCTTGGTCCTTACTTGCCGCCCACCACTCTCTCCATTCCTATGCTCTAGCCACTCTGGCGTTTCTTCTGTCCCCATAGCACGCCAACTTTGCTCCTGCTTCGGGAACTTTGCACTTACTGGTCCCTCTGTCAGAAACATCTTTCCCAAGCCTGTTTTAATGGCTGGCTCCCTCTTGCCATACAGGTCTCAGCCCCGATGTCACCTCTTCAGAACGGCCTTTCAGGCAATCTGAAAGTCACCCTTTGCGTTGTATCTGCTCTGCTTTCTTTCTTTTTAAATATATTTTTATTGATTTTTTACAGAGAAGAAGGGAGAGGGATAGAGAGAGTTAGAAACATCGATCAGCTGCCTCCTGCACACCCCCTACTCAGGATGTGCCCGCAACCAAGGTACATGCCCTTGACCGGAATGGAACCTGGGACCCTTCAGTCTACATACTGATGATCTATCCACTGAGCTAGGGCTGCTTTGCTTTCTTAACAAAACTTTTCAGTATCTGACTTGATGCCTGCTCCTCCAGATAGAGTACAGACCCTAAGACCACAGACCATGCCTGTCACACCCCAGCACCTGCCACCTAGCCCAGCACATCACAGGAGCTCATTAAATAACCAGTGAAGGAGGAAAGAATGGTAAGAAGGCCCTTTAGTTCAGGCACATACATCTCCCTCTCCACCAACTCTCTTTAAGCCTCCCTCCACGGTGGGTAGCTCATGAGAAATATATAGAGAATTATAGCCTATAATCACCAAATGTGCCACTGGAAAACGAAAGGGAATTAGACTTGAAAATTACATCACAGGCAAACCCATGCTGTGAGGCCCCATTTAAAACCAAAGAGAGTTGACGGTCACCTCCTATCACCAGATCATAAAAGGAAACAGAAAACCACACCCCCACCTTTCATTGTGGCTCACACGGGGAGTGAGAACGGCATGTGCATTCTCCCTTGCTCCCTAAATTTCTTCAGTCTTTTAGTCCTATTTGTTACTTTCCTAAATAACAAGAAGAAATACACAAAAGAAGAGAAATCCAAACCGTGTCTGTCCAAAGGGGTAAGACACACGCGGTAATGAACAAACAGTTCTTAGGATCAGGTGCCTCCAGTGGCTCCTCTGCTCACTCCCATCCCTGGAAGAGAAAGAAATGAATTTTTCTCACCTTCCTCCTGCTGCAGGGCTCATCCTAGCAGCCCACGCCAGCCTTGCGAATAAGAGCGCAGAGTCACGCCCTGGCCAGTGTGGCTCAGTTGGTTGGGCATCGTCCAGTGCACCAGGAGGTTGCCAGTTCGATTTCTGTCAAGGTCACATGCACAGGTTGTGGGCTTGATCGCCCGAAAGGGACATGCAAGAGGCAGCCAATCCATGTTTCTCTCTTACATCAGTGTTTCCCTCTCTGTTTCTCTCTCTCCCTAAAAATCAATAAACTATTCTTAAAAACAAAACAAAACAAAAGATCACAGAGCTGCCCCCTCTTCACAGTGTGAATGTCAGAGGTCCCTCAGGCCAGCTCCTTGGGGCACAGATGTGTCTTGTTTGACCTGCAGTATTAGTTTTATTTGAATTAGTTGCCAACATTTAAAATTAAGATTTTATAGAAAAATCTATATTCCCAACCTCTCTAAAAAAAAGTCAATCTGACAATTTGAAATTCTTCTGGGACTGAGCAAAGGCCGCCTACCTTAGCATTCTGGAACTTTCCATTTCAGTACAGCCTCCACTCCGCCCACTTCACTCATTGATCTGATCCGTCTGGACCTCACTGGTACTGAGTGTGAGCCTTCAGACAGGAGGAGCTCTCAGTGAACATTTGTTGGAACAAATTCATGGAAAAATGCTTGGAAGCCCACATTTAGAGCTTTCCTCTTTAACTGATGTTTCAAATTTACTTAAAGTGTGAATATTCCTGTAAAGTGGTATTTTAAAACTTCGTTCATTTTAACCTTAGTATTGGGAAAAGGAGAGGCCAGGAGGGCACTGAACACCTAAAGAGAAAGTTGAATAAATTAGAGGAAAACAATGTCCCAGCAGACACGTTTCCTTTCCTCACAGTTTTGTCCAGAGCACACACTTTTGGCCTGCGCCACTGCTGACTCTTAGGGACCTGAAGTTCCCAGATTTCTTTATTCAGTAAAGACAGACATAGACGAATCACCAACACAGAAGTAACTCCATTCTCCCACAAATACCGTTACCTCGTCCAAGTGGAAAATGCAGTCCTGGAATCCGACAGACGTGGGTTCAAATTCTGACCTCACACACTCTTTGCAACCAGCAATTTCAACCCATATGCTGCAAACATTTTTAAAACATACAATACCTGACTGTTTAGTCAGGGATACTAACCTCTTTTCCCTTAGATTGTCAATTTAAAAAAAAATGACAACTGCTAACACAATAATAGCCGTTTGGTATGAATACATCAAAATTATACCTATTTTTTTGTCAGATCAGCAAATATAGTACATCTTTTTGGTGTGCCGCAGAATTTTAGTAATTAGTTTATGTGTGCCATGAGATGAAAAAGTTTGAAAATCGCCATTTGCGACCTTCAGTTAATCTCTGGGTCTTAGTTCTCTCATCTGTGAAATGGGTATAATAATTTACTTTACCTGAAATGTTTGTTGGGCAGAATAAATTAGTTGGTGAATGGAACAGGCTCAGCACGATATCTGGCACACAACGGTACTCAATACATGTTTTTATTAGCATCTTTCAAATATGACCTTGACTTCCTGGAAAGCCTCTGTCTCTGTCAAGGGCAGACAGATATGGATTCCTTGAATCGATGTCAAAGCAACAGCCGATGCCAGCACATGCAAGAGATGGGCTGCAAGGAAAGTAGGCACGAGAGGGGAAGGGTGCAGAGGGGAGGTCACAGAGGGACCCACAGGCACGCTGACATCCCTAACACACCATCCCCGGCCTTGACTGGCTGCTGAGATAAGCCGCCTGCTAGGAACCAGGAGAGAAATGCTACATCACAGTTCCAGAATTTGAGCATAAAATACTACAGACTCAGAGGAAAAACATATGGCACCTCAGGAGGAGGAGGGATAATGGTTTTGAATGTCTCCGAGAAGCAGGACTAATCAGAGAGAAAGGCAGCCGTCACCACAAAGCCATTTGCGAAAGAGCAATCTCCCCTAATTGAAGAAACACTAACCGGTTCTCTGGGTGCCAGGAGCCCTAAAAACAACCCACATGGAGCTAGAGCGTCTCTGAGCATCCATGGGGAGGGCTGCCTCGTGCATCGCTGGAGCCTGGAAGTGTGTTGGAGAGAAAAACCACTGTCAGGTCATGGGGCTTCCTGTGCTGATTTCCCTTCTCTCCGAGCCCCTCTGGGTGGGCTTAACCCTCCTTGGGGGGAGCAATAGGCAGGTACCGAGTCGCCACAAGAGATAACTGCCTATAGTAACCAAGTATGTGTATTGTCTGTATTTTGATGCTTTGAAATATGGGCCTTGCTGACTGGAGGGACTGGAGGGACAGCCCCTCCCAAAGTTAGCCAGTTCCTAGAGGGAGCAAACAACTTGGAGGGTGCTTTTCATATGCAAACCCATCCATCCAGGGCCCACACCTCAACCACCTCCTTTATGGGGTTCTCACAGGCCAAACCACTCACATCTCCCCACACTAATCAGCCCAGAGCCAGGTGCCAGACAACCAGGGACAGCCCCTCCACCTCAGAGCCTGCTGGGAGCATTCAAACTAGCCAACCCTAAATCTGCTTAACCTGCCTCCCGTGGTCCTTCCTGTTGGTACCCCAATAAAGGCTCCGGCTGTGTCTTCAATGCCAATTGTCTCCTGATCTGTTGGCCTTGCCATACGTAAATATTAATAAAGCCTACATTTTTAAAACACAGCCTCAGCCATCTGCCAAAAGCCACCAGCCCATGAGATCTTAGTCTCCTGGTCTCAGAGTTTCTTTCCATGTAAGACTAGCCACCAGACAAAACCAGCTGAGACAGGTAGATTCACAGAACATATTCATTTACATGGCAATGACCTCAGGGAGTCCCCTTTTACTTACAGCACATCTCCCTTCTAGAGATCTTCTTTGTCTACTCAGTTTATTCCAATCCCTCTAGTGAAGAGTTCACAGCGGAGATGATACTTGAGTGGAGATGTGAAATGAAGTGAGGGAGTCAGCCACCTGTACATTCATTGAAAAGCATTCCAGGCAAAGGGAACAGTAAGTGCAAACGCTTGGAGACCGCACCATGCACATACTTGACTCTTTATCAAAAGAGTGACCTAGCATAACGATTTTGAGGTTTGCTGGGCTAAATGAAAGAAGCAGACACACATGGTCACATATTGAATTATTGCATTTATCTGAAATATCCAGAGGAGGCAAAGACATACAGATAAAACGCAGTAGTTGCCGGGCCTGGGGCAAGAGAGGAATGAGGGTGCCTGCTTAATGAGTGCAGGCTTTCCCTTTGGGATGATGAAAATGCCTTAGAACTAGACAGAGGTGATGCTTGCACAACACTGAGAATGTACTAAACACCACTAACTTACAAACTTTGAACGGTTTACCTCAATTTAAAAAATATGCTGGTGCTTTTTTTTTATTATTTGTCTTCGTTTCCTCCTTCCATTACTTATCTTAGATCAGTGGCTCTCAACCTTGGCTGCACATTAGAATCACCTGGGAATCTTTTTAAAATCCGGATTTCTGGGCCTCATCCTCCAGAAATTCTGTTTCCTTTTTATGGGGTGGGGCCACAACATTAGTAACAGAAACAGAATTTCCAGAGGATGAGGCCCAGAAATCGGGATTTTAAAAAGATTCCCAGGTGATTCTAATGTGCAGCCAAGGTTGAGAACCACTGTCTTAGATCCATGTTCACATGTGAGTACCTCTCATTAAGTACCAACTCACCCAAAAGACCAAACCAGAGGATTGAGTCTCCAGACTTTTCACAAAGAATAATCAGTGTTCAAAGAGAATGGCAGGTCCCACTGGGGAGGCGGAAAGAATGTCTTAGACACAGTGGCAGCCCAGCAGGCGTGGCTCAGTGGCTGAGCATCGACCTATAAACCAGGAAGTCGTGGTTTGATTCCCAATCAGGGTTGGGGGCTCGATCCTCAGTGGGGAGGGGGGCATACAAGAGGCAGTCAATCAATGATTCTCTCTCCTCATTCACTGATGTTTCTATCCCCCTCTCTCTTCCTTCCTCTCTCTGAAATCAATAAAAATATATTTTTAAAAAACACACAGCAGCAACCCTAATTAAAACAACAAAAATACACCATTTCATCTATCCCCTGCCTCCCTTTCTCCCTCCTGCCCCCAAGGGAAAAGCTCATTACTAATAGACTCAGATCACCTCATGCCCACTTCTCTGTGTCTTCCCATATTTATCTGACTCCACTGATCTGGAACTCTGATTAGAACCATCTCTTTCCTGATTCCCATTCTCCTCCACCTAGATCCCTCCTGCTTGGGTCAGAAGAATTTTTTACAGAACACTTTATCGTGTTAGTGGCCTGCTCTGAAACATTAGATGACTCCTCGCTGCTAATATAATAAAATTCAACTTCAAATAGAGGACGCCATTGCAGGGTGACGCCAACCCCATCCTTCTGGCGCCAGACCCATTCCTAATGGAACAGCACTGTCACCAAGCAGTCCTCCTGCCAGAAATGCCTGTCCATTCTTCCCTTTTCTGACTAGAAAACTCTGCCTCATCCTTCCTGTACAGATCACCAGTTTGGGACCACCTTTGCCAACTCTGGGCTCAGAGCCCCTTTTCTATTTTTAGTAGCATTAGTTGGGCTGGTGTTCATGGCCAGAACATCTCGGGCAGGCTAGCAATGCCTTGAAGATGGAGACTTTGCCTTCTGAGCACATGGGCCAGGCCCTAACCCAGTGACTGCCCCAGGTCCATCAAGACATAAGCTGGTTTGAAAATTCTCAAGGGCGCCAAAAGGATTTTTAGTGATGTATCCTGCACTTCTTGCACCTCCTCACTTCCATAAAGATGAGAACTGTGGCAGAGACCTTGGGTACTAATTAAGTATTAGGACATTTCTATGCTCAGACACGGGCATCCATGCACTTCCTAACACTCCCACAGAATGACACCATGAGCCCATGTTCTCCTTTCTTAACTCATTAATATTTGACTTCTCTGGCTCTCAGATGCCTTGAATATTTTAATTATAGAATCTTATTACATGCTTAGGGATTTTTAAAAGAAACAGACACAATTTTCATAAAAGTTTTATTCATCTGACTCAATATGTGAATATATTTCAATCTAATAAGTATTAATAGTAATTAAAATTTATGGCACACTTACTTGGAGCCAAGCGTTATCTCATTTAACCCTGACTACAGTCTTAATGGGGTGCAGAGAACTTAAGTATTTTCCCAAGGTCACACAGAGTCTGACTCAGCCAACATACTTTGCCAATTTCCAAAGTTGACAGTCTTACTTTTTTTTTTATTGTTGTTATTAAGAGCTACTACTTATGGAACCCTTACTACGTTCAAAATGGCATGCTTCTTGTCACAAATGTCAGGAGGTCAATACTGTCCTCCTTCCCCAAAGCAGCCCTCAACCGACAACTGATTCTATTTCTGAGGTAGAATAACTCAAAGGCCAAAGGCCACACTGTTTCCCAGAGTTGCCCAAAGGGATTAAGCTCCCTTGACCCACCTGGATATTGTGCTCTTTCCTGGGGGCCTCCCCTTCTCACTCTCCATTGGTGTTTTATGGGATCACCTCCCAAATAAGTACTTGGATTCAGACGCTGTATCAAGGCCTGCCTCTGGGGGAATTCAAATCTAGATAATGCTTTCTTTCCATCAGAGTCAATCAACTTTTTCTGAAAGCGGCCAGGTGGTAAATATTTCAGCTTTGCAAGCAGGCTGTCTTTATCACAGCTTCTCAACGCTGCTGTTGTCACACAATTTTGTAGAGGCAATATGTAAAGGAATTAAAGTGTGGCTGTGTTTCTACAAACTTTATCTGTGACACTGAATACGTGTATTTCATGTAACTTTTACAGGTCATGAAATATTACTTTTCTTTTTATATTCTCCCCATTTAAAAATGTCAAGTCCAGCCCTGGCTGGTTCTGCTCAGTGGATAGAGCATCGGCCTGTGGACTGAAGGGTCCAAGGTTCGATTCCAGTCAAGGGCACATGCCCAGATTTGTAGGTTTGATTCCCAGTTTGGGGCATGCAGGAGGCAGCCGGTCAATGGCTCTCTCTTATCATTGATGTTTCTATCTCTCTCTCCCTCTCCCTTCCTTTCTGAAATCAATAGATATATATTTTTTAAATGTCAAGTCCATTCATAGCTCATAGCCGGTAGTTTGCAGACCTCTGCTTTAGCATATTCTCTTGTAATCCTACCATTAACCATAGGAGACAAGAACCATCATTGTTCCCATTTTTCAGATGAGGAAAACTAAAGTTGAGGAAGGTTAAGTGGCTTTAAGATGACACACATTCAAGTTCCAATGAGTAAGCGTGGTCCACAAGGTCCTGAAACACCTACTCAAAAGTTCCCTACATCCTATCGCCAAGATTAATAAAGTGATGACTTCTCTGGAGGTTCCTGAATTGGTAGCGTCCTCTCTGCACACCTCAGCTTTGACAGAGGAGCATGGTGACTCATGTGCAGTGATGACAGGAGCTGTACTCAGAGGCCAACCCCAAACAGCTTGGTGGAACCCATCTTGGAAGCAGCTGCTCCTCCTTACTTTGCTAAGAAACCAGGCAGTGTCACAGCTTAGAAGATCCAAGGGCTGAATGCGCGACACCCTGGAGGTAGGACAGCTGGAGCAAGCCTCCATTTACCTGCCCTTCTGTGGGCATGAGACCAACCTGCATTTCTCTACAATGTTTTTGTACATATATAGATATAACTGTAGGTGTGATTAAGAACACAGTTCATCAAATGCCTGGGGCTAAACAGAGCTTGGGTTAGACACACTTGAAGCTCAAAGCATCTGGGCCAAAGCTTAGTCAATATAGTAAAACAGAAGCTCAGCCTCACTCCGTCTAGTCCACCCCGTACCCCTGTGGAGTCATAATACTAGGTAGAACTTACATGGCTCTTTCCATGTGCCAAGTACTACATGCAATAATTCATTTAATCCTCACAGCAATCCTGTGAGGGAGGTGCTATTGAAACCATTTTGTAGATGAGGAGTCTGAGCGATCAAGTAACTTGCCCAAGGTCACACAGCCGGTGAGTGGCACAGCTTGGTTTTGGACCCAAGTGGACTGAGTGTAGAATCCATGCTCTAAACCAGTGGTTCCCAACTTTTTTTTGGCCATGCCCCGCCTAAGCATCTCTAGAATCCTGATGCTCCCCCGCTGTGACATAATTCTTATTATTCAAAAAGTGAACTCCTGTTCATGTGGAGGAAGCCTAACAAGCCATTAACTTGGTCTACACAAGCTTCCAAAGAACATGGCATCCATGAAAGAGAAAAATAAAGGAACAAAAGGACAGTTGAAGTACCGAGGAAGAAATCACTAAGAAATTGTTAAAAAATAATAATAATAATAATATGAAGTGATATGAAAAAAATAGCAAATATAGTTTCAAAACATGTAATAGAGAACTTAAATGCATATATATGTCACTATATATATTTATAGACTGTATATGAGGCCTCTAAAACCATAAGAAATGAAAAAAATCAGTTAATAACTCATTCTCGAATTGCCCCCCTTAAAATTCAAATTTCCCCCCTATGGGGCATGTGCCCCACATTTGGAACCACTGCTCTAAACCAAGGATTGGCAAACGTTTTCTGTAAAGGGCAAGCTAGTAAATATTTTAGGTTTTTCAGGACACAGATGGTCTCTGTCAAAAATTTATATTTTATGATTATTACTTTACAACCTTTTAAAAATGTAAAACCATTTTAAAATCAAGGGCTGTCCAAAAACATCCTTCTCTAAACCATAATCCTAAGGTCTGGAAGTTTGAAAAACTGGTCCCAATTCTCCACCCCCTCCCCCATGTCTGCCACACCCTTTGGCATGTGACTCTGCAGTGCCCACCCACTCTCTGGCTTGACCAAGTGACTTTCTTTGGCCAATGGGATGTAGGAAAGTGTGAGACACGCACAGAGAGGCTTAAAAAGCATTTGCAAATTTCTCCTCTAGCATCTTTGTCTGCCATCACCACACAAACATGTCCACATTGGTCGGCTGGAAGGTAAGAGTCACATGCAGCAGAACTCAGTTGCTGGATCTCCCCAGGAGAAGAAGCCAAAACTAGCCAATCCCCAGTCACCCCCAGACTCACTCTTTCACAATGTTAAAACCATTGAACCAATGCCAGCAATTGCCTACATTTGGGATTCTCATTACAGGAGGAAAATATAATCTGAAGGGTTATCCTGAAGCTCATGAGGATGCCATCCAAATGGATCTAGTGGAGCATGAGTCTATAAGATGCTTCTCCATGAAATGGTAGTACAAATAAGTTTGATATGTGCTGCATCCTTGGTTCTCATCCTGAAACGTACCATGTACTAAGTACTTAGTACAATGTACGAAGCGCTCCTGAATTTTGCATGTTCTGGGGAGGCACTGCTTCTCCTTGCTCTAGGGTCCAAGTACAGAATCCAGGAGACAGGGCTCATCAGTTCAAGGGGATGGCATATTGTGATCATTCCGGTTTGATGCGGACAATCACTGTCTGTGGCCCTGGGACTTCGTTACACAGCTGCTCCTGCTATCAGCATATGGAAAAAGAGAAGGGGAAATTCCTAGCAAAGGATGCTGGGTATCCCACAGTGCAGTGGTCCCAATGTGAGTCTCCTCCAGGAAGGAAATTGCTGTGGTGAAGATTATAGACCATTAAAGGCTCTGAAAAGTCCTGCAGTAAAAATACCTATATCATGCCACTTAACTCAATACTTCTCAAATGCATTGGAAAATAATCCTCTTTTCCAATTTTTAAAAATGCTATCATGCTTAAACACTGACTTAACATCCCATAATAACAAACCATGGGTTTTGGGTTTTTCAAAATTTACTTCAGGGAAACGCACCTAGAACAAAACCAGCCTTTTCACTGTCCCAGCAGAGGGGCATTTTCATGTGGGGCTGGAATTGATGCTAATTTATTTAAGCATTTATTTATAAATATTCAAAGATGGCCTGACATAGAAGAGACCTTAGCGCTGATCCAGTTCCAAGTGTTTATTGTACACACGAGGAAATAGACCATCTAGGGCAGTGGTTCTCAACCTTCCTAATGCCGCGACCCTTTAATACAGTTCCTCATGTTATGGTGACCCCAACCATAAAATTATTTTTGTTGCTACTTCATAACTGTAATGTTGCTACTGTTATGAATCATAATGTAAATATCTGATATGCAGGATGTATTTTCATTGTTACAAATTGATCATAAAGCATAGTGATTAATCACAAAAAACAATATGTAATTATATATGTGTTTTCCGATGGTCTTAGGCTACCCCTGTGAAAGGGTCATTCGACCCCCAAAGGGGTCGCGACCCACAGGTTGAGAACCTCTGATCTAGGGAGTAGTTCACTCAAGGGCCACTGGTTCGGGCTGTTGGTGGAGCATGGGCACTCTGAATATAGGGCAACCGCTCTACCATGGTGTGGGCTCCAGTCCTGGGAGGGATTCCCTGTTGGGAGGACAGTCCTAAGGTATCAGCTTTCACACTTAGAGGTGACCCACCGTGGAGCACCCCAGGGAGCAAATGGCAGGGAAAGCCCCAGAATGTGGCTCAGGGTCATCTACGTTTTCACATTTCCTCACTACCAGTCAGGAGAGGTTAAGAATACATTTGGGGCAGGCTGCCTGGCAACACATACCTGTCACTGAATAGCTGTGTAACCTTGGGAAAGCCAGTTAACCTCTCTGTGCTTTGGTCTGACACATGGGTACGGTGGGTCTCCACTGGAGAGGCTAGTTGTTAAAGATTAAATTATATTAATTATCTTTAGAGAAAGTGCTCACTCATGGCTGCCTTTACTGTGTGATTCCATTTATATAAAATGTCCAGAATAGACAACTCTTTAGAGATAGAAGGTAGATGAGTGGTGCCAGGGGTTGGGGTTACGTGTGCAAGGAGGATGGAAATAGAAGCCTCCTGTGGACTCCGATGTTAAATGACAAGATCCAGGTACCCAAGGGCGTGAAGGAAGAGAGAAGACTTTAAGGGCAAATCCAGAAAATCACAGTGTCTGCTGCCACCCCATGAGAGGAGCCCCCCCCCCCTGGGGGCGCGTCTCCTGCCTAAGTGCTGGCCGTAAGGGTCAGCTCCACACCAGCTTTTCACAGAGAAACCTTCAAGGTGACCCCATGCGGGAACTTCAGGGAAGGCGGAGGGAGCGTTCCACTGAGGCATGGGACAGGAGAGGGAGCCATTCACTCTCCCCAGTGACTAAAAACCCACAGCCGAACCTAAAATTAGGAAATTAAAACTAAATAAGGGAATTCAAGCAGAACCATTTCCATCTGAAGCAGCAAGCATATGGGCCGTGCTGTCAAGTGGAGACCATCAAACTGAAAAGTGTAAATGAATCTGGGACATTAGACAGATACGTTGGGAAGGGAGAAAAGTGCCTTTTGAAAGTCCGGATGGAGGTGGATCCCATTCGGTCACAGGCAGGACCGCTGCCCTCCACTTCCGCCCAGCCCTTGGACACGCCCACCTGCCCTAGAACATTGAGTGTTGCTCCAGGAAAACTTTCTACAGAGAAATTTATTAAAAGTCCCCCAGGATATTCCTCCATAGAAAGCCCTTTTTAAAAGTGTCTACAGCAGCCTGTCGTGTGTTTTAATGAGTTGCAATGTGGGCCTCCATTGGCTGGGGTGTTAAAGAGAGCCTCTTTCTGCCACTCCCTCTGGCTTCCACTAGCTCCTGCTTGGTTCTGCATATTCATAAAATGCTCAGCAGGACACAGCACCGTTCCAACGCTTTCAGCTTTGATGACTGCAGTAAGCCTGCTCTTCTCCACACCGCAGCTAATTCACTGAGCCCACAAGACACTCCTACTGCGCATTTTGAGCTGTGAGTTGGCAGAGCAACGTGCGGATTTCAAAGCTGGTAACAACCTTTGTTGAGGGACCGACTGGAGGAAAGGGGTTCCACCTGATGAGTTCTGCCCACTTCTGATTAGCACAAGGTTTATAAGCCCCCCACATCCCCCCATGCCATTTTGCAACGGTTTATATTTTACTTTTCTCTTCTTCTTCTTCTTCTTCTTCTTCTTCTTCTTCTTCTTCTTCTTCTTCTTCTTCTTCTTCTTCTTCTTCTTCTCCTCCTCCTCCTCCTCCTCCTCCTCCTCCTCCTCCTCCTCCTCCTCCTCCTCCTCCTCCTCCTTCTCCTTTGTGAATTTCTATTAAGCCAGAAAGCAGTGGTAAAATCCAAAGAAGAAAAGAGGAATGAAGAAAATGCCTGCCAGTACTTTATTAAGACAAAGCTTCCTTCCTTGCTCTCGACATCATCTGCTCCCCTCCATCCGTGTTGTCACTACCTTAGTTCAAGGCCACCTTGATTTCTCACTTGGTGCAGTGGTTCTCAACCTTCCTAGTGCCGTGACCCTTTAATACAGTTCCTCATGTTGTGGTGACCCCCAATTTCATTGTTACAAATTGAACATAATTAAAGCATAGTGATTAATCACACAACAATATGTAATTATATATGCATTTCCCGATGGTCTTAGGCGACCCCTGTGAAAGGGTCGTTTGACCCCCAAAGGGGTCGTGACCCACAGGTTGAGAACCGCTGGTTTAGAGCATTGGCTTCCTCACTGGTCTCCCTGCCTCCACTGTGTCCAGTGTCCTTTCTGTCATGTGGCCAGAGCAACACTTCTACACCACAACACTCATCTTTATTCCTTTATTTATTCAGTAAAGAACGTGCTATCTACCGTGTATCAGGCAAGGAGTAAGCTCTAGGGAGATAACAGTGAGCAAAACCATTGGGTTTGTCATATCACCACACAAATCAATGTGAAACTACAAGTGTGTGTGTGTGTAGTCGAGGGGGGGGGCGGGGGGGGGATAGAGGGAGTGAGAATGAGGACCCTAGAAGCATATAACAGAAAGCGGTGGGAGATCAGGGGAGGCTTCCCTGAGGAGGTGGTGGTTGAGAGTCATGTGGAAGACCGGGAATTAACCAGATGCAGGATAGGTTTGAGACAGGGGACCAAAAAAAAAAAGAGCATTCTTGCAAAGGGGACAAGCTTGAGCAAAAGCCCTATACGGGAGGGAGCACGAAAAACTTTGACGATCCAAACCTGTCCATCTCCTGCTCTATTGACCTAAAGAAAAAGACAAAAGGCCCCACGCTGACCTCAAGGCCCTGCGTGATCTAGTCACTAATGCCCCAATTCTGTTCCGCCTCTCACACTTCCACCTACCAGCCAATTCCAAGCCCGTCCCTCAAACCCATCTGTGGGATTCCTCATAGGGAAAACAAAGGAATCTCCATTGTAGAGCATCTAGACAAGCATTGTGCTACATACATTGTCTTCACACACACACACACACCATTACTATAATCACAACTTTTCCTACAAGGTAAATGCTGGTGTTGTCCCCATTTCACAGGAGAGGAAGTTGAGGCTTGGTGTGCATAAGCAACAAGACCAATGTCACCCAGGGTCAAGGTGGATCTGGAATTCAAACCCCAGTGGTCTGATACCAGAACCCTAACTAACATGTTAGACCGCTTCCCTCCAACATGGTGGCAGTCTGGAGGAGGAGATGGGTGAGCTCTTCAGAAGGGCATCAAGGAAGCTCCATACAGTTCCTCTTTCAAGACAAGTTCGTTCGGCTGGTAGTGGCTGCCCACAACACAGCATTGAAAGGGCTGCGAGGCCACATCCAGGCTCCCAGGACAGCCCATTGTGACCGCTTAGCCACGTCTGCCAGGAGTGCAGGATAGGAAAAGGGCAGCACACATCCCTGGACCAGCTGAATATATACCCCAGATTCCTCGCCCCAGCACAGATGGGGGATGTGTGGACCAGAGTTCCTTCCCCAAAGACTTTCCTGGGCTTCTCTCACTGCATCTGTTCCAGACATCCCAGCTCAGTTGCAGACAAAGTCAGAGATGCCACTTAAACCAGGCCAGCCAACTCTCCCCCCAAGCCCCACACTTCTTCCACCAGGCTTTTCCTCCCGGGACCCCCAGAGCCCTTACTTGTAAGAAAACTAAACCCATCTCTCCCACACCGTTTGTGAACACCATTAGCTAGCTGACTTCATCTTCACGGCCACCAACAAAAACCAAACACAGACAAGTAAGGATCTCATGATCTCTGACTCCAGGACCAGCTCTCCACCACTTGCAAAAGGCCTTGCATTTTCGGAGACCCCAGCTGATTCCCCAGCACCCCTGCAGAAGGTTCATCTGCACTTGGAAAGGCTGGCGTAGTTTCCCCTATCCATCTATTACAGTAACACCTACGGGGCTGGCAGGGTCCGGGGCTGTGCCCAAATCTACTGGTAACGTTTCAGCTGTTTTGACCACACCCTCTGTGGCAAGGGGAGCGGAGAGAAGTGGCTGCCCCTCTCTGCCACAGGGCACTCCTGAGCGCGGAGCTTGCTGGATGAAGCAGCGGCGTGCACGCTACTTTCATCCCTGGCTCCTCCTCCTCCTGGCGCTCACAGTAGGAAGAACACTTTTGATGACTGGAAAGGCACGTCTTAAAAGGCAGCCTTTAAAATCATCTCTCTGGGTCTAATTATCTTTTATAGGGAGACCAATCCTCGCTGAATGTCTGTGTTTTCCAGGCTTAGCAGCCATCTTCCCTCCCCGTGATAGTAGCCACATCGGAGAACACAGGAGGATGGGGCTTCCCTGGGCTCCGGAGTTTCCCGGGATGGAGACCGAGAAGAAAGGGCGGGGTCCTTCCCCAGCTATCTAGACGCTTCATCTACCACCAGCATCCGATCAGGGCTCATTTGCATGCTCTTTCCCAACGCCTCCATTTGAAGGACGACCCTCATGAAATAGAAAGCAAAGGCTGCTTTTCCTGCTTTGTCTCGAAAGGCTGCTGGAATGGGGTGTAGAGAACAGACGCTGCCGTCAGGCTTCCTACGTTGAAATCCTGGCCGCATCCCTGATGAACTGCACGACCACAGGTTACACAACCTCTGGGGCTCAGCCATGTATCAGATGGGATTAATAGCAGTAACTCCGTGTGGGTTGTTATGAGGGTGAAAACGGCCGGTATTTGTGCTTAGAACAGGGCTAGAGCATAGGAAGCAGGACACAAGTGTTTGTTAAATCTAGTTCATATTTTGGTCACAAATCTGTGCCCTAACCCCTCCTCTCCATCCTGACTCGCTGCTGACTGTGCCTCAGAATGGCCTGTGGACCGGCGAGGACAGATGACACTGCAAAGACAGCTGCCGTGGGCTTTCTGAAGGAGATGGAAGTTCTTGCCGCAGCACAGCACACGGACAAGCCTCAGGAAACCCTCAGATTCCCCCCCCCCCCCCCCACACACACACACAATGTCTAAAATGTTTTAGCTAGGTGTCAATGTTTTAAAGGGCGGGCTGTTTCAAATGAAAATATAGTTGTATGGCTTTTCTTGAAAAAAATTAGAAGGTTTGCCCCCTGGCCTCACCTGCTGACACAGCAGCCATGGGGGGGGGGGGGGGGGCAGCAGGCACCCTGCAGTTCTCCGTGGCCCCCTCTCCCCCTGCCTTGTCATTTGCTTCACCCACCGGGCCCTGGTAGATATTTGAGGTCATCGCCTCTTCCTTAGGTCCTGGGAGGGATTCTACAGGATGAAGGCACCCAACATTCAGACACACACAGATGGATCTGAGCAAACCACCTGGGCATGTGGCCTGGGCATCTGGCCAAATGTCTCCCGGCGGCAAATGGCCCCCTGTTGAGAACCACTGGCCTAGAGGTAATCAGAGTCTGTTGTTGGGAAAAGAAAGGTAATAGTATCCTTTGGTTTTGAGAGTTTTGAAAGGAAACACTGCCTCAACCCTCGTGGGTCCCCAGGGAGAAGAGGGAGTGGTTGCGAGCGTGTAAGGGCAGATGCCCAGATCACTTGTGCTGCCCATTAGCAGTGCAGCTGTGCTAGAGACCGAATGTACTGAATACTAAGTTGCGATGTCCCCAGCCAGATTTGGTACAAACAGGTCATCTAAGGAAGATGACTCATGTGGACCACAGGGGGCCCTGAATTAGCCCTGGACCAGCTTTGTCCATTGGACTGTGGCTCGGTGTTCCACAGCGACACCGTGTGGCAGTGAGAGGTAATGGCAGTAGCAGACTGCTGTGGCTTCAGGTTCTCCCCACTGAATACCTCTCTCCCTTAGACTGTAAAAGTCCCCACTTTTCTTGGCTCATTCATGGAGGGGTGAGGGCAGAGCCCCTAAATAGATATTAAACTTCCTGCTAATCTCTCACACGAGCGTGTTTACCCATTTTTAAGTTACAAAATAAAGCAATATAGCCACATTTGCACCCCACGTTTATGACAAAGATCGGAAGTTTGGGAGCCATTTGGAGGGTGCTGCGTGGCGTGAGAGAAAGAGCCCTCTCTCCTGGCAGTCGGGAGCCCCAGCTCTGCCACTGATCAGCTATGGGATCCTGGGAGGATACTTCGCCCCCCAGGCCTGTTGAGGGGGCCGTGACCTCTGCGGGCCTCTGCATCCACGCCCTCGGCTCCTAGCAGAGCTTCAGTCTAGCTCTACCTGCCATTGAGGGCTTCGTGGTTTGTCTTTCATATTTCACTCCACCCCGGTCACATTGAGGTCCCTCTTGTGTTTCACAGGCGCCTACAAGCTCGCAAAGACTTGGAGGAAACATCCCCGTGATTCTTGTGTTAAGAATGATTATTTCTGGCCCTGGCAGGTGTTTCCAGTGGTTAGTGCTCTAACACCGTCCCATGCACCAGAGGGTTGCAGGTTTGATTGCCGGTCAGGCACATACCTAGGTTTGGGGTTTGATCCCTGGTCGGGGTGTGTACAGGAGGCAGCCAATCAATGTTTCTCTCTCTCTCTCTCTCTCTCTCTCTCTCTCTCTCTCTCTCTTTCTCTCTCTCTCTCTCTAAAAATCAATGGAAACATGTCCTCAGGTGAGGATTTAAAACAATGATTACTTCTGAATAACTAAAATTAAAGAAACAGAGTGAGAGGCCGGTGTCTCTGACACCAACTGGTCAAATGTCCAGAGATGCCTATGTAATGAGCCCCAACTATCAAAGATCATCTGCAGTTCGCTCCTCCAAACTGTGATGGCTGAATCAGGATCGAAGTTTGTCTTAAGTTTAAATCAGTAAACTACACTCTTAATAGGCACTTAAGTGGCTCATTGTTTTGTAAGACCAGAAGCATCCATTTTTACAGCCTAGAAGAGCAGTTTAAAGGTCGTATAGAAAGGAGGGGAAACGCGCAGCACTTGTACTGCTTCTCCTGACCCTGCATCCATGACAGACATCAGTAACGATCATGGTGTTCAGCCTCCGAATTCTTCTCAACACACAACTCCAGGCACCAGAAGCAGTGGAATGAGTTGAAATCTATTCCATGTCCCTTACCTATGACCATTCTCCCATTTTCACAGGTCAGAACCTTGAGTCCTTTGAGATTAAACACAAAGCCCAAGGCCACAGAACGTATAAAAAGCAGAGCCAGAATTCTGACCCTGTGGTTTTCTATTACTCCCTCAAATACCATGCCGCCCTCACCGCGATAAAACATAACTTTAAGGTTGCCTTCTTAGAACGAAAAATCAAGTTCACCTATTGCTCTAAAACAAAGTCAAAGAAAACTTTCAAAAATGAAATAGAGGCCTAGCTGACCCCATTGAAAACTCAATTTCCTTTCCTCCTCGTCAGAAAAGGTTTCTCAAATGCCTTTCTTGCTTAGTTAGAGAGAAGGAACCTGAGAATTACTAGGAAGAAAATGGCAAAAATGTGGTGGTTTCAGGCACCTGAGTTGGACATTTTCAATAACTAGAAAATCCATGCTGTGCTGTTACCAATGCAGAAGACAGTATTAAGTCCCAGAAAAATTAATCAAGCCCTACAAGAAATTGTCCAGAGAAGATGCTTGAAAATAAACCTCAAATGGAAATTAGTGTCAATATTAATATGAGTTAATACTGAGCTATAAAAAATAATTAAGCCCTGGCTGGGTGGCTCAGAACATCATCCCATACACCCAAAGGTTGTGGATTCAATTCCCAGTCTTTTTGGGGTGTGTACCAGAGGTGGCCAATCAATGTTTCTCTCTCACATTGGTGTTCCTCTCTCTCTCTCTCTCTCTCTCTCTCTCTCTCTCTCTCTCTCTCATCAATTTAAAAAGCTCATATCCTTGGGCGAGGATTAATAATAATAATAATAATAATAATAATAATAATAATAATTTGCCAGTGTTTTACTATCCATTATTGTTTAATTGCCACTAAAAGCTACAAGTGGAGTGTCTGGTCTTATAAAGTTCTTATCTCATAAAGGTATTTGTGATTTTTTTAAAACAGTGAGCAATGGGAACCAGGAGGCAGTGGATTAGAAAACTGTGGTACATCTACACGATGGAATACTATGCTGCTGCAAAAAAAGAAAGAATTCTTACCATTTGCAACAGCATGGATGGAACTGGAGAGCATTATGCTAAGTGAAATAAGCCAGACAGAGAAAGATAAATATTACATTATCTCACTCATTTGTGGAGTATAATGAACAACATAAACTGATGAACAAAAATAGAACCACAGACATAGAAGCATCAAACAGACTGTCCAACCTATGAGGGAAGGCAGGGGGTGATGGGGTAAGAGATCAACCAAAGGACTTGTATGCATGCATATGAGCATAACAAATGGACACAGACAGTAGGGGAGTGAGGGCATGTGCTGGGGAGTGGGGGTGGCTGGGAGTGGTCAATGAGGGAAAAAGGAGACTTATGTAATACTTTAAACAATAAAGAATTTAAATTAAAAAAATAAAATAAAATAGAAAAAAATGGAGAGAAGGTAAGCCCAGCAAGTGTGGCCCAGTGGTTGAGCACCTGCCTAGGAACCAGAAGGTCACAGTTCAGTTCCCAGTCAGGACACATGCCCGGGTTGTGGGCTCCATCCCCAGTGTGAAGCATGCAGGAGGCAGCTGATCAATGTTTCTCATCATTGATGTTTCTTTCTTTCTCTCCCTCTCCCGGCCTCTCTGAAATCAATAAAAGTATATATTTTAAAAAAGGAGAAGCCAACAGGTCTTTGTTAGAACTGAGAGCGGCTCTAAAAGAGACAAAGAATTCTGATGGCCAGTTAAAGAATGCAGAGAATTTAGAAACAGAAGGCTAGGAGAGTAGTTAAGGGCTATGACAGTAATTCCTATGAGAGATGATAAAGTCTGAACTAATAAGCCAGTGGCAGGGGGAAGAGCTGTGGAATCAATAGGACCTGCCATTAGGAAGGGAGGGAGAGTGAGCAGTGGAGTAAGACTGTAGGAGATAGCAGCTTCATTAACACACCTGTTTAGCCATTAGATCTGTGGTCCTGTCGATGTATGGCTACCCCCATCATGTCAGTGCCACCTGCAAGCCTTCTAGAAGTTTCCAGATGGTTCTAAAGTACCTGGTTCATGAACCAAACTCAGAGAAGCACACCTTCACCATGCTGTCATATATAAGCAATCATTTACATTCACGTCTTCACTCCTAGTAAAGCTAGAGGCAGACAGTCAGGAACCTCCACAGGCTGAGGAGGGAGTTTATGAAGTCCCAGAACCTTTATGTGATATGGCTCATGTCAAACCAACTCTTAGGAGCATTGCAGTTTCTTTGTTAAAATATATATTTTTTAAATTGATTTTTTAAAAATCCTCACCCGAGGATATTTTTCCATTGATTTTTAGGGAAAGTGGAAGAGAGAGGGAAAGGCAGACAGGAATATCGATGTGAGAGAAACACATCGATTGGTTGCCTCCTGCGCGGGCCCCAACCAGGGCCCAAGCCAGGGAGGAGCCTGCAACCAGCTATGTGCCCTTGACTGGAATCGAACCCGGGACACTTTGGTCCATAGACCAATACTCTAGCCACTAAGCCAAACGGGCTAGGACTTCTATCAATTTTTAGAGAGACACGAAGGGAGAGGGCAAGAGAGAGAAAAACATAGATGTGAGACCACATCGATCAGCAGCATGTGCCCCAACCAGGAATTGAATCAGAAACCTGGTTCGAACCAGAAACCTTTTGGTGCATAGATGACGCCTAACCAAGTGAGCCACACTAGCCAGGGCCACATTGGAGTTTTTTAAAATGACCTTTTCTCCCTGTTTCCTTCTCATAATCTCAGTTCCACTGACAGCTACAACGCTGTTTTCCACTTCTCACTTAAGCCCAGGAGTCACCACAAAGCAATCCTGGCTTGTTTCCGTGCTCAAGGCCTGCCCTTTGTCTGGTAAAGTACTTCATTTACTATCTTGGCCACATGAAAATGAAGACCCTTAATGACAATGATGTATGGCACGGAAGCAAACACCAGTGTACTGCTTTCTGAGTTTACAGGAAAAGGCATTTTGGTCTACAAGGCCAAGAGGGGAGAGGTGCCCGTCAGGACAATATCAGGTTTTAAGAAGTCTCATTAGTTCCCAAGCGCTTCCCCAGTGTGGGTCACAACCCCACTGCCATCATATTTAGCACTGTTTTGAACTTACCCATTGGTTTTTTTTGTTTCTTGTTTCACTATCAAATTACCTATGTTGAATAGTAATATCTTCATATAATTCGGTAATTCTATAATCTTTTTTCAATTTAAATTATTTATTGTTTAAAGTATTACATGAGTCTCCTTTTCCCCCCATTGGCCTCTCCCCGGCCACCCCCACCTCCCAGCACATGGCCTCACCCCCCTACTGTCTGTGTCCATTGGTTTTGCTCATATGCATGCACACCAGTCCTTGAGGAGGTAAGAAATTACCTGTTTGTCTAGATTTAGGGCTCAGTGTGGGCAAGGACCATGTCTTTTTCTTCACCTGGCCTCTATGACAGCTTTGCCCTCCTCCTAGGACGCTCTCCCTGAGCCCCTTTCCCATGTTTCCATCAATTGGCCATTTCCAAAACCCCTTAGAGCACTTACTGGGAGTTGGCTTCCTCCAGGAAGCCTTCCCAGACTTCCAAAGGCTGGGGGGCCTTTTAGGTGCTACCAACGCATCTTGTACTTGTATTTAACACTTTATTGTACCATATTGTACTTTCCTGGCTCCCTGTGTCCCTCCCAGATATTTCAACTGGGTCCAAACTTCAATTATCCAGCCAATGATTTATGTGAGTTCTCACAGCTTCGTCCTGCTTCTCTCTGCCCCTGGGTCACCATCGATGCCTAGGGCTTGTGTTTTAGCCCCCAAGGAGACCAGTGCAATAGGTCACCGATTGCCCAGGAACTGGGACTTTTAGCATGTGTCCCTCCACCCCACCGCCACACCCCTAACCCGTGCTCCTTATAATCATGGCCGTCTGGACAGCAGGAGTTAGCCATGGTTCCTCTGTTTCGTTTCCATACTGAGAACGCTACTCGGGGATTTAGAAGTCTCAGAAAATGCCACAGTATTTTCTCATCTCAACCCCCAAACGGCTATTATGTACGGTACTTTAAAAAGAGAGAGAGATGTTTAAATGAGGAATAAATTATACATGTGGATCAAGATGTAACCACGGGGATTTTCAGAGCAACATTCTCTACAATAAATGTCGAAATCAACCTAAATGTCTACCAATCGAGAGCTGGTTAAATATTGAATATTTTAACCATACAGTGCAATTTTAAGCAGCCACTAAAATTGATAAGATATTTCTGAATGTGTTGACCCAGAAAGAGGGCCATGGCATAATGTTGAGTGGAAAAGCAGGTTACAGAATAAGAGAACAAGTAGGATGTGATCTCATTTGCATAGAAGTGGGGGAGGGGTGTGAGTGTGTGTGTGTGTGTGTGTGTGTGTGTGTGTGTGTGTGTGTGTAGGGGGAGAGAGAGAGAGAGAGAGAGAGAGAGAGAGAGAGAGAGAGAGAGGATGTAAAGGTATATTTAGAAATATCCAGAAGAATATTTATCAAAATGTTGACAGTGATTATCTCTGGGTAGTAAGAAATTTTCCTCTTTCCTCTTTATATTTATATATGGACTGTGTGAGGTTTTTTTTTATAATGAGCATTTATGGCTTTTTCAGTGGGGGAGGGCTCTTTCCTACTTTTCATGACTTTCAAGAGAAGCCGTGAACTCAGGAGCCACAGGAAACCACCCTCGTTTTGCTTCATGATGGAAAAGGGTCATGAGCTGGGTTCTTTTTTTAAACGTTTTGTGCCTGTAGCCTAGAATCACTTTCTTGCTCAAAAGAATCTAAAACTGCAGACCCCCGTCTGGGCCCCAGTGGGGCACTTGCCCCAGTTTTCCACTCCCAGGATGCCTCTTTGCCCGCACACAGCAGGGATTTTTCAATTGCATCTAGAAAGTTCCAGGAGGATCTGTGGTTAGCTGAGCAATCTCCCCAGGAGTCCTCCACAAGGAATGGTCCTCTCCCCTGAGATCAACACTGTGGCTGCTAGATTCCTTTGAAAAGGCTTCCGCCCGACCGGTGTGGCCCAGTGGTTAAGCATCAACCAAGAGTTCAGCAGTTCGATTCCCAGTCAGGGCACATGCCCGGGTTGTCTGCTCAATCCCCAGTAGGGGTTATTCAGGAGGCAGCCAATCAATGTTTCTCTCTCATCGATGTTTCTACCTTCTATCCCTCTCCCTTCCTCTCTCTCTAAAAATTCAATAAAGACATATTTTTAAAAAGAAATGGCTTCTGATATCACCTGGGATCCTGACACTGCCCCTACTAGTATATGGAAATCCTGGTTTAAAACCATCTGTCTCCCCTAGTCGCAGTGGTCGGCAAACTGTGGCTCGGCAAACCATGGCTCGCGAGCCACATGCGGCTCCTTGGCCCCTTGAATGTGGCTCTTCCACAAAATACCGGCTCTTCCACAAAATACCAACTTCTGCGCATGGGTCATGAAGTTTCAATCGCACTGTGCATGCGTGGTATTTTGTGGAAGAGCCATAGTCAAGGGGCCAAAGAGCCGCATGTGGCTCGCGAACCGCGGTTTGCCGACCACGGATCTAGGGCCTTCCATAAAAATACACCTCAAAGCCCAGTCCCCGCCTTCCCTAACCGTTTTCGCACAGGGAAAGGTGATGGACCACAAGGGAAAAAAATGAGAAACCTTTAGAGGTATCTGGTGGCTGGAGCCACTGGTACTGAAAACACTCGCTTTACTTGTACTTCATGGAGTTCTGCCCACAGTTCCAGCAGGTTCACCCCTAAAGTGCTAATTAAGCAAGGCAGGAAAACATACCAGCCCTGTAAGAAATGATCAGCGAGTAGGGTCTGAACAGGTGAACGCTGTTCTGCAGGAAAAGATCAAAGGTAAGAGAAAATCATTCAGAAAGGTACAAGGTGAGCTGCCCGAGCCCTGACTTTGGCCAAAACTTCCCTCTTTCAAGATGAAAGGGCGTGTGAGGGATCATTGTGTGGGCTGAAAGGACCTGCACTCCTTGATAAACTGCTTTCCTACATCTCTTCATTCAAACCGACCGCAAAACCTCTTAGCCTGTCTTTGGAATAGATTCCAAATCTGTTGTATTAGGCAAGGTTTCAACAGAGCTGCAGAACCAGTAGGATAGATAGGCAGTGAGTCGTTTAAACTATTTAAACTGTGCGTTCACAGAATCACCAGTCAGTTTTGGCCATGGGAGAGATGAGAAATGCATGGAGAAGAATTATGCTTATTGTACTCATAGGTTCTGGAGACACAGGTCCCAGAAAAACACCAGGTGGGCACTTGATGAAGATATTAGGAGGCAGATGACAGTAGCAAGGGAAGCTCTTAGGCCACGACCTTTATTGTGTTTTCTGTGGGAAAAGCAAGGCATGACAGGATAAGTGCACACACACACACACACACACACACACACACACTCCAAAATGGCTCTCTCATGATAGCAAAATGACAATAACAGAAACTGTCCCAGACCTCACAGACTCACACATAAAATAAAAGAGAGGGTCTTTCTGACCACTCTAGCACAAGTCTGAAGATTCACTTTTCCCATTGGCCTGAATTATATGATGGCCCCATCCCTAACCTAGTCACTGGGGCCCGTTGTATATGATTTGCTAATTGGCTTACATGGAGCACAGCCCACCCACTGTGGCAAGCAATAGAGTCAGCTTCATCTAAATCACATGGCTGAGAATGGTAGAGGGTGAATCCAAGGAAAGTCAAAGTGCTTTCTGTTTGTGGTAAATGGATGCTACAGAAGCAACCAGGCAATGTCTCTGGGACATTTGTTGCTATTGAGGAGCTGACCAGTCATGACTACATTGCCCAGCATGCCTTGTGTGAAGGTTGGACCACGTAACTAGTTCTCACTAATGGAATGGAAACCAACATGAGATGGGTACTAGACTTACTAGTAGCAGGGTCATCATTTCATAAGGTATATAAATATCTAATCATTATGTTGTACGCCTGAAACTAATATAATAGTGTATGTCAACTATAACTGAAAAGTAAATTTTTAAAAATAATATTTTAAAAAAGAAAGAAAGAAAAACAAAGTGGAAGTAGAGAATCCAGAGGCCCTAGAGCAGGGGTAGAGAATCCAGAGGCCCCAGTCCCCGGACCATATAAGGACCGCAAAATCATTTTATCTGGCTCTGCCATGGCATTAGGCATGAGTTAATTAAATGTTTGACCAAATATAGCAGGCTAATTTTTTTAAAATATCTTTTTATTGATTTCAGAAAGGAAGGGAGAGGGAAGAGAGATAGAAACATCAATGATGAGAGAGGATCATTGATTGGTTGCCTCCTGCACAACCGCAACTGGGGATTGAACCCGCAACCCAGGCCTATGCCCTTGACCAGAATCGAACCTGGGACCCTTCAGTCCCCAGGCTGACACTCTAGCCACTGAGCCAAACCAGCTAGGGCTCAGGCTGATTTTTAAGTTGATGATTTTGTATGGTCCACAAGTGATGTTATAAATATCCAAATAGCCCCTGGCAGAAGAAAGGTTCCCCACCCTGCCCTAGAGGAGGGAGAAACACAAATAAAAGGAGGCCATCCTCCCAATTCACCACATGGAGAGCTACCTGCCCACTGAGAACACACTCTGGAATTCTGTGTAAGCTAGAATTTTTAATAAGCCACCAATATTTATGAATTATTTTTTTATAGCAGCTAGCATCACCCTAACACATGCTCTGAACACATATATTATTTTTACATAAATAATAATAATATTTTTAAAATATTGGTCATGTGGGGGAGAAAAAAGTCATGAGCTTATTCTCCCTAATTTGTGTACATAACATAGAAAATCATCAACCAAGTTATGATTAGTAGGCAAGCTAGGATTAAGTCATGAAGCTTTGAATAAAAACTAGTATTAAATCTACCCAGTGTGTAAGTTTAAGGGAGGGGAGATTTCAAATGCTTCTGTCTGAAGTATTTTCAGATCAAAGAATCTGATTGACATCTACGAGATTAAAAACCATCTGATTCACAGACGAAATGTTCAACCTCCTGGGTGAGAGATTTATATAAAAGCAATTATACAATTTTTGCATAATTTTTACTGGCTATATTCCTGGAAGGGTCATTTATTCCTTCTCTTTTTTCATGTACTCAATAGCTATTTAGTGAGTCCCCATCTTGTACTGTGTTGGATTAAGTGCCAGGGATGCTAATGGGGAATGAGTTCTAGTCCTTCTCTCAATGAGTTTATAGATTTGGGACTTGCATGGGCTAGTAAACAGGCAAAAAGAGAGAGAGGGAGAAAGAGAGAGAGAGAGAGAGAGAGAGAGAGAGAGAGAGAGAGAGAGAGAGAGAGAAACATGAGAGAAGAGAGAGAGGAGTCCTGTGATTGGAAAATTCGAAAACACATAGGAAGGATGCTCAACCTAGTCTTGGGGATGTAGCAGAGATTGTTAATCCTCCACAAATATTCCATGGTCTCCCCTACATTTCCCAGCTTCCTCTGCAGTAAAGATGGAGCCATATGACTAGTTCTGACCAATAGAATGAGAGCAGGAGAAACACAGGTCACTTCCAGGTTGAGGACTTGAAGAGATTTTGTGTCTGCCCTCCCTGCCTCAGAGGGCCTGGAGGTCACATGTCCCAGATGCCTCCACAGCAAGACAGACGTCAGTAGGATCTCTCTTTGCAGCAAGACAGACGTCAGTAGGATCAGGCTGCAAAGAGAGGCCCAAGCAGAGGGAACCGTGTCTGCCAAGCTTTGGAAATGGTTGCTTATCAGTCGAGTTTGGATGAAAAGGATCCATTTTCTTAAATTTTTGTGCTTAATTTACCTTGGGGTGTTAGAAATGTCCTCACATCCATTGCTTCATGTTCAATGGCGAAATTTCTAACTTTTAATTTGAAGCTTCTCAACGTATTGTTCCCCATCTTCTCCTTCAAGCAGCTAATGACCAGTAAATAAACCCACTAGGGCCCAGCCTAGCTGCTGTTTAAACAAACATTTTATTGAAAAGCTCTGCAAAGAGACCCAGCCTGCCAGCGCTGCTGAAGGCAGGTAGTTTCGCTTATTGGCGTGACTAAGACTCCCGCTTTTGCAGCACAGGCCTTTTTCTTCACTTCGGACTGTGCTGGAAACGGTCTGCTTTCAGCTGTGTAGCAGTGAGAGGGGCTACCTCCACCTGTCCTCTCCAGCCCCCAGAGCTTGCTTCCCACAGTGCGCCCAGCAAGCCCCTGTGTAAGAACACGCCAGCGTCGCCCAAAGAGCTTCCTGCAAGAAGCCCCTGGTCGCGTGGCCCACACGTACGCCGTGTAAGGAGCCAATGGGTAGAGCTTTAACCTGGGCCAGTGCCAATGTAATTGCCTGTCTGTCTATCTGTCTATCATCCATCTACCTATCAATCCATCTGTCTGTCATCTGCCTATCTACCTGTCATCTATCTATTTCTACAGACCCTTTCCCAAAGAAGCAATCCCGAGTAGTGATAAATGTAAGGAGAGGGAAGATCCATTTACAGCCGTTCCACAGGCAGAAATTCAAGTCCCAGTGCTCAAGAACGATATTTTCCGCCCTAATTGCCAGAGCAAGGGGATCCATCTCGTCTTCTACTACTCCAATAAAACAGAAAAGTGAAGCAGGGGCTCCGGGCTGCCATTTGGAGCCCAAATAATAAACAAGCTCAGGCAGCAGGGAAGCTGACATATTCTGCAGCCCCAAGAAAAGATGCAGTGATATAAAGGACGTGGCACAAGCATAAGAGTGAGATGCATCTGAGTTCAAGTCCTGGGCTCCTCTAGTACTTCAGTTTCCACTTCTGTAAACTGGGGGAGCATCATCTACCTTGAGTAGTTGCTGTGATGGTGAAGAGATAACATGTTGGGGTGCTGCTGGTGCTGCCTGGAGCCTCTAGAGCAGTGGTTCTCAACCTTGGCTGCACATTAGAATCACCTGGGAATCTTTTTAAAATCCTGATTTCTGGGCCTCATTCTCCGGAAATTCTGTTGCTTTGTTATGGGGTGGGACCACAGCATTAGTAACAAAGAAACAGAATTTCCCAGGAGGATGAGGCCCAGAAATCAGGATTTTTAAAAGATTCCCAGGTGATTCTAATGTGGAGCCAAGGTTGAGAACCACTGCTCTAGAAGCTGTACATGCATTTGCTTGTTTAATCCTCACTGCAGCACAATGAAGCAGGTGCAATCAATACCCCCACTTTGCAGAGTGAAGATGTAACAAAGACCAGGGGCTTAGCTAAGACCACATGGAGAGGGTGGGTGGGATTCAAACACATGCAATCTTGGTCCCAAGTCCATGCTCTGAGTTGTGTCTTTTTTAAAAAATATTTTTATTGATTTCAGAGAGGAAGGAAGAGGGAGAAAGAGTTAGAAACATCAATGATGAGAGAGAATCATTGATTAGCTGCCTCCTGCACATCCCCCACTGGGGATCGAGCCTGCAACCTGGACATGTGCCCTTGACCGGAATCGAACCTGGGACCCTTCAGTCCGCAGGCTGACGCTCTATCCACTGAGTCAAACCACCTAGGGCTCTGAGTTGTGTCTTATGTAGTAAGTGTTCAACCCAACAGAAGTTACTTGTGGTGCTCAGTCTCAGGAAGGTTACAGTGAGCCATAGGTAGCCCAGACAGTGTTGCTCACTGGTTAAGCATCAACTCATGAACCAGGAGGTCGATGTTCAGTTCCCGGTCAGGGCACATGCCCGGGTTGCTGGCTCAATCCCCAGTAGGGGGCATGCAGGATGCAGCCAAACAAAGATTCTCTCTCATCATTGATGTTTCTATCTCTCTCTCCCTCTCCCTCTCCCTTCCTCTCTGAAATCAATTTTTAAAAATAACTAAAAAACAAACAAACAGCGAACCATATTAAAGTGCCATATTAAATGTTCTATAGACAACTCATCCAGTCCTCACAATAACCTGGTCATATCACTGTTTTAAGATGAGGGGGTCAAACACTGAGCACTAACCACTATGCATACTGCCTGTCTAGGATAGGAACAAAAAGCTTAAAAAATTGTTTGTAACAGCAAAATAAATGGGGAAATCATAAATGCTCATCATGGAAGGGGTGGCTAAATAAATCGTGGTTCAGTCATACAATGGTTAAAGTCTATGCAGTAGCTAAAAATAATGAACCAGATCACTCTGAACACATGGAGCAATCTCAGAAACATACTGAGTGAGAAACGCAAGGTGCAGAACCATTCACACACAATGATGCCATTCATACAATTCTTTTTTTAAAATATATTTTTTATTGATTTCAGAGAGGAAGGGAGAGGGAGAGAGAGAGAGAAACATCAATGATGAGAGAGAATCATTGATAGACTGCCTCCTGCATGCCCCCCACTGGGGATCAAGCCCACAACCCGGGCATGTGCCCCCAGCCAGACTTGAACCCGGGACCCTTCAGTCTGCAGGCCAACGCTCTATCCCCTGAGCCAAACCGGCTAGGGCCATACAATTCTTTAAAACCCATGAAAGCATAGATTGTGGATGTATTAGTCACAAGTTATAAAAAATGTAGATCAGGAGCATTTACACCAACTTCATGAAAGCGATTGTCTCCGATGTGCAAGGAGGGGAAAAAGAGAGGGGTGGGGGTGTCCTAGTTTGGGTTCTTCTGAAAACAGAGCCTGAAATAAGGAGTTGGATTCAGGTAGTTTACTGGGGTGAACATTGTAGGAAACACTGAGAGAAGGGTGGGAAAGAGAGATAGGGAGGCAAGAAAAGCCAATACAGTGTGTCTGCACCTGAAGGTCACTGTGGGCTACTGGGGCTCACTCTCGGGGTAGAGGACCCTCTGAGAGCCACAGAGAACATGCCTCAGAATTAATTGACTCATAAAGAGACAAGGAATCTGAGATCCCTACTTTCTGACAACAGTCTCTCTTTGAATGAGGGTTGGCCTCCGGCCTTGCAACTCTAGGCCCTTTTGGATTGCCCTGTGGACAGGCCGAGCAAGCTCCCTTGTCGCTAGAGGGCGTCTTCCTCCACAGGATCTGAAAGGATCCGCTATTAAGGTGGCCAGCAGTCAGCATGCGCCAGAACTGTCCACCAGAGCCTGCGGGGACTCAGACACTAGCCACAGAGATGTGGCAGGGGCATCCATCACACATGTGACAAGGGAATACCTCTTTCAGCCATGTTTTATCTTATTTTCTAAGTACCTAAGGGAAATGTAATAAAACATTAATATTTGTTACTTCTACCCAATGGGCACAAGTGATAGTTATATATTCTGTTGTTGCTTAATTTTTTTCTTTGTTTTTCTACTTTTGTGTTTCCTGTATTTGCTTTTTGGTTTGGGTTTGTGTGTTTTTTATTACAGCCTGGCTGGCGTGGCTCAGTGGTTGAACATCAACCCATGAACCAAGAGGTAACAGTTTGATTCAAAGTCAGGTCACATGCCCGGGTTGTGGGCTCGATCCCCAGGAGGAGTGCATGAGGCAGCCAATCAATGATTCTCTCTCATCATTGATGTTTCTATCTCTCTCCCCTTCTTCCTCTCTCTGAAATCAATACAAACATATTTTTTTTTAAATTTTTATTTACCACTGAGCCATGCCAGCCAGGCCAAACATATATTTTTTAACTGTTTTATTACATTCACAATGTTGTGCAATTATCACCACTATTTCTAAAAACTTTTCATCACCCTAAAGAGAAATTCTGTACTCGTTAAGCAATAATGCTTCTCTCCCCTCTCCCTCAGCCCCTGGTAACCTTTAATCTACTTCCCATCTTTATTAATTTGCATGTTCTAGATATTTGTCTTTTTATATTGGCTTATTTCACCTAACATAATATTTTCAAGGTTCATCCATGTTGTAGCATGTATCAGAACTTCATTCCTTTTTATGGTCAAATAATATTCCTTTGTATGCATATATTACATTTTGTTTATCCATTCATCTGTTGATGGACGCTTGGGTGGTTTCTATATTTTGGCTACTGTGAATAATCTTGCAATCAACATTGGCATACAACTATCTGCTTGAGTCCCTGTTTCAATTCTTTGGAGTATATACCTAGGAATGAAATTGCTGGGTTATGTGCTAATTTTATATTTACTTGTTTGAGGAACTGCCATACTGTTTCCCACAGTAGCTGCACCATTTCACATTGCCCACCACCAGCAATGCACAAGGGTTCCAATTTCTCCACATCCATGCCATTCCAATAGGTGTGGAGTTGTGTTTTATGGCTGTTTTGATTGGCCTTTCCCTCATGACACTATTGAGCATCTTTTCATGTGCCATTTGTATATCTTCTCTGGAGAAACGTGTCTTCAAGTTCTCTGTATTTTTAAAACTTTTCAAAATAAAAACCTAGGCAGCATGCAGTGGAGCCTGTTACTTGACTAAAACTGCTACTTTTTCCAGGAAAGTTACTTTGTGGATCTTTCTGACAATCTACCTTTCACTCTACTTAATCTCTCAGCAAATTTCAGCCCCAGAGTGCATCATTCAATCCTTGGTCAGCAAGTTCTCTGAGAGTGTTTTCACAAAGCTTCTTTGCAACATTTCAAGTGACAAGCCAGTCCAGCGTCTGGCAAAGGTTCAAGAGATCACACTTCAGAAGGCAGGAGCCAGGGTAAATCAAGTTGTCATCAGTCACAGCCTGTCTTCATTCAGGACTAACAAGACACTGGGGCTTTTGGCTTTTTCCTTTGGTTTTAAATAAGAAAATAATCTCTTCCCAAGAGCTAATCACAGGACAAGAAATAGAAATAAGGAAGATAAAAAGGGGGGGAGGGTGTTCCCTTCAAAAAATATACAAAAGCATCAATTTCAATTTATACCCAATTTCAAATTCTGTGAAGTTTATCAAAACCAATTTTTCCCATGTGGCATGTCTATTATTCTATGTTCTGTGGAAGTAATGAGCCTCAGTCAATGTTGTCCAAATTTCCCCTCCCTGATTGTAAGTTCTCTCTCTCCCTCCATCCCAAACCCCTGGCCAACTCCCAGACACTTTCTACTTTATATTCACTGAGAGGCAATACATGGACTTGGATTCAGGGCTTGGAGTGTGGGCTGCAGGGTCAGACTGTCATGGCTTACAAACTGGCTTTGTCGCTTAATATTGTTATTATTATTGCTGGTCTGTTCTTTCTGAACTTCCATTTTCTTTTTTATCTGTTAGAAAGGCAATAATATAACTCTTACAAGTTTAAATATGTTATATATAAGGGCATATATTTATACAGTCTTTTAGAAAGTAGATCTATTATAAATGTTTGTGTTATATAAATATAAACCTGGTATATAGCAGGTGCTCCACAGATGGTAAGTTTTACACTATTTCAATAATTATCAGCACATCTCAAATTCCTTATAAGACTCTATGCTTCTTAAGGACAGAAACTATTGAAGGTGATCTTGAATTTTCATAAAAGAAGGTTAACATTTCACCTACTCAACTGTATGAAATTTTACATATTCTGTCAGCTAACAGTAGAGGGGTTCAATTATTCATCCACCTGCCCATCTACCCACCCTCCATCATTCAGTCAGATATTCATAGAGCTCTTACTACAAGCCAGGCCTCCAAACTCCTAAGAAAGCACTGAGGGGGAGTGGGAAAACTCGGCGAAACTGGAAATTCTCTGGGTGTCCTGGGCTCTCTGAAGCAGTCACAGCTGAAAAAGACGATGTCTCAAGGGAAAAACTAGCCCTCTGGCACCTCCTCTTCTCCGCAACTCAGATAAGACACAAGAGTTCCAGGTTAGGCTTTGAGGTGGGGGGTGGAGACAGGATGTGGCCCGCATTCATTACAACTGTGAACTTCAGGTCTCACCTTCAAGGGCCACTGGGCCCTCAGTTAAGCAAGGTATCAGGTAATAATCCACCAGGAGGCAAGGGACTCAATGAAGGCAACGGACACCTGAGAGAAGGCGAACCACAGTGTGGGCCATCACCTCTCTGCTTCAGCCGTCCCTCATTCTAGCCAGTGGTCGGCAAACTCATTAGTCAACAGAGCCAGATATCAACAGTACAACGACTGAAATTTCTCTTGAGAGCCAAATTTTTTAAACTTAAACTATGTAGGAAGGTACATCGTTATTAACTTAATTGGGGTACTCCTAAGGCTTAGGAAGAGCCACACTCAAGGGGCCAAAGAGCTGCATGTGGCTCTCGAGCCGCAGTTTGCTGACCATGGTCCTAGCCTGAGTGCAATCAGCAGTGTAGCCTCCTACTTCACAGAGGCCAGAGAACAGGGTCTGTACGAGCCACATTGAAGAAATCCGCATTGCAGCATGTTTGAACAAAACGCATAAATAAATGGAATTCACAGCTGAAGCAAGCCAGGGTGGACAAGCTTTTCTGGACCTCCCCCGCCTGTTCTCTCTCCCCTCTCCTCCTGGCCCTTCTGTCCCGGATTCAGGCAAGCATCCTTGAAAAATTCAATACTATTTACACATTTGGAATAAAATGACTGCATCTTGTCAGCATAGAAATGTTAAGCAAATATGGATGAGAGCCGTGGCTTTCTGTTTGTGCTTTCCTCCAAAGAGCCCTCTCTCCAGCCAACCCAGTTTCCACTGCAGGCGTTGGAGCGCCATCTAATGGTAAAAAACAAAAAGGACACTGGTTTCCAAGCTTGGAGCATCCTGGGGGGTTCCAAAGCCACACCTGTGCACATTGTTTTGCCATTTAGAAAATCTGCCCTAGGCTCAAGCCTTTCTTTTCACAGTGTGAGCCAATGTAAGCAGCAGAAGCTGCCGCCGGGAGAGCTGGGAAGACTGGGCAGCTACCTTATTGGATTGTAAAAGGATCAGGTAAGTTGGTACAGGTGAAGTGCTTAGAACTGCACCTGGCACATAGTAAGAACTCTATGTTTGAACCAGTATCACCTTTATTAATATTATTGTTACACAAATTCTGATGCTTGTCTTCAGAGGTACCTGGATATATCATGTTCTGTACCACCAGTCTCAATATTTGAGGTTCCCAATAAGAATTGCAAATAAGAATTGACATTTAATTAATGTCAGAGCATTGTTCTGATCTGATGGTCCTCTACATTTTTAGTTGTCAAAAAATGGGGGGCGGGGGTGTCACTAGTATCTAATAGGTAGCGAGCAGGAATGCAGCCAAACATCCCACAGTGCACAGGACAGTGCCCTTCCTCAAGATAAAGAAGCATCCAGCCCATATATCCTTTAATGTTCTCAACATTCCAACAGGGAAGGTGCTATTACCCCATTCTATAGATGAGGTAACTGAGGCATAGACAACTCACTCAAGGCCATACAGTTGGCAAGTGAAGATGGAATTGGGTTTTTTGCCTCCCCACTGGGGCCCTTTCAGCAGCCTAGTGTGGGAGATATACCCAGAACTTCCCAAAATAGCATCAGTTGGCAAATTTCCAATTACATGTATCCAACACGGAAAATATAGGGAAAGGGGAATTGCACATCTAATTCTACCCCAACCACTGCAGGAAATCTTGAAATATTCTGAAACAAGAAATGCAGCTGCCCCTCTGTAGCCCTAATTATATTGCAAGGCTCTGAAGACTCTAGACCAGGGGTTGCCAAACTACAGGCTAAATCTCCTTGCTTGTTATATATATATATAAAGTTTTATTGGAACACAGCCATCCCAGTCATTTACAGATTGTCTATGGCTGATTTCGTTCTGTAATGGTAGCACTGAGCAGGTACAACAGAGACTGTCTGCTCTATAAAAGCTAAGGATTACTATTTGGCCCTTTATAGGAAGCATCTCCAAGATCTAGTCTAGAAGAACACAGGTGTCTGACTAAATAATTTGAGACATCCACTGCCAACATTTGCCTTTTATGTATGCCCTTGGAGGAGAACGTTTACACCATGCCGAACTGAGCATATCTCCGCCCCTTTGAACCTCCTCAACACAAACAAATCCAGGACAGGGATTAGGAAACCTTGTTCAGTCTAAACGACCCATGTTCTGCCCTTTCTGCCCACAGGTCACACTGTCCATCCACCCATAAAACATGTGCTGCAGACTCCGGGAAGGCCCTGAACCATTCTAACTTTCTTCTACGTGCCTTAACTTCATGGATCCCAAACAGATGACATCACGGTCACCAAGCCACCAATAATAAACATGGATTAAGCACTCAAATGGTTTGTCAAGCACTTTTTAAAAATATATATTTTATTGATTTTTTTTTTTTTTTACGGAGAGGAAGGGAGAGGGCTAGAGAGCTAGAAACATCGATGAGAGAGAAACATGGATCAGCTGCCTCCTGCCCACCCCCCACTGGGGATGTGCCCACAACCAAGGTACATGCCCTTGACTAGAATCGAACCTGGGACCCTTCAGTCCGCAGGCGACGCTCTAGCCACTGAGCCAAACCGGCCAAGGCTGTCACGCACTTTTCTAATGAGGTATGAGCTCTTTTAGTCCTCAGAACAATTCACCTGGCATTATCATTATCCCCGTGCTTCTATTTGCAGATCACCCGACCCAGGTTCGGAAAACAATTTGCCTCTATCTGAGAACATTTTTGTCCTCACCGGTCTGCTTGGCCCATAATATGTTATCTTGCTCAGCAAATATATTGGACAAGTCAGGCCCAGGCATTAGCAACTAGACATAAGACACAAGCTCTGTCCTCACAGCTCAACATGCTTTAGGAGACATAGGTTATGCGCAGAAAATGAGAAAATACCACAAGAATTCTACTAAGGGGAAACCCAATACTATAGGAACAGAGAGGGTGTCTAACCCAGCTTCCCTGGGGAAAGGACACCTCAAATGGTTCTCAAAGGGTAAGCAGGCAGGGAGCAGAGTCTGCGAAGACACAGCAGTGAGGAAGAGTTCATATGAGCAAGTGTAGGACTCTAAGACCAGCAAACAAGCATTCTGCCCCAAACCTGCCTGCTGGTCACCCTGTCAGTGATCCTCCAGTGACTCATCCACAGCAGGTCTCAAACTGGTGGCCCCCAGGTTGACTCCAACCTATAGATATGTTTTGTTTGGTTTGCACAAACTTATTTTTTAATGTATATTTGTATTGATTTCAAAGAGGAAGGGAGAGGGAGAGAGAGAGAGAGAAACATCAATGATGAGAAAGAATCATGGATCGGCTGCCTCCTGCCCACCCCTCACTGGGGACGGAGGCTGCAACCAAGACATGTGCCCTGACCAGGAATAGAACCCGGTTCATAGGTCAATGCTCAAGCACTGAGCCACACCAGCTGGCTGCACAGACTTCTTGATGTTGCTTGATTTCAACATTTTCTTCCTTACCTCCTTGACATTGCGTGTGTTATTGAGTCTGGTCTGCTGGGACTCTCCCTTTTTGTCCTATTCACCCAGAAAACTCCTTACTCATCCTTCAAGATTTAGTTAAAATGTCATCAATTCCTCTACGACATTTTCTCTGAATACCGCCAACCCTCAAAGACACTTTTGTTCTAGGATCTTATAACACCCTATGCCTTCCTCGATGTTTGCCAAACTTTATTAACCACAATCCACACTAGGCATTCTATTTTGTTTTATTTTTATTTGCTTATTTTTAATTGATTTTAGAGAAAGGAATGGGGAGAGAGAGAGATAGAAAGAACCATCGATGGTGAGAGAGAAACAGGAATTGAACCCACCATTTTCAGTGTACCAGATGATGCTCCAACCAACTGAGCCACACTGGCCAGGCCATGGGCACTCTATTTTTTATTGTGACTCAGCACAAACAAAAGTTTAATAAGTTCTCTTATGTCTCTTATTCTCTTATGTTTTGTATTTATTCAAGGAAGAAGTAAATGGAGAAACTCCCAACAATGACATTTTCCTTTTCCCCGACACACAGCCTTGCCATAGGTTTTTAAAGTTGAGGTCATGCTCTCACCCCACCACTTTCACCACCACCACAATCCAGTTGTAGGCCATCCACCTAAACACCAGAAAGAATTTTGAAATACAGTAGGCAATAAGTTCCTATCTGAAAAGAAAATTAGAAATGATGCTTCAAATTCCTTCTTAAATACCCATCTTGTTCTACCCAATAATATTCTTCTTGTGATTCTACTGTAAAGAAATAATCAGAGGTTCAACCCAAGGATTCATGTTCAAAGATACTTAGGGCAGCATTATTTATGAAGGTGGAAAAGGAGAAATAATTAACATTTCCCACAATAGGGATTTGAAATAATAAATTATGGTACACCTATGCAATGGAATATTATTTGGCTAATGTTTAAAGTGAAGAATATTTGAAAACGTAGGAAACTTCATAGTATGTTAAGTGAAGAAGCATGATACAAGTTTTATGTACAAAGGTGTTTAGGGGTAAATTGTACAGATGTCTGTAACTTGCTTGGAAAAGCACCACAAAAAATAAGGTGCATGAATAGAGTTATGGACGGATGAATAAAGGGAGAGAGATGAATGAATGGATGGATGGATGCATGGATGGATGAAGACATAGGTAGGTAGAGGGATGGAAGGAGGGATGAAACAAGAGAAGGAGGGGAAGAAGAAGGGAAAGAGAAGGATAAATGTTTATGATAGCATCTACATGGTGAGCAACTGTGTGTTCACTATACATTTCTTTCCACTTTTCTGTATGTTTAAAACATTTTTACAATAAAATGTGAAAACCCAATAAAATGTAAAAATCCCATATATTAATTTTGTAATATATGCTTGCAATCACATAAATATGGCTATAATCATAGACATTCGCACATTTAGATAATACTGAAATAAAATAAGCCCAAGTAATAATAGTAGTTATTTCTGATAGTACAATTATTGGTGATTTGAACCTCCTTTTTAACACTCTTTTCTTTTTTATGTCTCAGATTTTGAATAAGCATGTATTACTTTGGTTATCAGGGAGCTGGGGAGGATGATATTTGAGAAAAAATATCACCAGAGAAGAATGTCCAATGCCCCTTCTCATCTTGTTTTGGGATTTAAAAGCTGGAAACAGCTCTGAAAATATTAAATTGTAAAGAATGGAAGATCTCACCGAGGCTCCCTCCTGGGCTGTGACCCTCTCGGGCAGTTAGATGAAAAGAAAACTAGAACATTTTTCTGGAGCAGAGCCACAGGACACGTCTGCAGCTAGGATTTGGGCAACAGGCTGATATGCTTGAGGCGAGTGAAATAATGCTCCCACAAGAGATTCTGGGAAAAGGGCTGGGACCCAAATGGGGTGGCAGCTGTGAGAGATCCAAGAGTCTGTTTTGACAAAAAACCCTGAGTCAAAGGCTGTGAGTCAAAATATAAATCCTTTTTTCTCTCTCTGTTTCTTCCAGATACAGAGCATCATTTCTGGAAACATGTTTCATCCTTGACCAGGAAGAGAGACGAATGGACCTGTGTGGAGAGGCCTTGTCCCCAAATCCCAGGGCCCCAAACCATCTCTGTCCTGGGAGCAGAATCTTCCACCCAAACATGCCAATTTTGAGCCATCACCCCAATTTCTGACGGTCCACCATTTTAGAAGGCCAAAGTATACACAAGTCATTTTTTTCCCCCTGAAGTTCAAAACTATGATTAGAGTTCACAGTCACAAATAACAAGAGCCTAAAGGAAATCGGGAATTTGCTAAGAATGCAGACCTTCAGGGAAGGCCGGCTTATTTCACTTAGCATAATGCTCTCCAGTTGATTGTTGATTGTGATATTTGCCACTTTTCTTACAATTTTTTTTAAACACACATTTTCATTTTATTATGCTCAACATCATCAATATAATTCCAGAAAAACAAAATCATCCAACAATTAATGTCCAGCTTTTTTTGGTAAACTTTACTAGTGCAGCAACCTTCAGAGTAGATTCTATGATGGGTCTTATTCTACATCTACGGGGGACACAGGCGCTGAGAAATAAGGCAAATTGCCCAAGGTCAACAGCAGGTAATGTAACCGGACAATCAATGGGTCCGTGCTGCCTATCACTACTTGTGGCAATTAAGCAGACAGAGCCAGGGTTGAGTCATATATGAGCGTTTATTCCAATACTGCCGGCAGTATGGGAGAACAACAGGTCATCCACTAAAATCTGCTCTGCAGCCCCCATAAGCCTGCTGCCTATATAGTGTAAGACAAAGATTACATGGGGAAGTAGCGATTACAGGTATGGGGAAGTAGGGATTACAGGCAAGGGGAAGTAGGGACTCCATTGTTTGGGCAACAAAGTTGTTAATCTTTCCCCGATAATAGGCAGTTCTTGAATGAGAATGGTTAGCATTTCAAGATTGACTCCCAGGTCCCAGGGGCGAACAACTCCCAGCCAGGTCAGGATGTCCTTTCTTTAACCAACACAAGGCAATCATGGTTAACCGAGCATGATTACTATTTCCCATAACCAAACAAGTCCCCAATATTCTGTTTTGCCCTGAACATTTCCCCACTGCTGTTTCTATCATCTCAAAGCTATGAGATTAGTTTTCGATGAAAAGTCTCATCTTGCTGGACTGCACCTGCTTCTGCCTTGAAAGCAGCTCCCGGGGATGGACTACATCAAATGCATGGATATGTTTTATATCAACTGAGAATTGTCAGAAAGATTAAAACAGCACATTCCTTTAAATTCCTCACAATCATGGTTATGCCCCAAACAGCAAATAATCTACTGCTGCCCAATTCTCCAGAACTGCCGCTCTGACCTGGCTCAGCTCTTGTTCTAGCCCAGGTATAGCCCTGGAGGTGGCATTCAGGGCTCTTACCATGCCACAAGCCAGCCGGGTCCTTCTACATTAAAGGAGCCTTCCATTAGCAGCATAACAAAAAATGGCCAAAGCAATATAGTCATCAGGGCTCCACAGGTGGAGAGCGTCATTGCAGTCTGGTGCTATGGCCTTGAAAAGGTCTCTTTTGGTTCAAATTCTGTGAGGTTTCTGAGGCATAAAGACAGTCAGTCATCCTAAGGAACAGGGGCCCCCAGGGCTGTTGGCAGGGAGTTACCCCACATATCAGAAGCCAACCTGCCAGCAGCTCAGTATGTCCATTACTGGAAGGGAAGGTGAAATCATCAGAACAATTTATATTGTAGTTATTAGCTACTGAAAAACAACAACTAAAACACTCGGTAACAGGCAGACATTTGCCACAGGGAACGACTGCAGTAACCTTTCGAGGAAACATCCCTGCATCCTTTTCCCAGACAGTGGGTCCCAACATTTAAAGGTCCCTGTATATGACTTCCCAAAATGAATGGACTAATTCTATATGTTATCACTAGGTGTCCCAACTCCTACTCAGCAAAATGCAAAGGTCAGTTCTGCATAGGTTCCTCCACTGCCAGCTTCAGAGCAGTTGGAGTGGCGAGAACCATGCCTCAGGGTTTCATCCATTTCTCCAGTGGCCTATCGTCCTTGCTCTGCAATGTTTTAATTGATTTAGAGAGAGAGAGAGAGAAAGAGAGAGAGAGAGAGACTCATCGATTTAAGAGAGAAACATCAATTGGTTGTTTCCTTTGTGCCCCAACTGGGGATTAAACCCCCAACCTGAGTATGTGCCCTGACGGGGAATCGAACCCACCACCTTTTTTTGGTGTATGGGATGATGTTCTAATTAACTGAGCCACACACAGGCCAGGGTGCCATTTCTTTCTAGGTATTGATTTCCCCCCATTCAAAGCTTATGCTTATAAATGGATTCTGTAATTATTTTAGACTCGTGTCAACCATTTATTTATGTAGGGCACATTTCACAGCAAATCCTCATATTCCAAATTCCTTTATTGGCCAGTGATATATTAACCAAAGTGTCTTTGGTAGAGAAAAAACATGATATCCTACAATTCTCAGTACTAGCACCTTTGGCAAAAAACTTCATCTATTTATTCATTCACTTTCAAACAATACTTATTGCACCACTGCTATATGCTGAGCATTGTCTAACCACTGGGAATAGAATCCTGAGGGGGGGGCGCGGTGCGCGGGGCAGGGGAACAGAATAGACAAAAAAAGTCAACCTTCTTGATGCTTATAACCTACTGGAGGGAGAAAGACAAGTATGAAATGAATCAGTAAATATATGAGGACTAGAAGGATTTAATGTGTTGAGTGATCATTCCCCAAAAGATATATGTCCATCTAGAACCGTGAATGTGATCTTATTTGGAAAAGGGGTCTTTGCAGATGTAATTAAGGATCTCAAGATAAGCTCATTCTGGATTAGGGGCCCTAAATCCAACAAGTGTCCTTATGAGAGAAGTGAAGGAGAGAACACAGAGGACAAGGCATCATGAAGATGGAGGCAAAGGTTGGAGTGATGTAACTACAAGCCAAGGCACACCACGGATTGATGGCAACCTCCAGAATCTAGAAAAGAAGCATGGAATCGATTTTTCCTCAGAGACTCCCAAACCAGCCCTGCCAACACCTCGACTTCAGACTTCTGACTTCCAGAGCTGTGACACCACGTACTTCTGTTGTTTTGAGCCACCAAGCTTGCGGCCATTTGTTACAGCCACGGGAAGCTAAAGCAGAAAGGATGAAAAAATAATAATAAAGATTGGAAGGGGGATAGGAAACCCTGGGGAGCGGGGATTTTACAATTGGGGGTTGGGGAAGGCATGTCGGGGAAGGTGACATTGAAGCAAGGACTTGAAGGAAGTGAGGGATAAGCCACCCGGATGATGGGCCAAGAGCTTTCCAGAGGAGGCCCATGTGCTGCAGAAGAGAGGGAGGGAGAGGATCCTAGAGGGGCGACGGTGGCAGGACTTTGTGAGGTTTTTGGTTTTCATTCTGAATGAGCCATTGGAGGGTTCTGAGCAAAGGGGAGACCCAATATGCTTTCACTTAAAAGGATGATGCTGGCTACTGTGGTGAGAACAGACTGTAGGAGCCAGGTAGAAGAAGAAAACCCAGTGCAGGAGACGGTCATGGCCACCAGGTGAGAGGTGACAGGTCTCAGACCAGGATGGGAAGAGTGAGAAGTTCTCAGATTCCGAGGATACTTTCAAGGCAGAGAAAACAGGATTTGCTAATTGATGTTTCTGTCTTTCTTGGGTGTTTTAAGGGAGGATAAAGAGAATAATAGACCTTCACTTCAAATATTCACCAAACTCCAACTTGTTGAATGCTTTCTGCACCTACTCTTCAGAATGGGGATGGGGAAGTATAATAAAGGATGTCCCACCCCACCCTCTCCTACTGACCAATACCCCACCCTCTCCCACTGACCAATACCCCACCCTCTCCCACTGACCAATACCCCACCTTCTCCCACTGACCAATACCCCACCCTCTCCCACTGACCAATACCCCACCCTCTCCCACTGACCAATACCACACCCTCTCCCACTCACCAATACCACACCCTCTCCCACTGACCAATACCACACCCTCTCCCACTCACCAATACCACACCCTCTCCCACTCACCAATACCCCACCCTCTCCCACTCACCAATACCCCACCCTCTCCCACTGACCAATACCACACCCTCTCCCACTGACCAATACCACACCCTCTCCCACTCACCAATACCCCACCCTCTCCCACTCACCAATACCCCACCCTCTCCCACTCACCAATACCCCACCCTCTCCCACTCACCAATACCACACCCTCTCCCACTCACCAATACCCCACCCTCTCCCACTCACCAATACCCCACCCTCTCCCACTCACCAATACCACACCCTCTCCCACTGACCAATACCACACCCTCTCCCACTGACCAATACCACACCCTCTCCCACTGACCAATACCACACCCTCTCCAGGATTCAATTTCATGGTTGGTGCCTCTGACCCCATAATCCAAAACTGAGAACAAAAAGTACATATATTATAATATACACATAATTTAAGAATATATATATATATACAAACATATGTAATTATATACAAATATGTAATTTAGGAATTAATATATTACTAATATGGAAAGATACTATATTATTAACTGACAAAAAAGCAAATATACATGTATATATATGAAATGATAGAATCTATTTATACTATGTTTATACATGTAGAGATTATCTCTGGAAGAATAAACAGGAAATGCCAGGGAAGGGAGCTGGGTGGGTGAGAGAGAGCAGGGAGGGAGACTTACTTTCCAGAGCATGCCCTATGAATCTTACATTGTGCATGCATTGCCTACACAGAATCATAAATTTTTATAGAAAAATGATCTCACAGATATTTCAGCAATTTATTACAAGTGCCATGCATTTCACCTGTGATTTAATGTGACTGAGACAATGTCAGTAGATGAATACTGTTCTTTAGTAGTAATTGTAGGAAACATATAAATCTTTTACATTAATTATATTTAAAATTTTTATTATGAATTATTTTGAACATAAACAGATGTAGTTAAAATTGTATAAATCAAGGGTTGGCAAACTCTTTTTGCACAGGGCCAAATAGTATATTATTTTAGGCGTGGAGGGCCAGGTTAGGTCTCTGTTGCAATAACTCAACTCCACCACTGTAGTGCAAAATTAACCAGGAAAATATGTAAACCAATAAAACTTAATCTACAAAACAGACAGTGGGCTAGATTTCGTCCTCAGGCCATCATTTACTGATCCCTGATATAAATGGACCCAACTACTATCAACCCTCAACCAATGCTGGCCCATCAAATAGCCCCCCAAATTACTCTGCAGAAAATCGCAAGCATCATATCATTTCATCTTCAATGTTTCCAAATACACTTCTCGAAGATAAGGACTCATTTTTTAACATCACACCTAAAAAGTCAACAGCAATATCTTAATATCGTCAAAATTCAGTCATCATTCAAATGTCTAATTGTCTAATAAATGTAACACATTTTAACATGGTTGGGTTTTGTAGGGCTTTGGGGGGTGGGTGTCAGATACAATTAATTAAGTTCCACACAATGCTTTTAAATCTTTTTTTTTTTTACATTAATTCTATTTTTATGAATTTAAAAAATAATCAAGTCCAGCGATTCCCTGTGCTTCCTCCAAATATTGTTTTTACTATCTGAGGAACTGCCACCAAGTAGATAGTAATACCAAAATTATGGAATCGTGATCTGAACAGCCAGTCACCTGCGCACAATTGGTTAAATGAATCAAATATTGTTGCACAAAGTATCAACCACTTCCCTCCAAGGCTTTAGGTATTTAAAAAACAAAAATTCATCTGCCTGTGCCAGTCATCTCACTCCTAGGAATTCATCCTATAAAATATTCAGAGACACAGTCAAAGATGCCTGAGGAAGGATTTCATGGCTGCATTATTTATAACAGTATAATATTAAAAACAACCAAAGCATCCAATAATAAGGAAATGATAGCATTAATTACATACTAGTTCAGTAACTAATTCATTATATACGATACTGGTAGAATATTATACGGTGATTAAAAATCATGGTTTTAAATGACAAGAAGAAAACTCCAAAACTGTGTAATTATACATATACTAGAGGCCTGATGCACAAAATTCATGCAAGGGGCTTGGCCCCCGCTGCCTCCTCTGCCTTGGCCCCAGCCGCCGCAGCTTCATCCAGAAGGTTGCCCCAAAGGACGTCCAGTCTAATTAGCATATTACGCTTCTATTATTATAGATAATATATATAATCACATGAATATCTCAATGGAAAGCAATAAAGAGTCGCCGAATTATATCTAGATATGCGGTTATGTGGCTTTGACCTAAATATTTACTCTTTTGTAAACTTCCCAAATTTTCTTTATTGTGCATGCCTTACTTTTCGATCAGAAAGAAAACAAAAACATGATTAGTGTTATAAAGCCTTCCAGCTTTCCCTTTCTAGGTCTTCTCTTGCATGACTATTTGTTCTTGCCTTTTCTAACTCTCCCTTCTTGCTTCTTTGATGTTGGGATGCATGAGACTTGGTTGGAAAGTTTGTGAGGAGGACATTCTGAGAAAAGGGAAGCGTGTGGAAGGCCGCCTGCCCTGTTTATCAGAATTCTGACTTTGGGGAGTGTCGAAGGCGGCGCCCCTAATTATTCCTTGACACTTCCAAACAAGTCTGCGTACGTGCAGACCCCTGGGTGCTTACTGGAGTCCTTATGCTTAATCCCTGGACGCCCTTGCCTAGAGGACAGTGTAAACATGTGTCCTCCCAAGATTCCTCACCTACTGATTGTATCTAAAGTTAAAAACTGCAATACTAGTAAAAGGCTAAGAGGCAGGCAATCGAGGCTGCCTGGCTGCTGTCAGTCAGGCTGTGCCTTAGCCCTCTCCCCCAGTCAAACTGTGTCGGAGTAATCTGTTCTTTCGTCGTTCAGGGGTAGCTGGTCAGCCCCAGCACTTTTCTGTCTTGTAAATCTATCAGGCATTGTATCATCCCATTAATTTTGCTCAGGAACAGAAAGGCTGCCATTCCCAGCCCTAGAGGTCAATGGCATCAAGCCTTCACAAACCCAAAATGAATGCAAGTTAAGGGCAATGACTCAAAATTTCACCCACATGCCATCTGCCTTCCCTCCTCAGAGCATGACACTCAGTAAGTGAAAGCCACAGCAGGTAATCCACCACATTGGAAAACTAGAAATGATGGGAAAGTCCAGTAACGGGAAGTGGGCTTCATAAATGAGGGCCCATTAGGAAGCAGTCTGTACAAATCCTGTCTCAGAGAAACAGGGAAGAACCAGGAAGGAGCCTCAAAATGGAAGTGACTCCATGAGCTGCTATGCTCACCCACGTCTCTGTGCCCATCTCCTTCCTCACTCCCTTTGTTCTCGCCACTCTCCCTGATGGGTCTCCTCACCGTTCCAGGAACAAGCCAGGCACACTGTGGACTCTGGCTTTTGCTCTGGCTGTTCCCTCTCCCTGGGAATATCTTCTCCCTTGTCTTCTCGGAAATCACCTTTTTCATGAGGCATCCCATGTAAAATCTCAGCTTCCCTCAACACACACACACACACACACACACACACACACACACACGCATGCACTCTTTATATCCCTCTACCTTTCTTTATATTTTCTCTTGAATGTTTATTATTTGACAAATAGCATATTATTTGCTTTGTTTCTTCTCCATCTGCTCCTACCCTACTTAGAAAGCAAGATGCTTGCCCTATCCGGTTTGGCTCAGTGGATAGAGCATTGGTCTGTGGACTCAAGGGTCCCAGGTTCGATTCCGGTCAAGGGTATGTACCTTGGTTGTGAGCACATCCCCAGGAGGGGGTGTGCAAGAGGCAGCTGGTTGATGTTTCTCTCTCATCGATGTTTCTAACTCTCTATCCCTCTCCCTTCTTCTCTGTAAAAAATCAGTAAAATATATTTTAAGAAAATAAATAAAAAGAAAAAAGAAAGAAAGCAAGGTGCTTGAGGGCCAGGGGTTTGCTGGTATTGTATACTCAGTGCCTAGAACAGTGCCTGGCACACAGTAACTACTTAATATATAACTTAGAATGAATTCATGAATAATGTATTATCAAAAAAATCAAGTTACAACACAATACTAAATATTTCGATCTTGTCTGTGTGTTTAGGTACATGGAAAAGAGATTGAAATGATACATACAGAATTTCACACGGGGTAACTCTAGATCAGTGATGGCGAACCTTTTGAGCTCGGCATGTCAGCATTTTGAAAAACCCTAACTTAACTCTGGTGCCGTGCCACATATAGAAATTTGTTGATATTTGCAACCATAGTAAAACAAAGACTTATATTTTTTGTATTTATTTTATATATTTAAATGCCATTTAACAAAGAAAAATCAACCAAAAAAATGAGTTCACATGTCACCTCTGACACACGTGTCATAGGTTCGCCATCACTACTCTAGATGGTAGAATAAAATAAGTGAGTGATTTTATTTTCTCTCTTTATTTCTTAAATAAATGAATGAAAATTAATGGGTAAGCACTACTTTCATAGCCAAGTGGCTGGTTGTTTCTTAAGATTTTGCAGTGCCCGGCTAGCATGGCACGGTGGCTGAACATCCGTGAACCACGAGGTCACGGTTCGATTCTAGGTCAGGGCACATGCCCGGGATGCAGACTGGATTCCCAGTATGGGGTGTGCAGGAGGCAGCCAATCAATGATTTTGTCTCATCATTGATGTTTCTATCTCTCTTTCCCAATCCCTTCCTCTCAAAATTAAATAATATATATATATTTTTAAAAAGATGTTGCAGTGAAAGGATTGAAGGCTGTCACTTTGGCTCTGTAGGCACAGGGAACTTCTTGGTGCCTTCCCTGAACTCCTACGTGGACAGGTTTCTAGTTCATAGGCACCAACAATCCTGAAGGGAGAAGTAATAAGACCCTCAGGGCTTCACAAGTGCTGCCCCTCCCAATACCCTTGACCTGAGCTGGGGAGGGCATGGGAAGATTCCTGGAGGGACTATGAGTGCTTTGAGGAGATAGGGACAAAGAGTGACCCCTCCTCCTCTGAGGATGCTAATCAATCCTACTAGCATCTCCAGAAGGCGCCAAAGGTGTGAGTGTTTGGAAACACACACCAAGGCTGCAGAGGGGCTGCTCATCACCGGGGCCTCTGAACCAGCGCCTGGGCCTCAACACTAGCCCCTGGAGGCAGGTGTTGAAAGACTGGTTTTAGTCCGGCACTGGGACCAGTCACTGGGCTGAGGGCAGACTAGAGAGGCGGTGAGAGCTCACAGTACAGGCCAGGCAGGACTCTCCGCAGTGAGGACAGGATACACCCAGCTGGGCGGGCTAGTTTCCAAACCGCGAATTCTCTCTTAGAGACAATTTGGTACTTGGAAACCAAAGCATCCCCTTCCTACTGTAGAGCCTCCTCCTTGGATTTCTGTATAATTTGGAAAAGGGTTGGAGATCTCAAGGGAGAAGATGTTGGACTTGTTAATATGAGTATGAGGGGTGGTTAGAAAAGTTAAAGAAGAGGGCTACCCTTTACTCCCACCTGGGGAAGTAACCATTCTGTTCACAGATAAATAAATATGATCTCTAGCAAGTAAATAAACAAATAATATACGAACATTATACACAATAGATAAATACATGAATAAGTTAGTGGAAAAGTAAACAAGTAACTGAATAGGACGTTTCAAAAGAGAGGGAGAAAGACAGCAACGTGTCCTTCGCGTCTCGGAAGCAGCGCATGCCCACTCGTGATTAACGTGAGCGCTGCTTTCTGGAATGTTATGCTTGAGCTCCCATCATGAAAATAAGGGGTTTACATCCATCTTGTAGTGAAGAGACAGATCTCTACGGCAGTGCCTGTGCGTCCATCAGCATCCTTAATCATCCTCTTTCCATGGAGGTTTGCCATCCTCCTGGTTATTCTATTAGTCAGGCTGCTATTAGGAGGGCAAGAACCATTTCATTTTTATGTTGTCAGATCATATCTTTCCGTTGGAAAGGATCGTCGAAGAACAGCAGCCTAAGAGCCAGGCATCCACCACCCAGCGGCTCTCTCTCCTGTGATGCTAATGGGAGGTCACCGTTTCTGAACGTGGCCATGTTAAATGGCAGGGGCATTCAGATACGTCTTCTGCAAGGATTTTAATTGCAACCCCACAGATGCTAAATGTAAGTACTGCGCACATGTTTATGGCCACTCTAATGATGACAGCACAGGGCTATACATAAATGCTTATGCCGAAAGAGAGCAAAAATGGGGCACTTTGGGAGAAGATGGTGGAAGGGGAAGGAATATGTACTAATCACAGTTCTCCAGAGAAAGAGAACCAATAGGATATAGAGATATAAAGAGTTTTCTTATTAGAAATTGGCTCATGTACTTATGGGGCTGACAAGTTCCAAGATCTGCTGTTGGCAAGCTGGAGACCCCGGAGAGGTGAAGGTATAGGTTCCAGTCCCAAAACTGGCCATCTCGAGACACAGGGAGAGTTGATGTTTCCGTTCAAGTCTGAAAGCAACAAACAATGGATGTCCAGGTCAAAGGCAGGCAGGCAAGAGGACTTCCCCTTACTCACACAGGGTCAGCCTTTTTGTTCTATTCTGGCCTTTCACTGCTTGGATGAGGCCCATCCACACTGAGGAGTAAAATCTGCTTTGCTCAGCCTACCAATTTAAATATTCATCTCATCCAAAAATGTGCTCACAGAATAACATTTGACCAAATGTCTGGGCAGCCCATGGCCCAGTCAAGTTGACACATAAAACTAACCATTGCAGGGTGTTAAGAGGAGTTACACAGGAAAGGGTGTGATATCCCTTATCGGGAGTCAGGAGGAACACTGTGTTCAGTTTCAACCCCAATGTGGAAATCACTCTCCCATCAATAGAAGCAATGTGAACTAGCCATAAATGCAAGGCACATGAAAAGATGGTCAACATCATTAGTCATCACCCACTAGAATGGCTCAAATAAAAAGGGCTGACCATACTAACTGCTGCTGAAGATGCCAAGCAACCGAAGGTCATGGAAATGCAAAATGGGACAGCCACGCTGGAGCACAGTCTGGCAATTCCTACAAGCATTCACTTACCTTATGATGGAGGAATTGCACTCCCATTTCCACGAAAGTAAGTGAAAACACACGTCCACAAAAATTCTTATAAAAGAATGTTAATTGCTGCTTTATTTGTAATAGTTTAAAACTGGAAACAACCCTAATGTTCATCAATACAAGAATGGATAAGTAAACCACAGACTAGTCATAAACTAGAACACTACTGAACAATAACAAGGAGTGAACTTCTAATCCCTGCAGCAAGGGTAAATCTGATGGAGCCAAAGAAGTTCAAGGACATGCAAAACTAATTTATAAAGATAAAATGCAGAACAGTTGTCTTTGAAGGAGGAGGGAAATGGGAATGATGGATCTTTCTAGGGTGATAAAAATGCTCAATATCTTGATACGCATTTGGATGATATAACTATAAATATTTGCCAAACTTAAACTGTACACTTAAAATCTGTGCATTTTATTCTCCATAATTATGTACCAGAAAAAAATTGCAAAAGTGCAAGTCCCAGGATTGGTACAAGATAAAGAGCTGTTGAGATGAGCAAAGAGAAAAACTAAATACTTTCTTGGACAAATATAGCAGGCATTTTGCAGAGTGAATTGGAAGGAGGCCAGGTCTCTGGGAATAGAGCTGATAACGTTCTTGTTGTTAGAAATCTAAACTTTGACAAATTGGCCAGGCAGAGGCTGAGAATGAAGGTTCAGAAACAAATAAGTCTAAAGCACTATCCGAGCACAGACCAGGAGGTCCACATACAGGGAGAGAACGGCAAATGCTCCAAGCCAACAAAAGTAACTCTACTCTCAGCCGCAGCAGACTAATTGTCTTCATACTTCCTCCATGATTATTGTAAATATTTGGCTTGAACTATTCCATAGCAAACTCTATCCAGTTCTCATTCCAACAGGTGGATGCAGTCATGCTCAGCTAATGTTAATCTTGTCTTCATTAAATCTTGAGTTAACAGAAATAAGAAATAAGAGGGATTAACTTATTAGGTGCCATGAATGTGCTAAGCACTCAACACGCATTAATTTATATTTAATCTTGCTCCACCCGTGCATTAGGTATTGACAATAGAATTCCTGTTTTACAGATAAAGAAACAGAGGCCCAATAGGGTAAAAATTTGCCTAAAGTGACTGAGCCAAGAAGAGAGAGACGGGATTCAAACCTAGGCCATCAGACCTCAGAGGTGACTAACAATAGTGCTCTCTTGCCTTCTTCCAGGAATTTTTCAAAGTGAATGGATGCCACTCAGTCATTGTAGGACCAGGGAGGTTCTTAGAGTTTTTACATTACATGTAAATGTCCAGGAAACCTACAGAAAGAAGCTGTGACCAGCCAGGGCCAAGAAAGCTGTACATATTACCCAAAGGTCTAGTCATTAGTTCATTTGTTCAACCCACATTTAAGAGCTTCCTGTTTGCTAGGCATTACTTGCCACTGGAAAAATTAGAACCGAGAGCCAAAACTATTCTACTGCGCTTGGCAAGACCCTACTCCAAAATGCACTCATAGACAACAAAGCAAAAAAACTGTAACCTGGTGGCCAATCTCCCTTTAAGAAGTCTGGAAAACCAAGTGTAGAGTCAGCGTAGTATCAACTAAAAATCTGTGGAATGTCAGCCACAGGTGATCTGGGATAAGGTTGAGCATTTTATTCTTGTTCAAGAGGCCACCTCTGCTTCCTGAACAGTTCCACCCGGTTCTATGATTATTTTGTAATGTAGAAATTGATCATAAATCAATGTTGCCTAAGCAACACATGTAGAATAATAAATCAAGACAAGCTCCTCAACAATCCAGCTCTGGGAAATTGCTGGCATATTAGCTTTGACCTATTGCTGAGACATTGCTCTTCTGGGCTGGAGGGAGATGCAGGATAAATGACTACAGGATGTAAAAACAGATACGACAGGATGAGCAGACTTGATGGGACTGCACTAAGAGGATGTAGAATAAAGCCATAGGAACAGCAGTGTCGCATACCGAAGTGCAAAGAGCAGGCTTGAGTTCTGGCGATGCCAACACTAGCTGTGTGCATCTCATTCTAGTATTTCTCTTGTCCTCTCCAGGCTCAGTTTCCTCATCTGTAAAGTGAGGTCAAAGAATTCCTGTGATGCTGAATTCATCAAGTTACTGTTAAAGGGGTGCAAAATTGTCATGTAAACTGTGAAAGCACAAAAGGAAGGTGTTTGGGTCTGGGGGTACTCTTCTCAATCTAAAATGTTGACCCAACTAAAAACTATGAAATAGGAAGTATCAGAGCATCAGCTTCATCAATGGAAGATGAATCTGACCCACTTGCTTGCACCCATTTTTTCTGCCTTTTCTTGCCTTTGCTTAAGCAGAGTATCTGAGAAACAGGAGGGATAACAAGAGGAAGAAGAAAAGGAAGTCATTCTTCATCTACAGGCAGAGACCATAGACGGGGAGGCACCTCTTCGCCATTCTCAGTAACCAGATAAGCTACTCTTCCATCCACAAGGAAAAGCATCTAAGCCATGGCAATAAGGATGAAGCCCCCCCCCCCCCATTATTCAAGGGGCTTAAAGTATTGGTAGAAATTCCAGTTTCTATATTAGCAGTTAGTTGATTGACTGCTCCAGTAGATTTTCACAACTTACTTTCTCCAACTCTTGCCCTGTGCCGCTATAGAGCCCAGAAAATCTAGTACCTTGATTTCTCAGACTCCCTTGCCTCTACAGATGGTCAGGTGACACAATTAAGATATAAATGAAAAGGTACTGAGTAGATCTCCTGGGAAAGTTTTGTTTTTATGATTAAAAAGTATACTGGCCTTGAAAAAAGAAAAGAAGTTGGACTTGAAGATTAGATGGCTAGAGCTGGAGTCATCTTGTGATCCCAAAAATTTAAAAAAGCAAGAAAATTGTAAAGATATCAACTCTGACATTACTGAGCCACTGAATCCATGCCAGTAACCACTCCCAGAGGCTGCATAATCTCAGTAACTGACAAACTGAATGTGCATGACTGATTCTCTCTTTTCTTTCCCTCTTCCTATCCAAGTTTATAGTAATTAAAAATAAAAATATATATTCTAAGAGATCAATTTTCTATAATTTAAAAAAACCATTTGCCATACGTTACTTTCCAAGTAGGGCTCCTTTCTGTCCAACTCCCACCAAAAGACTTGTGAAGTAAGGTGATAGAATTCTTTGAAAGATAAGTAGATCATCAAGTGAAAAGGCTCAAATTTATCTTAAAAACTTGGTTCATGAAGACAAAAAGATTCCTTCATCAAAGACACTTCAGAAATGTTGTATGTTTAGTCATCTCTTGCTACCTAACAAACAATCCCTCAACCTCAAAAGCATACAATAGGAAACACTTATCTCTAATTAGATTGACTGAATTTGGCTGATCTAGGCATACTAGCAGAGCATCTAGATTCAGGTCATCTCTCCATGTGTCTCTTGTCCTTCTAGGAGCAGTGGCTCCCTGGAGCATGTTCTTCTCATGGCGAAGGTTGGAAACTTCCAGAAAAATGAGAAGATATATGCCATACATGTGTGTCTCTGAAGGTCTAAGCTTGGAAATTCACACTGTCACAATTCAGTCCATGGCAATGCCTAAGCTTTAAGACTTCAGCCCCTATGGGAGCTCCATGCCCCCACCCCAAGAGATATCAGCATTTGTCTGATTCTTCTAAATCAATGAAGATTTTATTGCTCATCATCATAAATAATGTACTAAAGCTTGCAGCATTTATTCATCCGTTTACTCAACAAATATGTATTAACCACACACTATGTACCAGGTACTATTTTAGGCATGGACAATGGAACAGAGAACAAGGCAGGTACAATCCCCATCCTTGTAGAGCTGACATTCTAATAGCTCATTCTAATAGTGTGTTAGGGGTTTGAGGGAGGCAATAACTATAGGAACAAATAAAATAAATATAAAATGTATCAGCTAGTGATAAGGCTATGCTAAAAATTAAATAGCAGAAGGGAATAGAGAATGATGAGGAAAGGAATGTTAAGATGATGAGGGGAGTCCTCATTTCTGATGAGCAGACATGTGATCAAAGAATTGGATTAACCCAGAAAGAGAGAGAACCACGTGACTATGGAGGGAACAGCCTTTCAGTCAGAAGGAGCAGCCAGTGCAGATGTTTAAAGAAGATCAAGACCTTTGGAGCTAGAGTGAAGGAAGCAAAGAAAAACTGGTAGGAGAAGAGATAAGAGGCAGACCATGTAGGCCTAGTAGGGCAAGGTCTACCTGAAAATAATGGATTATAGTTTTTAGGCATGTGCCTTTAAAGGGAGGGGAGGGAAAGCTAAATTTATTATATACCTATTGTTTTAGCCAGTTCAGGCTGCTATAACAAAAATCCCATTGAATGGGTAACATAAACAAACATCTATTTCTCACAGTTCTGGAGGCTGGGAAGTCCAAGACCAAGGCACTGGCCAATGCAACATCTGGTGAGCGCCTGCTTCCTGGTTCATAGACAGCCTTCTTCTCGCCGTGCCTTCACAAGATGGAAAAGGGTGCAAGAGCTCGCTCGGGCCTCTTTTATAAGGGCACTAATCCCGTTCATGCAGGCTTCGCTCTCGTGACCTATTCACTGCCCGAAGACCCCACCTCCTAATACTATCTCACTGGGGATTAGGTTTCAACATACAAATTTTGGGGGGTCACAAACATTCAATCTATAATACCGATTACATGTCAGGAATTAGACTGAGAACTATATGCCCTACATATGCTGATGTACATTTAAATAATAAAGCATAATCAGAAATTCTAGAAATCAAGACCCATTTTATATTCCAAATCAACAGTAAGGTGTGAGGGAAAGAGGTGTGTATTTACACCTCTCTGACCTTTCCTGGGTTTACGATAGAATAATTGCATGATTTCATATGAGGAATGTGAAGGTCATATAAACAGCTCATTAAACTCAATCATACACATAATAGCCTGTTTTCTATTCCACTTGGCAGGTTAAATATCCAACTTTTAATTTCCAAATTATGTCTTACGTAATCATTGCAATTACCATCCTATTCAACTGCTGAGGTAATTTAAACTGTGGGTTGCTTCTCCATCAAACAATCTTTTTGTAATATACAATCTGGCTTGGATTCCAAGGATAAATTTTACCCTCCAAACAAATTGAAGTTGAAGGTAATTCACAAATAATGGTTTGTAAGGAAATAAGCCAATATTGTAGACAATATGATTGAATAAGCAAGAAAATTAGGTGATGAAATAGAGGAATTAATAAGAGTTCAGTAAGATGGCTAGATACAAGATAAATATATAAAAATCAATAGCTCTTCCACAGACCAACAATGTGCCAAGGTTCTACTCCCCAAATATGTGTTTCTAACAATGACCTTTACAAAGAAAGTCTGGCTTTTACATGAAGGATTTACAAAACTACTGCTTAAACACAAATTAAGAGTAACTTGAATGAATATGCACAAATATAGAGTGATCTTTTTTACAAATGGTTATAATATGCCAGACAGACACTGGGATAAGTATTTTAGTGATATCACTCTTCAAATGATTTCCTCAAACTCTAAACATGGTGTGTGTCTTCCTGTGATATATAGATATAGAAACTAAAACTTAAAAGAGTACTTTTCCCATAATAAGAAAGGCAGCATGAGATCTTTAAAATTTTAAATCTGATTGTGCAACTGCCCTATTGAAACCCCTTCACTGACCTTTGCTCTTAAAATGGGACCAAATGGCCCAGCTGGTGTCGCTCAGTGGTTGAGCATCAACCTATGAACCAGGAAGTCACAGTTCGATTCCCAGTCAAGGCACATGCCAGGGTTTTGGGCTTGATCCCCAGTAGGGGGCATGCAGGAGGCAGCCAATCAATGATTCTCTCTCATCATTGATGTTTCTATCTCTCTCTCCCTCTCCCTTTCTCTCTGAAATCAATAAAAATATACATATATTTTTTAAATGGGACCAAATCTTTGAGGAGCTTTGCCTGAAGGTCCTGCTTACCTCTCCAGTCAATTTTAAGCCACCCTTCCATCAAAACCAATAAACTGAAATTTAAACCCAGACTATTCTGACCCACCTAAGAGAGAAAGAACCAACATTGTTGTATATCTTCCCAAATTATTTTATGGAGGAAATACATTTCCAAGTTCAGCTACACAGAATCATAAATTTTATAGAAGAATGATCTGACAGATATCTCAGCAGTTTATTCCAAGTGCCATGCATTTCACCTGTGATTTAATGTGATTGAGATAATGTCAGTAGATGAACACTGTTCTATGGTAGTAGTTGCAGGAACAATATGCATCTCTACATTAATTGTATTTAAAAATTTTTATTATAAATGATTTTAAAAGTAAACAGAAGTAGTTAAATTGTATAAATTAAGGGTTGGCAAACTTTCTGTATAGAGCCAGATAATATATTATTTTAGGCATTGAGGGCCATGTGGTCTGTGTTGCAACAACTCAACTCTACCATTGCAGTGCAAAACTAGCCAGGGAAAATATGTAAATAAGTGGACAGGTCTTATTCCAATCAAACTTAATCTACAAAATTGGGCAGTGGGCTGGATCTGGTCCTCAGGCCATCGTTTCCTGATCCCTGGTATATATGAGAGTGGGGAGAAAACTGGAAAAGAGAAATGGGGGCTCTCATTAGGAATTTCTCACCAGGTTTTGTACAGTTGACTGTGGAGCTGAACTTCAGAGAGTCTGACTGCCTGTCCTCTGTATGGCACAGGTCAGTGATGGTGAAGTTGAGGGTCAAGGGCACCAGGGAAGGGCCAGCAGCTTCAGTGGGAAAGAGAAGAAAAGGACACTTTAAGACAGGCTTGGACCAAATCCAGGTATTTGCCAGGCCCACCTCACTCACAGCTAACGCTCTCTCCCACAACTCATGATCTCTAGAAACAAGAGGAGCTTCTTCAGGACTCAAAGATCACTCACTTTTCTATATGAACCTGTGATCCATCATTATGGTCAGCATTTGGAAAATGCCTCCAGATGCAGAGAAAGCTATGAGGATACCATCTGTAATGTATGGTGAAATGAAGTCAAATGATGTCTAGTGTGACCATCTGATTTTCTAACTATAACTGAAGTTCTGGGCTTGTCTCTGCTTCCTTTATTGAGTTATACTAAGGGTCTCAGGAAGTGCCTGCAAGTAGCAGTTGTATCATATAAATAGTTGAATGAATGAACTCCATCTAATGTCATCCCAAATATCTGAGTTGACCTGGGGCTTCCTTCTGCCCCAAGAGATCCCTAATCTGGCCACACCAAGGACAAAAACCAGGACCAGATAGATGGCATCGCAAACACTTTGCCATTTTGCTTTCCATATGCTTTGCCAAAATCAGGATGGCCATAGGCCAATGAGGAAGGAGACAGAGGGCTTTTCATGAGGGAGTGGAAATTCAGAAAAGATGAACCACAGCAGGCCCAGCAGCATATTCTGCAGGACCAGGCACCAAACTAAAGAGGAATCTGACCATACAGAGATCAAAATAGTTCAAGGAGGACTGAAACCTAGATTATCATCATTGATTCATTCACTTAACGAACACACAAGGAGTTTGTCAGGCACTCTGAGATAAATGATACAGCCCGTCCTCAGTGGGTCATTTTAGAAAAACACTGCTGACGTCTTCCAACATGTTGCATTTTTATAAAAAGACAATTAATCAAGTCCTGGTGCTCAACTGTTTTAAAAAAATGTATTTGAATCACAGCCTGAACTTTTAGATGATCTACCCCAATAATAATTACAAATTTCAGCCCAATCACAGTTTTTAAGAAATCAAAGCTTTTTTATTTTATATAATTCTGCTTGATTTCTAGTTAACACCTCATTCCTTTGGCCTGAAGGTCTTAGATGCTTCCCTACTCCCTTACTCAAGGCTGTGGTAAGGTTCTACTGGTTTTATATTGTGCCAGTTCATCAAAGAGGACAGAGGACACACAGTGTCCAGCCCATGATCATTGATCCACATCAGGCATGAAGCTCACTTAGGCCTATGGCATGTGCTGCTAGTTGCTTTCCAAATATCTATCTCCCAATCTTCCTTAGTCACAGAATCCCATTATAGATGCTAAACTTCCAGTCTCCCTTTCAGCTAGATACAGCCAGGTGATTAGGTTCTACCTGGTGAGATATAAGTAGATACCCTACATGTGGCTTTTGGAATAGCTCTTTCACAAGGAGTTGCTTTGCCTGGGAGAAGCATGATTTCAACATTTCTGCTGCCAAGAATGTGATGGCTCTGGTCGCCATGTTGGAAGATGAGGCAATATTGAGAATGGAAACCATACAGTGAGGATGGAGGAACAAAGAGATAGAAGTCCCTGATAGCTTTGTGCCACTGGCACACCAACTCTAGACTGCCTGCCTCCGAACTGCTTTGTGTTTGTTTAGACCACTTTGCGGGCTGCTTAAGCCACCATACAGTACGAGACAGTGGTCTCTGTTACTTGCAGCCACGTGCAATTGCAGCTTCAAAATCTACTAGCACTCTCTTCTGCCCTGCCAGCTCAGAAAACCCAGGAATCTTTACAACCCCCCCTTTTCCAAATCCAGGGAGAAGCCCTCTGTGATCAAACCCTCTGCTCATGAATACGTTTAGGATTTTTAAAATATTTTTTATTGATTGATTTCAGAGAGAGAGAGAGAGAAATATCAATAATGAGAGAGAACCATCCATCGGCTGCCTCCTGTAACCCCCTTACTGGGGATCAAGCCCACAATCTGGGCATAAAGCCCTGACTGGGAACCAAACCGTGACCTCCTGGTTCATGGGTCTAGGCTCAGCCGCTGAGCCACACCGGTGGGGCTGCATTTAGGATTTTGAAGTGGGAGGGAATAAAACGAGCCAGGTCTGCCACAAACCCTGCCTGAGGCAAGGAGCACAGAGCAACTCACTGCTTCAATGGGGTTGGCAGGAGAGAAATACCAGGAGACAAAAAGAAAATAGCACACATCTCAAAACATGACCCAACACACTATTATGGAGTAAGTATAGTAAACTATACCTCAGGAAATAGAATGAAAACATTTCTCTTCCAGAAAACCCTACCAATGATTTCTGCAAGATAATACTTCTCCAATAAGTTGTAAGTTTCCACCTAACAAACACTGCCAGTTGAGAAATTCATTACACAGGAAAGCAATCCTGAAGGCCATGAAATCAGATGGATTTGGAGTAATACCATAAGCCCTGTTGTGAAGAAAAATAGTTGCCCAGTTGATCTCTGAAGTAAAGGAAATAATGAAAGCAAGCGAGCGCCGTCTCAGAAAATTAAAAAGGATTATCTTCCCCAAAATGGTATGATTAAATATGCTAACACACACCGAATTCTGTTCCGTGCCCCCGAGGCCTGTGTGTGTGATGATTTACGTGTTGTTTTAGAAAACCTGTGATTGTTTGGTAGTGTTTTAAATGATTAAGGAGCAGAGATGTGAAGGATAACAGATGAAACACCTAAAGTTTCATATTTTATTGCGAATTGGGCCTGACTTAAAAGTCAGACTGAGCTTCTAATCAGAATATGAAATAGGGAGAGAGCTTGAAAATAATATTAATCATCAACACAGGAGTTCTTAAGGTTAGGAATTCTTCAAGGGTTTCAGAAAATTTGCAGCACTTTTTCAGATAACACTGGGAGGTTGTGTATTTTTATTTTGATCCCCCTCAAGATCCTTTTAAAGAAATATTTTAAATAGTCTCAAGGTCAAGATCATCTGAAGGAAGGAATGTGGTTTTTGAGTTACTCCTTTAGAAACTGTTTCAGAAAACAACACATAATAGCCCTAGCTGGTTTTGCTCAATGGGTAGAGCATCAGACCAAAGGGTCCCAGGTGCAATTCCCGTCAAGGGCACGTACCTCAGTTGCTGGCTCGGTCCCCTTCAGGGCTCGTATGGGAGGCAACCAATGGATGTGTCTCTCACATTGATGTTTCTCTCGTTCCATCTCTCCCCCTCCCTTCCACTCTCCAAAAATCAATGGAAGAATATCCTTGGGTGAGAATTAACAAAAAAGAAAACAATACATAATATAGGTGTGTGTGTGTGTGTGTGTGTGTGTGTGTGTGTGTGTGTGTTTAAGTAACTAACAATGGCCTGGTAATTTCTTACCTGTGGTTTCATTAAATGCCAGATCACTGGAAGCTATTAGACTGACATAAAGGTTTACTTTGTCTTTCATTAATAAATGAATAGGTCCCCTAGTGAGGCCCTAGCACTCATTCCCCTTAGGCCAGTGGTCGGCAAACTCATTAGTCCACAGAGCCAAATATCAACAGTACAGCGATTGAAATTTCTTTTGAGAGCCAAATTTTTTAAACTTAATCTATATAGGTAGGTATATTGTTATTAACTTAATTAGGGTACTCCTAAGGCTTAGGAAGAGCCATACTCAAGGGGCAAAGAGCCTCGTGTGGCTCTCGAGCCACAGTTTGCCGACCACTGCCTTAGGGGCTTAATCCTTAAATCAACAGTTAACAGACTCCAAGTTTTGATTTTAGCACATTTCAGCTTTGTAGCAGCATATTTTTTTAAAGGCAGGAAAGGAAGAATAAAGTTGGAGTCTATAATATGGACAATTTCTCAAGAAGAAAAGGAATAATTATTTCCAAGGGAATATATGAAGTTTCCGTTGTTTCATCTGTCAGTCTCCTCTTCTGCAATAACTGCCTCAGCTCAGTGTCTAGGGTAGAAATCAGCAGCAGTTTTCAGATGAGGACGCTAAGACAAAGTGCCTCCTGTGAAGTCACAACCTCGCTTCAGATGTGATAAGGGTGTCCCAAAATTCACGCAAGAAGTAATTTTGATAGAAAACACAGGTTTATAATTAAAAATTGTAAATTTATTATTGATTCATAAAGTATAAAGTATAGGGTTATGTATAGAATAGCATATAAGGTAAATGGATTATCGTGTCGTGACAGCGAGCACCATTAACTGTTATTGCCTGAGCAGCCGCATTTTCGAAGAAGAATGGTCCGATGATACCTCCAGCCCAAAATCCACACCAAACAGTGACACGCTGTGGATGCATTTGTTTCTCAACAATCACTCGTGGATTTTCTGAACCCCAAATGCGACAATTTTGTTGATTAACCAAGCCATCAAGATGAAAATGAGCCTCATCGCTGAAGATGATTTTGTTCGAAAAATCAGCATCCACTTGTTCAAAAATTGCGAACTGTAGCTGCCAAGCCTTCATTATTTTTAAAATATTGCTCAACAATGAAAAGGCATTGTTCTTTCGTGTAGCGCTCCATTTTTAATAACCCTGCACTATCACCTGTCACGCTATCTTTTTTTTTCATTGGCAACACTTTTCGGCACAAATGGTGTAAAATTCAAATCTTGCGTGAATTTTGGGACACCCTTTAGAATGAGGCGCAAGTCAGTCTCTGCCGGGAGCCGGTCCATCCTTGCTGTTTCAAGGGACCTGGCATATATGGCATACTTTTCTTAATATGTTTGCTCACCTTCTTGGCACTGTGTTTTAACCAAGGTCACCTCTCCGAGAAAGGTTGAATCCCCAGGTAGGGATTTTCCCCTGAAGTTAGGGAGGGAATAAAACCCCTCAACTAAGTGCCAGGCGGGTAATTAATCCCTTTAACTACGAACAATCATGCTTAAACTACATAATCTTTTCTCCCTGGAATGGAGATAAGAAATGCCCTAACCTTTGTAATAGAGATTGATAGGATTGAATCAACTGGTATAAATACAGATGTAACAACACAGAACTGAGAACACAGAACTCAGAAGACAGGACCAAGAGAGACAGAGCCTAGGCACAGAACCTACAGGGAGCGTTCTCTGGAGACGGAGGAGCTTCGCTGGAGAGAGCATGGCAGGGGATCCTGGACAGAGGCTGGCCTCAGAGCCTGGAGACGGAGCCTAGCGAGAGAACATGGCAAAAGATCCTGGACTGAACCTGACTACAGAAATTGGCAAGAGAACCTGACTAGAACCTGGTGACTGAACCTGACTGGAGAGCCTGGCCACAGAACCTGGCTGGAGATCCGAAGCAGACCCTCTCTGGAGATCGAGACCAGAACTTGGCTGGAGATCCTGGCTAGGCTGCTGATCAACTGAACGCTGTCTCCGTGTCATTCCTTCTTCGCCAACTCCGTCCACGCCTTTGGGGACCCCTGGACCTGCTGGGGTTGGACCCCAGCAAGTCTCTCCCAGGCTGCACACACAGTAGCCTTTCTACTACCCAGGGTATGGCTTACCTTTGACTATAGTCCTGTGCCTAGTTCAGTGATGCTCAGAATGGCAGAGAAAAGAGGGAGGGAGGGAGGGAGGGAGTTGTTGCAGAGTCTGATTTCTTATCTATACCTCAGAGAGTGAAATGGAGATTTGACAACTATCTAATTAATTGTATCTGGGTAAACAGCTTAAATGAGACTTGGCTTAATATGGTGATTCTAAAAATGTGGTCCTTGGATCAGCAGCATGTTCGTCATCACCTGAGAGCTTGCTGGAAATGAAAATTTTGGCTTCACTCCAGAGCTACTGAATGTGAAACTGTGTGGGTGGGGCCCAGCAGTCTGAGTTCTCACGAGCCCACCTGGTGATTCTAACACGAGCTCAACTCTTAGAAACAGACTGGAAACTGGCTGAGTAGAAATTCCGCACTGCCTCTGTGAGCTGTCTGAACTTGGACAAGTCATTTAACCTTTTTGAGAATGAATTTCTCGATCTGTTAGATAGGGAAAACTTCTCAAGACTGTCAAGGACAAGAAAAAACAAGGGAAGACTGAGAGTGGCACAGACCAGAGGAGACTGGGGCACGTGGCGCATCATCTGGTCCAGTGGTTGGGACCCTGGACCAGAAAGAGGACTGCTATGAACTGAATGCTTGCCTTCCCTCAAGATTCTTATGTTGAAACCAAACACCTGAAGTGACAGTATTAGGAGGTTGGACCTTTGGGAGGTGATTAGGTCATGTGGATGGAACCCTCGTGAATGGGATTAGTGCTCTTATAATAGAGATCATGTTACCTAACTTTTACAGATATTGTGGGGAATAAAGGGAATGCCATAAGCCAAGTGCTCAGAACATAACAGATCCCCAATCAAGAAGAGCTGTGATGAAGCTGGCTGAACTATAGGCTGCAGGTATCTTTCCTCTCCCCTAATCAGTGCCTTTCAACAAACATCGATGTAGGGAATAGAATGGGCTCAGTAGCTTTTCATCTCACCCTGCGTTCCCTTCTCCCTTCTCCCCCTCCTGCCAAGCCCCCTCCCAAGAAGAGAGCGACAGAAGCCCTCCCAGGCAGCTCTGGCGACTGTTGAGTAGTTTGGACCGAGATTTATTGTCAACAGCCCAGGAAGTAGCAGCTGTTTGCATTTCTTATCCCTCCATTGCCTCTTGAATGTCAAGTCTCTCTGCGAAAAGAGCAGCCTTCATTTGGCTTTGTTTGTTCTAAGAATTATTTCTGCCTGGCATTATCTCCAGCCACCCATCCTCTACTTACAAGTTGGAGATAAATACAAATGAAATGACAGATTCATTCCAAATATTACCTAGTTATTAAGTCAGCGCTCATCTGATGGTCCGTAATTGCTATTCAGGTAGAGCCTTTGCGTTTCCTTTTCCTGCTGCCCTTTGGCCTCAGTTTGTAGGTGTGTAGTAATCAGAACTGAATTTGTCTCATGTCACTTCTCTTTTGGAGCCTGGCTGGAGGGGATGCTGCCCCGGCATCATTCTACAGACACTTTTTTTCCCTTTTACACGTGTTTCATAGATTCTACTCTTGTTTCTCATTTGTAATCTTCCCTAGGTGGACTAGCTGAACAAATTCAGCACCCATGAGGTACAAATTTGTCACCAAAGGTGACAGCAAATGTACCACTGCCGTGAAAAAGCAACAGGAGGAGGGGAGAGAAAGAAGGCCTGAGGGCATTTCCTTCTCTGTTGGAATAAGAACAAAGAGGCATCTTGGAGAATCCTTGGTTGGGGCTTGCTGCACAAAGAGGACTATAGCCACCTGATTTTTGTTTCTTCTGCAATTTTGTTTTCTTTTTAAATAGAGTTTTATTGATTTTAGAGAGAGGAAGCAAGGGGGAGAGAGGGATAGAAACATCTATGAGAGAGAAACATCAATCAGCTGTTTCCTGCACGCCCCCTCCTGGGGATTGAGCCCCCAACCCTGGCATGTGCCCTGATCTGGAATCAAACCATGACCTCCTGGGTCATGGGCTGATGCTCAACCACTGAGCCACACCAGCAGGGCTTGTTTTGTTTTTGACACATCTGTTCTGACTATGCCATTATAAACAAAATTTATACACAAAGACTGATTTATCACTGGGCCACATCAAATATGATCTCCCATATATCTTTTCAGATATATTTCCCTCGCCTGCTCCTGCCTCGCCTGCTGGGCTCCCTTCAAAGGAGATGAAAAAAAATGCCTGCGCTCCCTTCTCCCTTCTCCCAGCCAAGATTTCAGTGTGGAATGGCCCAGCGCCTGTGTGCTGATGTGTCTATCTACCCAGCATGAAGTTTCCAGCAAAGTTCGCTGAAGAGCAACATTTCTGAACTAAGGATTTAGACTCAGGGGGTGGGTGATATTGGCATTTCTGTCTATGATGAAAAAGCAAAGGATTTTCAAAGTGAAATATTCTTCTCCTTTCAGGCCTTCCGGATGCCTTCCTGCCAGAAGCTCAGCCCCCTCCTGCTGGGACCATATCTCTCCGGTCGCCCTGACACCTGGCACAGAGCCGGGCACTGAGGAGCACCCGTCGTCACAGCCCACATGGAGTGGCAGCATTGCTCCAAGTGTTTTTCATGTAGTAACTCACTACACCCTTCTGGAAGACAGGGACTACTGTTATTCCCACTTTACAGAGGAGGAAACCGAAGACCAGAGAGGTTAGAGACGTCTCCCAGAAGCACACAGCTCTAAGGCGATGGAGACAAGATTCAAATGCAAGCCGTCTGCACACATCCTTCCTCAGAAAGACTGCCCTGGGCTTTCCATTTGGAAGTTTCAAGCTATGGTATAAACAGAGATGAGGGCAGGGAAGGGAAATCTCCCAGCGTGCTGGAAAGAAAACAAATCAATTTCTATACACAGCAAGCACCAGCCAAGAAAGCAAAAAGGGACCTTAAAAAAAACAAAAAACTTTTTTTTTTATTTGATCAATAGAACAAGAGGGAAATTAAAGCTGTATCAAAAGCTCAGGCTGGGTATAGTGATTAAAGAGGACAGGTTATTTTTCTTTGGTAACAAACAAATTAATAGATTTCAACTATGGTAAATTCCACAAATGTCATGACAGAAGAGAGCAACATTTTGCATCTTCTCAAGTCTGTCTACCTTTGCATGTGCTGTTATCTCTTCCAGGAATACCTTTTTTCCCTTCTCATTTAATAAGCTTGCCCTCACTCTGAGAACCCAACTCAGATATGGTCTGCTTTCTTCTCTGTGCTTTCAAAGTCTCCAATTTTACCTTCTGATGCTTCTTAGTGCAAGGATTACAAACTCAAATCATGAGTAAAGAAAGTACTATGTTTGCTTTAAGTATAGGTAGTATCCTTTCATGAAGTATAAGATGAAGTATGAGACAGTAGGGAGTGGTGGGGAGTGGGGACCAGGAAAGAAAGTCTCCTGCTAAATGGAGAAGCCACCACTTAGCTCCAACCAACCACCGCCATATATGAGTCCTAGTCCTGTGTCACAAAAGATTCTGAGTTGTGTTGTTTTTTGTTTGTGTTTTTCAAGAGAAACCATTTATGTTGGTGAATCTTATATGTCAGCTTGACTGGGCTAAGGGATGCCTTAAATAGCCGGCAAAACATGTCTGGGTGTGTCAGTGAGAGAGTAGCATTGGAATCAGTAGACTGAGTGAAGAATATCATCTCAACCAGGTGAGTGGGCATCATCCAATCCAGTAAGGCCTCAAATAGAACAAAAAGGCGGAGGAAGGGTACATTGGCTCTCTCTGCTTGAACTGAGGTGTCCATCTTCTTCTGCCCTCAGACACCGGCGCTCCTGGTGCTGAGCCTGCAGACTCAGACTGAAACCTACGCCACGGGCTCCCCTGCCTCTCCAGCCTTCGGGTGTGGACGGGAACTACAGCAGCAGCTTCCCTGGGACTCCAGCTGCAGACAGCAGAGTGTGGGACTTCTCAGCCTCCACAACCACATGAGCCAACCCCTCACAATAATACCTTCCTATATATCTATACAGACGCATATTTTATTGGTTCTGTTTCTCTCCAGAAAGTTGGGGAAATCCCTCAAATATTGGCATTTAACTCACATGTGGAATCTAAGTAACAAAATAAACTGATGAACAGAGTGGATCCAGAGACATGGAAGCATGGAACAGAGTGCGGAATCTCAGAGGGAAGGCGGGGAGGGTGGGTGGGTGGGAGGTAATCAACCAAAGACCTTGTATGCATATGTGCATAACACATGGACATAGACAATAGGGCGCTGAAGGCCTGGGGGGCAGGCTGGAGGGGATCAATGGGAGGGGGGAGGGGAGGGGGCATATGTAATGCTTTCAACAATAAAGAATTATTAAAAATAAATAAATAAATAAATAAATAAATAAATAAAATATTGGCAGTTAATTTTTTAATGTTTTAAATATTGTCTAGATCACCAGTAATGTCTGCCTACTGGTTACATGCATATGTGCCTGCCTCTAAAACTAAATGTTAAGTCCTTTGAGATTCAACAGTAGTTAAGAACATGGATCCATCTTAAAATCATGACATTGACACTTGCCAGCCTGAGAGATTTGAGTAGATTACTTACCCTCTCTGTGCCTCAGTGTTCTCATCCTTCGTATATTTGGTGGAATAATAATACCAACCCCCTGGGTTGCTGTGAGAAGTCCATTAGCCAGTATGAATAAAGTGCTTAGAATACTGATTTGCAGAGGGTAAGTAGCATTAGTCATTAATGTCATCACCACCATCATCATTATCCTCAACATCATCAGTATCATCATCATCACCATCATCATCATCTTTATATTCTCAGTACCTAGCACAATGCCTGGCACATAACTGCTAATTATTAGATGTTTGTTAAGCTGAATAATACTAGTATTCCTATGATAGGCTAAAATTAAAATATTGACATACTCAAGCAGTTAGAAAATTAAATCTGATACAAGTTTTCCAATCTCTTCAAGATTTCCCAGGAAAATTGGCTTTGTGGTCAGGTGTCTTTCCAGGTAATTCAGTAGAAACACATTTGTTATGCAAAATTATCTCTATAACTTGTACCTGTTACAACTCTCTCTTAATAAACCTGCAGGTGACAATAATAGAGAACTAACTAGCAATGTGCCTAGCTACAATTCTCACGTTCCCAGGCTCTCTTGCAGCTAGAGGTGGCTATGTGATACCTTTCTGTCCAAAGAGATATAGAGGGACTCCCTGGGGAGGGTGCTCCTTCTCAAGGCAAAGATTCTCAAGGAAAAAGTGCTTCTGCCTTTCTTCCTTTATTCTCTTCTCTTTCTGACAGGAATGTAGAAATAATATCTGGAAGTACAGCAATCATATTGAGACCATGAGGACAAAAGCCACACACAAAATGTTGCAGAACAAGAAGAAAGAAGAGCTTAATTATTGAATGACTTCCTTAAACAGCTATACAGTTAGTTCTGCTATAATGTTTATTTAAAACTAGAGGCCAGGAGCATGAAATTCATGCACTTGGAGGAGGGGGGGTGCGGGGGGGGGGGGTCCCTCAGCCCAGCCTGCACCCTCTTGCAGTCCAGGAGCTCTTGGGGAATGTCCGGCTGATAGCTTAGTGCTGTTGTGGAGGTGGGAGAGGCTCCCGCCACCACCGCTGCACTCGCCAGCCGTGAGCCCGGCTTCCGGCTGAGTGGCGCTCCCACTGTGGGAGTGCACTGACTAACAGGGGGCAGCTTCTGCATTGAGTGTCTGCCCCCGGTGGTCAGTGAGCATCATAGCAACCGGTTGTTCCACCATTTGGTTGATTTGCATATTAGTCTTTTATTATATAGGATGTGTTCCAGAGTGACTAGTATCATAGGGAACAACCTGAGCATAGTACAAATTCCATTCTTGCTTGTATGTAATTTCATCCCTGAGGAACAGCAGGTAAATGTAGAATACTGCACCCAGCTGAACTGAGCCACATACCCTCCCAACATCCATTTCTGCAAGCAAACTTCAGGTCTTTTTCAAGATAAAGTGCCATGTTTATGTACTTCTTACCCATAGACTACTATTTTTATTGTGTTTCTATCTTATGTTAATGTGTCCCTGATGAAGTTTTTATTTTTGTTTTTATTTTTTCATCTTCACCTGAGGATATGTTTATTGATGTTGGGGGATGGGGGCGAGGGGGCAGAGAAAGAGAGAAACATCAATGTGAGAGAGAAACATCGATTGATTGCCTCTCCCCGATGGGGGATTGAATCTGCAACCTAGGTATGTGCCCTGACCTGGAATTAAACCCACAACTTTTTGGTGTATAAGAAAACGCTCCAACCAACTGAGCCACCTGGCCAGAGCCCTGCTGAACTTCTTTAATGCCATGCCCCACCCCTATTTTTCCCATAAGCTTGTGGTTTCTATTTTACAATTTTGCAGAGGATCGTGATTTTTAGCAGATATGTCTATTATAGTAGAACTGACTAAACCCTCTTTGGATTGCTTACTTCTGGGCTTCTTGTCACATGAAAAAAAAATAAGTTACAATGTTTAAGCAACTATTTGTTTCATGCAGCCAAACACATTCCCAATTGCTACAATCTAGAACTAGAACTTCTTCTGAGGTTTGTCTAGGGCAGTGGTTCTCAACCTTCCTAATGCCGTGACCCTTTAATACAGTTCCTCATGTTGTGGTGACCCCCAACCATAAAATTATTTTCGTTGCTACTTCATAACTGTAATTTTGCTACTGTTAGGAATCGTAATGTAAATATCTGATATGCAGGATGTATTTTCATTGTTACAAATTGAACATAATTAAAGCATAGTGATTAATCACAAAAACAATATGTAATTATATATGTGTTTTCCAACGGTCTTAGGCGACCCCTGTGGAAGGGTCGTTCGACCCCCTAAGGGGTCGCGACCCACAGGTTGAGAACCGCTGGTCTAGGGTGATAAGGGATCTTACTCAAGGTATATTTGAGATACAAGATCATTCAGGCCAAAAAGTCAGGGTCTCCTCTGGTAAGTGTCCCTCCATCTTCCCCCACCACAACTGTGACCACAGATGAATGGAAGGCTATTGTGTTATGCTGGGGAGGAAAAAGCTTAATCAGAGAGGACTTTTGAACTTATAACATCTTTGTAAAGGCCTCTCTCCTAAGTAAGGCTTGGGCCAGGGCATTTCATGAGCCCCAGGTTGTGGGATGTTAGCATTTTACCCAAGGCTGTGTGATGACTCAGGGTGGGCGAGGCTCCCCCACTTCCGATACTACTAGGCCCCCAACACTCCAGGTGCTCGCGGCTTAAGAAGTGCATCAGGGAAACTTCTACTATGGCTTTTCACCTGAGGATCAATTTTGCAGTAATTCATTGAAAAGGCTGCCTTTGATGGGAGAGTCACCGAGTCGTACCTGACCCCATTGTTCTCAACCCTGTGCCCTACGAACTGGGTTAAGGTTTAAGCTCTCTGGACATGTGGGTCTGCCTCATCTCCCCAAGCCAGAGATGCCTCCCAGGCCCCGATCATTATCAGGTAATGCTCTTGTTCTTGTTTCTTATTGGTGGGGGGATAGGCATACAGACACCTGGGGTTCCATCCGAATGATCACGGCAGGGTTTTAGAAGTTTTAGATGAAAGTCTTCGCAAACCGTGCCTGCTGCCTAGCTGAGTAAGCTTTCCAGCCCAGCGTTGGGCTCAACATGTGGCCCCAAATGCCCCAACTGTATAAATAGAACCAATCGCTTTAATCTTCCCCAACCAGTGGTCTTTGTCTTCATTTACCGTGCAGTAGCTATGCTGGAGGACCAGATCCTGGGAGCCAGGACAGAATGATGACATCAGTTTTTCATGTCCTGCCCTCCCTCCTGTCTGCGCTGCCAGTGTCTCCCTTCCCATGTCCCCTCCCCGCCTGCCCCACCTGCCAGTTAAACCAGGCAGGGAGAAAGGATGGCCATGATAGGCCCCCAGGCCGCTCCATGTGAAGGGGGCTATTTCTCGAGAGGCAGAAGGTGTCCCTGAGGGTCAGGAAAGCCTGTCCAACAGTGCAAGCCTCAACGGTTTGAGAGACACAGGGGCGGCGGGAAGGGAGGAAGACATGCTGAGAGCTGACAACACTGTTGGCCTCAGGAGTCCTCCAGCACTCGAATAAACCCTGATTCAAGTCTCTCTGAAGGGGATGAGGGAGGACAGCCAGCAGCCTCCTTCCTGAAGTGGCTCCAAGCGAGGGCACGTTTAGAGATGGAAGGTGAGGCGTTTGATGAGTTTGCTTTTGAGGGGTGGAGTGGGGAAATGAAGCCCTTTGTCATGGTCTTCCACCCCAACCCCCCGCCCCCCATAAAGCCTCTGATTTGATCTGCACGGTTTCCTTGGGAGCAGAGTGACAGAAGCTGGTACTTCAAGGAGAGGATTGCCCAGGAGCTGGACAGAGCTTGGAGGCAACCTCACCGCAGGTGTGCACTTCTCCGGATGCCACTGACCATTAGGATTTTGTGGGGGAGCTAGAGACGGGGAGTGGGGGGTATGCCCACGCAAGCGCAATTTATCTGTGAATGATTTTACATCCTAGCCATTTTTAAAGCTTGACTGGCGATTTAATTAAAGTTATTAAATAATGTTTGGGGAGGATGACTAAAAGGTTAAAGAGACCCAAGTTTTCATCTATAATAAATCTAGAAAATCGGCGATTAATGTTTCAAAGTGCCAAATCAAAAAGTGGAACAGCCACCATATTACTTAGAAATGTGGAGGTAGGAAGGACACTGGTATAAGCGATAGAGAGGCTTTTAAATCTCCAGGCTTTTAAACCTGTCTGTCAACTTACAGGTAAAGGAGACGCTTTGTATTAACCTGCCCGTATGACCCTTCTTAGCGGTGCAGCAAAGACTCGCCTACAGGGAACTCTCCACTCTGTCCAGAAACAGCCATGTTTCATGTCCACGATTTTCCTTATTCCTGGAAATTGCCTCCTCCATTTCTCCATCTGGTGAACCCTATGCCAACCCTTTTCCCAAGCAAAGGTAATCACTTCTTCCTCTGGTTCCCATAAGTGGTGTTCCCTCCTCAATTAGCAATAGGTGACTCTACTCAAGTATCCCTCGTCCTGGCTGCATGATTGGTTCTGAGAAGGGCTGGAGAAGCAAGCCCAGCCAATCGGAGCCAAAGAGGGGCAGTCCCAACACACTTGTTGAAAATGTTGGGAAATAACCTCTTTCCACTGAAGTTGCCAAAAGAAGAAACTATGGGCTTAGAATTGCTGACAGTTGTCTTATTCCCAGGAAACACTTGGCTGAGTGAGGCCAACACAGAAAAAAGCCAAGAGACAGACATATTTTTTATTGTGGTAAAATACCCATAAAATTTACCATTTTAAACATTTAAAATATGCAATTCAGTAGCATTTACTACACTCACAATATTGTGCCACCATCGCAAGTTCCAGAATGTTTTCATTATCCCAAAAGGAAAGCTACTACCCATTCTCCATTCACTAGCTCTCCCACCGGCCCCTGGTAACTACAAACTTACATTTTGTCTATAAATTAGCCTATTGAAGACATTTCATACAATACTTGTCCTTTTATGTCTGGCTCATTTCACTTACCTTAATGTTTTCAAGGATCATCCATGTTGTAACATGTATCAGAACTTTCTTTTATGGCTAAATAACCTTCTATTGTATGTCTATAACACATCTTGTTTATTCATTCACTTATTAATGGACGAATCATTCCCACATTTTGTGTATAAACATTGGTGTTTCTATCCCTCTATCCCTCTCCCTTCCTCTCTCTAAAATCAATAAAAAAATATATATATATATTTTTAAAAGTTGTGTAAATTTAGCCAAGTCTCTTACCCTCCTTTTTTCTCAATGGTTAAAGTGAGAGTGATAATACTTCAAAGATTAATGTGTGCTTTAGATATCGAGTAATAATAGTTATTGTTATTTATTTATTATCATCATTATTGATGACTGCCGTTGTAGCAGACGAATTTTTAGGTTGGCCCCCATAATCCCCACCTCCTGGTGTTCACATCCTTGTGTGTTCCCCTCCCTTTAGTGTAGAGACGCCCCACGACTTGCTTATCACCAATAGAAGATGGCCAAGCTGACCGGCTGGCTATCCATGAATATGTGAGATAAGCTTGTAGCATCCGTCCTGCTGGAGTCTTTCTCTCCTTTGTTGGCTTTGAGGAAGAAAGAGACAATCTGGAGAAGCTCCATGTCAAGAGGAATTAGAGGCAGCCTCGATGAGCTGAGGACAACGAACTGAAGCCCTTCGTCTCACAGCAAGGAGCTGAAATTTTCCAACAACCATGTCAGCTTGGAAACAGATCCTTCCCCACTTGAGTGCCAGATGAAACTGCAGCCCCAGCTGACACCCTGATTGTAGTCTTCCAGAGGACCCAGCTATGCCATGTCCAAACTCCGGACCCAGAGAAACTGAGATAACAAATATGAGTTGTTTTAAGCTGCCAAATTCATTGTAATATTGCTATGGGGAAAAAAGATAACCAGTACATTAAGTATTAATGTACTAAGCATTAATACATTAAGTATTAAGTGATTAATACATTAAATAGTAATGTATTTATTATTGATGTACATAAACTAGCAGGAAGAATATAGAAGAAACTGTCTAGATAAGAAAGAAGAGAAAAATGGCTTATAGTAGATTTCTAATAATTCTAGAACAGCAACCAGTCACACAGACAAGCAACGCAAAATGCTTCATTTCCCCAGTTTCCAAGGACAGTGTATCCCTTTTCTGATCCTGCCCCCTACCCCCAAACAAACGCTGGTTTTGACTGTCAATGAGAAGTTTCATGCAAATGAGACGTCCCATTGGAAAAGATAGATGGTCCCAGGGTTGGAGAGCAAAAAAGAAATCTGATTCAGTGGATCCTAGCCAAGGCGCTTATGAAACCAATATTTCAGGCCCTAACTTATAATAAAACGCCTAGCTGAGACTTGATAAAGTGCATCGCCGGAGAAAGGGAAGAGAGGGAGAGACATTCCCCAACTTGAAGCCGCTGTACTTCCACATTCGAAGTTATAAATGCAAAGATTAATGGTCCCTCACAACCATAAATATTGTTTTTCTCTTTGGTTAGTCCTGGGGGACAGAAGTCTGGTTATAATTGGATGTGTTGCAATATTGCTTTTCATTTACAATTACAGTACCTAGAAAATTAAATGGAATAGCATAGGTTTGAGTGCAGTAGTGACTGAAAATGTGCACCGTGGGACGAGGCAGGCCCTGGGAGACTGGGACGGCCACCCTTCCTCTGGCTGACGTTCAAGGCAGGGCACACTTCAGCTTTTTCTCTGTGTTTTGCCCATCTCAGATTAGGACATAATTACCCTCAAGCTCGGGAATCAAGACAAAGAAGAAACTCTAATTTCTCCTGCCTTATCTTTGCTACCTTCCTTCTCAGTTCTCTGCAGTGGAGTAAATGGACATCACCCGACCTTCATGTTTACTTGTTTCCATGGCATCCTCTCTGTGAATGCATTTACGAAGGAGGGAGGGAGTTAAAGGAAATGATATATGTAAAATGCATTGCATTTAGTGCCCAGTGCCTTGTAGGTGTTTAATCAATGGGTTGTTTCCTTCACTCTTTCATAACACTCCCCTCCTTCTACCCCTCGCCTCACTCACATTCTTACTGAAATGCTTCAGAATTGGTCCCTGACTCTAACCCAGTGGTTCTCAAAGTGTGAAGTGTGGTTCCCCGAACCAGCAGCACTGGCACCACCTGAGAACACGTTAGACATGTGAACTCTCGAGCCCCAGTCCAGACCTGCTGAATCTGAAACTCGGAAGGTGAGACCTAGCAATCTGAGTGTTAGCGAGCCACCCAGAGGATTATGAGTCAGGTTCAAGTGTGATGGATAACCGCCACCCTAATCTTTTTTAGTGCCTAATGGATCATCCACATCAGTTCCCTTTATGACAAATTCTAGATTCACTGGAATTGTTTTTGGGAAAACAGAAGGCCAAAACAGAGCTTAGAAATCGACTTGAGAAATTTCTCTTGCTGCATATGGACTGTGAGAGGCTTTAGTCTGAATATTAAATGTAACTTACTGATGAATTACTCTCTGGCTCCACTCTGTGGATCTCTTCTGTCTGTACATACCTGCATTCAATGTTGCTAAGTGTTGAAAAATGACTCTCGGGGAATACTATGCCCAGGTGTGTAGTATTTGCCAGTTACCATGGTGTAAACACTCCTGCCGTGGCCTGTGTCAGGCTACCAATATGACATCACCACATGCAGAGTTGGGAAAGGATGCATACAATTGGCTCCTGCAAGCAGGCACCAGCTAGTTCCAACACCTCACTGTTAGGTTTAATGTAAGGTTTAATCTGAGATGTGAGATTTAATCTGACCAAAGCCAATAAATTGACCAAGACAAGCAGGGTAAGAGCGAAATATCGCGTTTATTGGAAGCTCTTGGGTGAGGTCCCACGGTCTGGGGGTGCAGGCCGGGGGAGTCACACCCGCCTATGCCTGGCAGAGATTTTTTATGCTGCTGTTGGACCAGTCAGGTTTATCCGAGATAGCTTGTGGCGGGTGATTGATGAGCGGGAAGGTGGTGCAGCTGCACCCTGGCCATCTTGAGAAGTCTCCGATGGTTATTTATTGGCCATCAGCACAACAGGATGCTCTGGTGGGTCCCAGGATGGCAGCTGTTGTCCAGCAGGATGTGGCTTGGCAGTTCTGGGTTGTTTTTTCCAACTCAGCTGGTGGGATCAGGAAAGACCCTATTTTCCCAGCCCCAGACCTTACACTCACTGCCTGCTTTCCAACTAGAACCAACATTTCTCTTTTTGGTAGAGAATATGTCTCCAGCTTCTTTGGCATTGCCCCCCAAGAGTCCTGCCTGGGGAGGAGAGGGTGTTTAAGCCTCAATACTTAGGGGGAGCAGGATACCTGACTCTCTCCCCAACAGTTCTGTCCCTTTTGTTCACACCAGCCAGTGGGAGGAGGACTTGTTGTGATTGATGGGGACAGCTTGAGACAATCAGGGGAGCCCATTTGACTAGTCAACAGGGTATGATGATAAAGGCAGGAATCACCTAGAGCAGTGGTTCTCAACCTTCCTAATGCCACGACCCTTTAATACAGTTCCTCATGTTGTGGTGACCCCCAACCATAAAATTATTTCTGTTGCTACTTCATAACTGTAATTTTGCTACTGTTATGAATCATAATGTAAATATCTGATAGGCAGGATGTATTTTATTGTTACAAACTGAACATAATTAAAGCATAGTGATTAATCACAAAAACAATATGTAATTATATATTTAAAATGTGTTTTCTGATGGTTTTAGGCAACCCCTGTGAAAGGGTCGTTCGACCCCCAAAGGGGTCGCGACCCACAGGTTGAGAACCGTTGACCTAGACCCTTCCTCTTTCTCCTCTGTGCCTGTCTGTGCAGGTGGGCCCATTCCTACTTCTCTTTCTCCTTCCCTGTCATGAGGCAAGAAGACTAAGCAGCAATGGCTGGTGGAGTCTGTGGTCCCCGAGTGGCTCACACACTCAGCGTTATGAATTCTAGGGAGTACAGTCCAGGAAGGCCTCTTGGACTCCCACACCTGGACACACTGCTGTGGGGACAGAGGGAAGAAGGCACCAGGCACAATGACCACCCTTAAGGCACCATGCACTTCACTTCTTTCTTGACCATTGTCCTTGGGGGAGGGAGAGGGGTTGGGCAACCTTAGACACAAACCCTGAAGCTCTAACCCCTATCTCATTGCTTTGAAAAAAGCAGGAACTTAGTTCTTTATGGCATAAGAAGAGCCTGGGTTTGGTGTCAGATAGTCCTGAGTTTAAATCCCACCTGACCACTTATGGGCCAATGGCTCCTGGAAAAACCACTCAACCACTCTGAGCCTCAGTTTCCTCATTTATAAAATGGTAACAGTGAGAGCTACTTTTCAGAAGGATTTGAAATGAATGAGATGATGTGCATAAGGCAGCTAGATCGGTGCCTGGGAGATAGTGAGTGCTCAATGAATGAGACACTTTGTAAGTCTTGTTTTATGGTGTCTTGAGCCTAAAGGCTCAAGTTCATCCCAGTGTCTCAAGTTCAGCCTTTTAAGAACTTGCAGGGTTCTTAAAAGCAGGCCCTGTAGGGTAAGGTGGGCCCCACAGTGGTCAGCCCAGTCCCATGTGGTAGCTGCAATGCAGATCTCCCCACTCCAAGCCAGTCCATTCCAGCCAAGTTTTCTCTACACAAAGTAATTTACTCTCAAGGGGCTGTTCTCTTCACCATGTAGCTGACCTCCTTCAAGAAAGCAGGGCCAAGTCCAAGTTCTCTGCCTCCTTGTTTAAGGGTCCTACAAATCAAGGGCTGTGACTGAGCATTTGTTCAGTGAACCTGACATTTAAAGAAATCCTTATATAAGGATGGTTGTTCCCAGGGACATAGAAGGAACCTCAAGGGTGATAAAGATAGATTCTGTTGCTTCTCACTAACCGTGCCCAGGAATCCCCTGGGGGTTGTGTTAAAATGCAGATTCTGATACAAAAAGTCTGGGGCAGGGCCTGGCATTTTGCATTTCTATCAACTCCCAGGTGAGGCCAGTGCTGCATGCCCATGGGCCCTGCTTTTAATATAAAGGATTAGACAATAATGAGACCGGCTGGGAGACTGGGGAAATACTGGCCTGCAGGGTATAAAGGCCCCATCAACTGACTTCAAAAACAAATGAGGTTCTCTAACACTTTACTGCAAGGGAAGCTTTTAGAAAATGAGAAAAGTTTGGCTCCTGACTATATAAAAATTCGGAAACATAAAGTTAAGCTTATTTATGGTTTTATATTTATATCTTTAAAATGTATTGGTGGTGTGCAAATGCCATCCTGTTTTTTTATAACTCCGTGCTTTTGTTACCCTGACATAATCCAGTCATAAATTAGAGTTATTGTGATTTTTGAATTTAATTTAGAATTTTCTTTTATGTTGTAATCATGCTTAGAGGGATGTGCAAAATTAATATATCATGTTTTTGCATTTTATTGGTTAGGATTTAAATACATTCATTCATTTGACTACTCACTAATTGCATTCTTAAAGATAATCTATTTTAATGCTGTTTTTCCCTACCACACACGAAATATTTTAAAGCCATAAAATTTTGTGATGAACAGTAACTCCAGTTAGAAACCAATGCATTAGTGAGTCCTTTGAAAAATTTCTTTAAAATGACTCTTCAAAGATGAAATAATGTGGTTGTGTCTATGTGACATCAAAAACATCTGCAGCAGAACTGTTTTATCTACTCTGAGCCGAGTCTTGAGCGAGAGAGTTACACATTCTGAGAAGACAGAGAGGAGAAAGCACCCGGGCAAGTGACTGGTTTTCACTTCACGCCCTGCTCCCACGTGAAGGCGGGGACCACACCAAGTAACTGCAGGAGTTCAGACATCCCAGGGGAAATAAGAAGCCAGCAAAGGCCACGAAGCACCCAAGCCTCCCAATGAGATTACAGTCCACTTCCATCTAATTCGTGGCAGCCTCCAGTGGCATCCAGACCAGAGCTAGGAGGCAAGGCTGAAATACCGCCAGGCCGGTTCTACATGGGAGAGGAGGATTCTGTCAAGTTTAAAGTAGAACTTGGCTAATTCCGTTGCAATGGGGCCCAAATTTTAAAAAGTGTAACTGATTACTTCAGAAAGCAGGACCCCGCTGTGAGGGAACCCCAGATCAGGCCATTATTGGCATAATAATGCTGCATAACAGATACTCCCCACCCCAACCCCAGTGGTTTACAAATCGAGGATTTGTTCCCGTGTGTTCATGGTCTGTTGAGCGGATGGTCTGGCTGATCTGGGCTGCAATTAGCGGGTGCCTTGGCTCCAAGCTCTCGGTTCCTGCAGTTTAGGTTTGCTCTAGGGCCCCAAACTGAAGGAGCAGTGGTTTCCTAGTCACTAGAATGCAAGAGAGTAAGTCCTACTGGACAAGCACATTGCAAACCTCTGCTCGCGTGACAAGCTCTAGCGTCCCACTGGCCAAAACACAGAACACGCTGAACCCAAAGTCAAGAAATGGGGTGAAGGATTGACGAACGGTGGCCCCTAATATAATCCACCCCGCTAGATACACCAGCGTTTCTCAACCTTGTTTTCATGGTCAATCCCCCTCAGGCTTTTTCGGCTTTTTATTTTTCTAATCTCCCCTCCCACCATGATATCCTGGATATGTTTTCGCACTGTTTATATCTGGTCTTATATGTAAAAGGCATAAGATTTATTTACACACACCCCCCCCCCAACACCAGGATTTGTCCCCTTGGAGGCAATAGCGACCCTGGTAGAATGCATGCGATGCCCTTTACCAGAAGTAAAGCGAAGTCCACTCATTCATTTCCTCCCACCATTGCAATGTGAGCTCACCTCCACTGCTCTGTGGAAAGATGAAACCTGCCACACTTTTTTACTCCCAGCCAGTTTGTTGAATGCATCTACTCAAGCACCATGTGACCCAGCTCTCACGTTGACATGAATCGTTTTTGTGTAAAGAAATCATCTTATTTGATGCACGAAAGACTCTCAAATGCAGCAGGAGCGTTATTACCAGTTTACCCGAGTTTACATGACCTCTCAAGCAGCCAGCAAGTCAGAGCACTGATCCTGTGGTCGCTTCCAAGATCTTGGCTGCAGCTGGAAGTGTCGTCTTCTATTAGGGTAAAGGCAGTTTGCAGCTGACTTCAGAGCATGCCACGAACGCTTGCTATTGATATTACTAGCTTAATATTAGCGTCTACTTCCCCTTTAATAAAAACACTGCCATTTTTCACATTAATGACAACAGTGATTAATGTGCCTACGAGCACATCACTGAGACAGTGAAGAATGTCTCCGCACTAGCTAGGAATTGCATTCAGCAGCTGGTGACAAATCCCTAAAAGATAACAGTGGCTTCACCAAACTCAGGGTTTATTTTCTCACACATAAACGAAGCCCGGAGGTAGACAGAACAAGGGTGGAAGGAGATGTACATCCTGTAATGAAGCTTCTGTTTTCTTTCTACACTGTGATCCTCAGCATATGGCGTCTATCCTCAATGTCGCCTCATGGTCAAAAAATGACTGATGGGGCTCCAGATACCACATCCATGTACCAGGCAGAAAAAAAAAAAGGAGGAAAGGTGGAAGGGGAAAGGGTATGCATTTCAGCTGATTCCATTGAGCTCATTTATTTCAGATGCTATTGATGTTGTTTCTGTGTACCATCTCAAGTTGTCTCTTGTACCATGGGAGGTACATGTTACACACTTTGGCCACAAGTACATGGGTGCACAATTGTCACTCTTACATCTGTCTTCTCTGAGTTCAGTGTCCTACCCCTTAGTTCAGTGTCCTTCATTCTCCCCACGGTCACCCCCACAAAGTGTGCGGTTACTGTACTGTGACATTCCTTATTGAAGACCGAGGTCAGCTGCAGAAGGAAACTCTGACATAGGAAGGAAAAGTTTCAAGTCCTCACTGCTGGGGCTTTTCTTTTCTTTTTTCTTGTTCTTAATCCTCACCTGAGGGTATTTTTTCCATTGATTTTTAGAGAGAGTGGAAAGGAGAGAGGGGAAGAGAGAAATAAATAACGTGGATGTGATGTCGATGAGAGAGAGGCAGATTGATTGGTTGCCTCCCGCACGTGCCCCAACTAGGCCAGGGAACGAATCTGCAACCCAAGTACATGCCCTTGACTGGGAATCGAACCCAAGACCCTTTGGTGTGCAGGGTGAAGCTCTAACCACTTAGCAACACCGGCCAAGGCTAGGGCTTTTCTTTGAGTTGCAAAAGAAAACCACCTACAAACATGGACCTTTCACAAGGCCAAATCCTTCAGGTGCCATCTTCTCTGCTCCTGATCTGGCTTAACCTAACTCAGGGCTGCAATTCTCCCCCAAAACTTTTCTCCAGCTCTCTCTGTTCAAATCTTTATCACCTTCCTGGGAAAGTGGGGAGGAGAGCCGCTATGTTCTTAAAAAGAAAGAACACCTGCCCTGGCCAGTTGATTGGAACACCCCTCTTCACTAATCCAGAGTTATTTGGTTTTCTTTTCTATGCATCCGCTGATCATGATTCTAACTGATACAGCAATCCCTGGCTTAAAGATTTCATTCCGAATGTGAGTGAACTCACTAGCTCAGTGGTTCTCAAACCTTGGCATGCATCAGAGTCACTGGTTGCTTTGTTAACACACAGATTGCCGGGCCCATCCCTGGAGTTCCTGTCTTGGTCATTCTGAGGTAAGCCTGAAGATCTGAACTTTTAACAAGTCCCAGGTAAGGCTGATGCTGATGCTCTGAGACCACACTTTGAGAAACATTAAACTGGCTCATTCCTAACTTATTTGGGTAATTTTCTTCTCAGAGACTGTGAAGAAAACAATCCACTGGGACTGAGTCATTCTTATTCTTCCCTTTCTGGCTTTTTGGCCCAAGAATTCCTTTCCCAGACATAACAAACTGTACCTTTTGCCTGATTTTTTTTTTCTTTTTGGGCAACCTGCCCCTCCAAGCCTACCATTATAAGAGCCCTTGCTAACTTGCTAATGCGGACTTTTGGTCCTGGCAGTGATCCATGCAATTAATGTAAATCCACAATCTGTGGGCACTTTATCTTGTACATTTTGCTATTTTCCCTTGATCTTCAATGCCAGTGTTTTCACAAACAATAGCTCAAAATTGTATTGCAAAAAAAAAAGGTTTTTGTGTTTATGGCTTTTGGATTTATTTTGCATCCAAACATAGTTGTATGTATTTTTTCCACTAACATAGTACAGTATTTTGATTCATATAGCAGGTCAGTTCACCCACAGCCAAACATGAATTTTTTTTTCTTCTGATCTCTTTCCAGTTAACACATGTTTTTCTCTTCTAGAGGTTTCAAACCAATGATAACATACCATTCCAGAATTTTTTCCACCCAGCATCCATTCTTCTGTATTTTGATGTTAAGATTCTGGTTTCCACTTAAAAATAACCTCCCCTCACTCTCAGCCCTTCCCTCACAGTGGAACATGTGACCCTAACATAGCCAATCAAAGTCCATGTTATCCTTGTTTTGGGCTAAATTGTGCCCCCTCCCCAAATTCATATGTTAAGGGTCCTAACCCTTAGAACCTCAGAATGTGACTGTATTTGCAGATAAGGTCTTTAAAGAGGTAATTAACTTAAAATTAGGTCATTAGTGTGGGTCCTAATCCAATATGACTGCTGTTTTTATAAGGAGAAGGCAGTTGACATCTGTAATAACCTGAACTATAAAGATAGAAGAAGGAGAAGAAGAAGAAGAAGAAGAAGAAGAAGAAGAAGAAGAAGAAGAAGAAGAAGAAGAAGAAGAAGAAGGAGAAGGAGAAGGAGAAGGAGAAGGAGAAGGAGAAGGAGAAGGAGAAGGAGAAGGAGAAGGAGAAGGAGAAGGAGAAGGAGAAGGAGAAGGAGAAGGAGAAGGAGAAGGAGAAGGAGAAGGAGAAGGAGAAGGAGAAGGAGAAGGAGAAGGAGAAGGAGAAGGAGAAGGAGAAGGAGAAGGAGAAGGAGAAGGAGAAGGAGAAGGAGAAGGAGAAGGAGAAGGAGAAGAAGAAGAAGAAGAAGAAGGAGAAGGAGAAGGAGAAGGAGAAGGAGAAGGAGAAGGAGAAGGAGAAGGAGAAGGAGAAGGAGAAGGAGAAGGAGAAGGAGAAGGAGAAGGAGAAGGAGAAGGAGAAGAAGGAGGAGGAGGAGGAGGAGGAGGAGGAGGAGGAGGAGGAGGAGGAGAAGAAGAAGAAGAAGAAGAAGAAGAAGAAGAAGAAGAAGAAGAAGAAGAAGAAGAAGAAGAAAAAGAAGAAGAAGGCAGTTGGACACAGACATGTAAAGGGAAAACATGTGAAGACATAAGGAGAACGCAACCATCTATGAGCCAAGGAGCGAGGCCTCACAGGAAACCTAGTGACATCTCAATCTCATACTTCTAACCCCCAGAATCATAAGACAACAAAGACTATGCTTTTGTTTTGACAGCCTGAGACAACTAATACACCCCAACCCTGGGGTTGGAAAGCTTTTTCTGTAAAGATCCAGACAATAAACAGTTTAGACTTTGTGAGCTACACAGGCTCTGTTATGACTACTCAGCTCTGCCATTGTAGCATCAACGCAGCCACAGGCAACACTGAAAAATGAATGGGTGTGACTGTGTTCCAATGAAACTTTATTAAAAGAATAAGCAGGTTGTCCTTGGACTGCCATTTGCTATCTCCTGCCCTAGATAATTAGTCCAGGAGTAGGAATGTGACTGAATCTAACCAATCAGCATGATTCTATTCTTCTAGCCAGAATGTTTCCGTGTCCAATGAGAGTGGCTTTCAGAGGTTGCTCCAAACTATCAGGAAAAGACACTCTCTTTTTTTAATAATGAGGATGTGCAAATGCAGCTATTGTTTTCAGAATAAAACCCAAAGTCCCTTGTATGACTCCACAGCATCCTGAACTTCAGGCATACACCTGCCATCTTTTACCTCTTTTTACCAGAGACCAAAAGTCAGCAGATGCATGTAAATGCCTAAAGAACAAATAAGCAGTAATCAAAAATTTAATTTTTAAAAATGAATGGTCTTGGCTGCTCCCTTTTGACCAAGTCAACTGGACTGTCAATCATGTAACCGGAACCAAGGTTCAGCTGCCTGCACCAAGAAAACCAGATTTGTGAGACAGATGCTGGTGCAAAAGGAAAGTGGTTCAATTCAAGTGACAGTCACCTGAGGAGATGGAGGGCTCTCATCGCAAAGCCCATCTCCACATCTCAGTGCAGGCAGATGTTTTTATAAGGAGGGAGAGGGAAAGCAAAACAAAGAAATTAAGGGGAAGGAGGATGAAAAGTTCTCTACGTGCAGGCCAGCACAATCCATTCCAATAAGGACCTTGAAATTGGTCAAGTGATGGTCTAGTGTGGGTCATCCTGGTTCTTTGTCATCTTGGTTCTATGTTTGATGGTCAGAGTCTGTATCTTCTGAAGTTAGTCCTAGGGTTCTTATACAACAGTGGTTCTCAACCTTCTGGCCCTTTAAATACAGTTCCTCATGTTGTGACCCCCAACCATAAAAATATTTTTGTTGCTACTTCATAACTATAAATTTGCTACTGTTATGAATCATAATGTAAATATCTGATATGCAGGATGGCCTTAGGCGACCCCTGTGAAAGGATCGTTCGACCGCCAAAGGGGTCGCGACCCACAGGTTGAGAACCGCTGTTATACACGCATGCTGCTTATCTACAAGCTATCTATTAGTCGGAGTCAGCATTTATAGAAACAATGTCAAAGGAATGGTGAGATGGGTTACAATTTTCCACTGTTACAATTGCGCTGCTTGAAAGCAACCTAAAGTCATACATCATGCTGTATTTACCTGGCGCTGATGTAATAGGAGCTTTAAAAGAATAACAAGACCCAGGGGGGGAAAGCAAGAGGGAAGTCATTTATCCAGATTCCCTGAGAATTCCCAGAAACAAAGTAACTTTGAAAACATGTCTGGTCAATAATAACGGAAATGTTGGGCAGGCTAATTTTTTCCCTCCAACTAAGTTATGAGATTTTAATGTATATCACCAACAAGAGACTTCAACATAGCTTCCCAGTATGGGTCAGACAGAAGAAAATATTGGAGTTAAAAAAAAATAAAAAATTGAAAATCAGGAACTTTTTTCAGGTTGGCATTTATTTCTGTGAAGCAATTATTAACAAAATCAGATGCAGCGAGGAATAAGATAGGCACATAAATGAAAGAGAGGAAACCATTCAGTTACTACTTAGTTCAGCTGTTCTCCAAAATGTCCCTGTCTACCGATGCCTGCCCCTGACATTGTTCGCTGACCTGTCGTGTAAGGAAAAAACAAAGAATGTGTTATTATAAAACTAAATTGACAATTCGGTTCTTCATAATTGCTAGGTTAACAGTAATGAATCGCCTTCCTACAGTTTTTTGGTTTTAAAATGTCATTACTTTTGTGAATTGATGCTGATCATAGTTAGGAATTGCTTATCTAATGCTCTCATTTGGCAAGATAAAAAGTTGGCAGCCACCCATAACTTTCTCCATTTTTTTTTTTTAAGTTACTGTGTCCATCTGCAAAATAAAATTCTGGGATCCATCGATCTAGTTAATGGTTGTGCCTAGATCTTTGTGCTTTGGCTGTATAAGGAAATGTACTTTTTAAGCACCCACTCTGTACTGTTTAGCATGTTCCTTCATCCTTCCCTTACAACAACAAAGAAGTATGAGAGACTTAGAAGAAAATGCTCCCGATTATAATTTCTCAGTTGTTCTACTTTTCAACCCTCTAATAAACCCCCTATTCCATATTACTCCTATGGTCTGCTTCTCTGAAAGAACCCTGACTGATACAGGGATCCTCATTCCTGGGGCTGATTCTAGGGAATCTGATTTAAGACAAAGTTCTTAATAAATTATGGGCTGGCCCTGGTCTGGTAGCTCAGTTGGTTAGAGTGTCTCCCAATACATTAAGGTCAGGGCACATACAAGAATCAACCAATGAATGGGTAATAGATGGAACAACAAATTGATCTCTCTCTCTCTCTCTTTCTCTCTCTCTCTCTCTCTCATTCTCTCTCTCCCTGAGAGCAGAAACTGACTAATTCTCAGCACAGCTGCTCTTGTGGAATCTTGATAGCTGGTCTGAAGTCAAAATAGAGTATCTCTGGCTCTTTCTACACCAGCAGGTGTTTCTCACTCCCAGCGCCCAAAATGTATGTGCCTCTAAGACTATAAAAATAGACACCTCTCACATTTCTCTATAGGAACACTTAAGAAACAAACAACATTTTGAAAGCGGCATACATCTTATATGAAGTTATTCCACTTTTACAAAGGACTTGCTAAGCCTGATGTGTGAGCATAGATACTTATATATTCATAAATTTCTGGTGCCGGTGCACTTAAAATTCACTGATCCTGAGAGAGGCGAGAAGAGGCAGGATGACTATGAATAAGTATTGCTTTTTTTGAGAGTTCTTCACTAAACATATTTTTAAATATCCAATTGCTTTATGTTATTAACACCCTAAATATGATGAATTAAGATTAAAATATCAAATTTTAGGTAGGCTATTGGGAAACCCTCAAATAAAACTTAATTTTTTAATTTAATGAATTATTACTACCAAATGAGGCAATGTTTATATCAAATATCATTCTTCTATATAAATTTCTAACTATCCCTCTTATATCTAGACTTTCCTCTCAGTAGATGAAAATACGTTCTACAGATCATAAGTTATTTTAAAACTGCTTTCATTCTGGAACTTCAAAAATTACACAGGGTATGTTTGTTTGTTTTTTGCATGCTCTTGTAACTTGGGATTCATAATCCATTATCATAAAATATCACAGACCTTATTGTTTATAGGCACTATTTCGGTAGAAGTTAACTAAATGATGGAATGACTTGCTTCCTTAAAATTATTGTTCATATTGGAGGCCTATAAAAAAGGTAATAAAGCATAAAGAAAGAGAATTATTTATCCTCAAGATCAGAGAAAAAGCATAAATTAAAAATGATTGTCTAAAAAATAGAATTTTTAAAATATATTTTGGTAAATAGTAATTTTATATCTATCTGCAAATACATAAGAAAGGAAGGAAGAAAGAGAAAGAAAGAGAGAAAGAAAAGAAATGAAGAAAATCAATAATCCCCTATGAAGTAAAAGTAGGGAATGAGAAGAGATGAAGACAAAAAAAGAAAAAAAAGCCAAATGACATTTTTTTAAAAGAACTTAAATTCTAAGAGAAGAATTAAATCAACATTAGGGATCGTTTCAAGCAGAAAGGACACTGTAGAAAACTGTCATAGAGAACAAACTTGAAAAACCCTAAAAAATATCTGAGTAGAAAAAACAGCAATGAAAAAATATTTTGAAAGATGCAAGTACAAAAGCAGTAATTACAAAAAAAATGGTCAGATATAAGACCAAACATGTTTGTTGTGACAATAAATATATATGGGTTAAATTTCCCTGTCAAATGGTTAGGAATTTTAAATAAGATTTTTAAAAAAAAAACTTACAGATTTTACTTAAACTATATATACCAAAAGAGAAGATTAAAATAATGGAGAAAGATCTATCAGGCAAATGCAAGCAAAAAAAATGAAGCATGAATGAGAGAAAAAGTAGGTGAGAATTCAGCATCTTTGCACATGTCTATAGACAGGGTGTGCTGAGGCATCTTGTACTGGCTCACAGAGCCGACTGTACACATCTTTCCACCTATACATTTGGTGACATCACATTGTTTTGGGAGAGCTGGTTTACCAGCACACCATGTATGTATTTCTTTTCTTCACTTCACTCCTCAACATTTCCCAGTTTTATGAATATAATTTGTCCTTTTAGATCCTGGTTATTATCATTAGAGAACTTAATGTATTGTGATGGTTAATTCTATGTGTCAACTTCACTGGGTCCTGGGGTACCCTGATATTTGGTCATTATTGTGGAAGTCTCTGCAAGGGTACAGTGTTTCTTTATGAGCTTAACATTTTAATCAATGGAGTAAAACAGATTACCCTCCATAATGTAGGTGGGCCTAATCCAATCAACTGAAGGCTTGAATGAACAAAAAGAATTACCTTCTCCCAAGTAAGAAGGAAGTCTCCAACAGACTACCTCTGGACTTCATCTCCATGAATGGCTTTTCTGGATCTTGAGCCTGATGACCCACTGTTAATTTGAATGTGCCACTCTCCATGATCATGTGAGCCAATTCCTTATAATCAATCTCTCTCTCTCTCTCTCTCTCTCTCTCTCTCTCTCTCTCTCTCGTTTGTTGTGACAATAAATATATATGGGTTAAATTTTTCTCTCTCTCTCTCTCTTTCTCTCCCTCTCTTCTTTTATCTTTTCTTCAGTTGATATTCATGTCTTTATCCTCAACCTCTTAGTTTCGGGAAAAAATATGTTAGCATATCTCCCACTTTACTGGTTCCATTTTCTGCAATAGATGACCTATTAATAGACAATTGTGGCCATTGCTGATTTTAATTTATCTGTCATGTATGTTTTCTCCATGCAATCTTTACCAATCTCTACCTCTTTCCTCTTTAAAAAATCTGCAAATGTAGTGTTTACATATGTAATGTTCCAAGAATTGTGTTAAAAACATAATTTAGACATATTCTAAACTTGATGTATTCTCCCATTTTTTGAAGCGCTTCTAGTTCACTAGGCGACTTTGGTTCTGACTGCTAAAATGCATCTACATTTAAGCCAAGTCAAATCTCTATATCTACCTTCAGTTCCTTCCCTTGGATTTATTGCTCACTCAAAATAAGTTCACCCAAAGAGTTAATATTTAGTTTCCATTTATGTAATATCAATCCTCTTTCTTTGGAACCATAGTAATTTTAATGGAAAAAAAACTGAGGGAAAGTTTCATCCTAATGTATTTTCTTTACTTAATTTTAATAATATATTTTAATATTCAACAGATGCTAGGAACAAATTGTGTGGTGAATAAAAAACTTGGAAGAGAAATATGTTTCCTCAGCGTGCTGACAATTTGATATGAAATATAGTTCTTGGAAGCTGCAGCTCACAGTGACAAAATTACCCATGTACTGTCTCTTGACATCTCCACTCACCAAATTGCTCTGTTCTTGCAGGAATTCCTTCATTCAAAAATATCCTTCTCCTAATACTTACCGAGCTCTGACTATGTGTCAGGTTAGCTCAGTTAATCTTCAAACATTCTCATGAGTTGCCTTTCATGTCTGTATATCCATTTTTTAATTTTTTTATTGATTAAGTTATTACATATGCGTCCTTATCCCTAACTTACCCCCTATCCCCTCCCACTCATGCTCTGTATACCCATTTTATAGATGAAAAAAGGCCGAGGCTCAAGGAACTTGCCCGCAGCTGCGTAGTTGGTAGGACGCCAAGCAGGCCTATCTGGTTCCAGAGCCTGTGTTTGCCAGCCCATTGGGCTGAAATGCCCTGGCTGGGGCTCCTTTGGCTATGGTGAGTACACCCAAGATACACAGCTACAGACTTTTAAAAGGACCCGCATCAGCAGGGCAGCTGTGCTCCAGTTATCTGTCGCAGCGCAACAACCCGCAACAGTGCCTTAAAGCAACAACACGTTTATTTTGCTCCAGTTCTGGAGGCCAGCCACGCTCAGCTAAGCAATCCGCATTCAGTGTCTCTCGTGTGCTTGCAGTTAGTTGGTGACAGGCTGGGGTCATCGCAAAGGCTTTTTCTCTCACATGTCTGTCCCCTGGGCTGGGAAAGCTCAAGCAGCCAAGGACTGAAATGTCTAGTCTCAATCTCTCTCTCTCTCTCTCTCTCTCTCTCTCTCTCTCTCTCTCTCTCTCTCACACACACACACACACACACACACACTCCTTGTTACATGGCAACTGAAGGCTCCCAGAGTAAGTGTCCCAAGAGACACTAGCATGGTCCTTACTCAACTAAACTTGGAGGTGGCACAGTATCATCACTTCTGCCACATTTTCACTCATCCAGGCAGTTACAAAGCCTCATCCAGATCAAGGGCAGGAGACCTGGACAGCACCCATTGGTGGAAGAATGTCAAAGAGTTGGCAGGTAGGTTTCCAAAGCAGTCGGGGCTACTACTGTGTTGAGTTTGCAATATTCACTCTCACCCACCATGATTCACCTGACTCTGTAGGGGACAGACCAGTGAGTTATGTGAGATATGATGAGTATGGCTACCTCTGCAGTATTGGCTTTTATTTACTACATGGCTGGAGTGAAGGGGAGGTGGCTTTTTGCTGATGGCCTGCTCCCACCATGACCATTTTTATTCCATAGGCCAAGGAACCGATGTGGAGTTCTGCCAAACACAAAATGTGTCCACGCCACTTATACACAGCTTGGCCCAGGAAGAAGTGACCTTGGGCAAGGTGGCCCTCTTCAGCTGAGAGCAAGCCTTAGAGAGACTCAGATGAGGATTGCTGGCCTCCAGCATTTCCAGCAGACAGGACAACGAATGTACTAGCTTCGAATAGGCCGTGGGGATGGGGACCGGGGTGGCACCCCACAGCATCCACTGCGCTGACTGACCCACATATTCTCTGATAAAATTCTTGTTGAAAAATCAAGGACTTATCGGAAAGTGGCATAGGAGATAAAAAGAGAAAGAATGCCATTTACTTTCGTTTTTCCAGATTGGGTAAAGAACTAACCTTTTGATTCATTTATCTTAGAGTAATTCCCACAAATAGGCTTTTCCACAACCTCAATTCTCCTACAGAAATGATACAGAAACTATCATACTATTTCCTCCTTTCTGTCATTCCAAGCAGTTATCTTGCTTCTAAACGTAATTCCTGCGCTAAATGTCGATGCTATATATCATACTTTCCTGTGAAGGTCAAACTGGGCAATGAGTAGATCTATGTTAAGTAATTATCAATTCCACTTTTGAAATGAGCCAACTTTGAATTTTCTAAACCTATTTTTTATGGAGGACGCATTTACCCCAAGGTATTTCTTAGAAAAATATAAGTAGCAAACTCCAAATCAAGCACCTCAGAGCTAAAAGGACCAGGCCATGAAAAAATTAAAAGACAGAACATTTTTTTCAAATAGGCTATAATTTAGATTTATTTATTTAATCCAAGATGTAATACACTATATGATCATTGATATCTTTTTTTATTGAATTCAGTTTTTATATGTTATTTTTGTTTATATTTTTAATACATTCTTAACTATATGATTAAAAAAAAATAAAAGATAAACAATGGGGGGGAGATTTTTTTCTCTCCTTCTCACTCCCATCTGTTCAATTTCTTCCAATAGAAAACCTGCGTCTTGGCTTCTTATAGATGCTGCCGGGATATTTATGTATTGTCAAGCATAAATCACAGAAAGTTATTTTACATAGCACTCTGCACTTTGCTTTTTTCTGAAGCAACTCTTTCTGATTAATGAGAAGCCACAAGGTTTGGGGACAGGGGTTGCAGCAAAATATTATTTCTTCAGATATTTTTGTTAATCATAGTATCATTGCATGTATGCTTGGGACGATATCTACTGCTTAAATTTATAAATTTTATCCTGTGTACATACTCCACCTCAATGACAAGGTCCTACAATTAAAATTACATGGTTTGTGTCCTTTTAATATTAAGTCACAGGTCACAAGTAATGTGGTCCAATAATCACACCCAAATTTAATGATTCCTTCCACCGGTGCTTCTTCTCCTATCTGTGCTTCTACAAGACTGTAGGTAGAACTAAAGTTAGAGAAAACATCAAACATCTACATTTAAATCCCCTTGTGAATTAAATGCCCAAAGAAACGACCCCCGTCACCACCAACTTTCCCCTCCTCCACAAGAGCCTCTAACTTCAAAATCAGACAAATATTTATAACAACAGCATCATCAGTGCCTACTGACAAAGACTGACAACTCTGAGAACATTGTCATTTGCAAGGTCAAAGCTCTTTGCCGGACCAGCTCCCAGGCATGTGCCCCATGCTCAGAAGGGCCCTAAGTTTGGTTGATTGCTCTGCTGTTGCCATCTTCAAATTCTCTATAATTTTTTATCAAGATGCCCGGCATTTTCATTTCCCACTCGTCCCCACAAATTATGTAGCTGGGCCCGTCCACTGCCCCTTCTCCAAAGACATTCTAAGAGAGAGGATGCAGTAAAGGAAAAGAAATGTCCCCATTAACTCTATAAATAAGGGAAAAACACACCTCACAGAGCTTGCCTGACTTGGGTATTATTTTCCCTGTGGGAGAGCCTCCTTGGGCTGCTCATAAATCCCTACAAAAGGTTTATTGCCTAATCCATAAGAACCACTATCATTTTCAGAACAGCCTATTTGTCATTGCAAAGAGGGGCAGCTAATTAGTTTTCATATTGAGTTTCATTCTTACTGTTTTTTTTCCCTTTTCTGTTAATGGTGGATGGCTTGTCAAACAGTAAAAGTAGTTTTATTTTTATTACAGTCATCAAAATTCCTTACTTCCAAGAGGAAAGATTCGTTTAATGATTAAATTCCCTCTGCCTCCATGAGGAATAATTAGTTAACTAAATACTACTTCTCTCAGGGGACTTATGAAACAGAATTCGTATTGTATTGGCACACCGGTGACTCCATTTTCAGAGAATTCATGTAAGTGATACACACCAGTGGACTGCCTATGGATGTCAGGTCCTGGGAGAACTCTGCTTCCCCAGTCCGGTGTGTACCAACCACTGCTTGCAGACAGAATCAGTAAGACACTTCTCAACGTTATATACCAACGCTTTGCAAATGTTTGTAGATGCTGTTGGGATGAATACGTCCCAAATCTATACGCAAGTGTTGCTGAATTCACAGTAGCCTCTTACAAGTATTGTTGCAACCAGTAGACACAAAACTCCGACTGCCATCCTGAGAGATTGATCCAAGAGTATTCTGAATTTATGTTAAAGGATGGGGACCATCCGAGACACGTGTTCAAACCTAACTGACTCAGGATGGCATTCAAAGCTTTGCAATAGTAGGCATCTGAGCTGGCAGTAAGGGTAGGGAGGTTCTTGGGCAAGGGAGACTGTGACACATGGCCTCAGGGCCTCTTTCTCAGTCCTGTCCTTCTAGACAGGGTAAGACATCTTCCCTGAGAGCTGGTCACGGCACTTTCCAGTCCCATAGAAACCTCCTTGCTTACTTCTCGTTCCCCACACCCAGGCCTTCCTTCAAGTTCTTAACCCACAGTCTTTCCCCACACTCTTTTTAGTTCTAATTTCCTCTTTTCCTCTCACAATCATCTTTAAGACATTTTAAAACCAGAGCTCAAATGACTCCCAACCACAAACTACTTTCTCCTTATTAGAGATCCAGGCATCAAAGGCTCCTTAGAAGTAAGGAGGGCCTGGCCAGCCTGGCTCAGTGGTTGAGCATCAACCTATAAACCAGGAGACCATGGTTCAATTCCTGGTCAGGGCACATGCCTGAGGTGTGGGCTCGATCTCCAGTAGGGGTGCAGGAGGCAGCCAATCAATGATTATCTCTCATCATTGATGTTTCTATCTCTCTCTCCCTTTCCCTGAAATCAATAAAAATATATATTTTAAAAAAGAAGTAAGGAGGAAGGCTTGGTTTCCATCTTAGAGGCACATGTGCCTCATGTCCTAGAATAGGGTGCATCATGTTAAGCAGTTGTCATTATGTTTCTGAATTAAAATTGGTTGAATAGCCATATCCTGCTATATTCTTCATCTCAATTAATCTACAACAAACCCATGAGGTTGGTCATATTATCAGCCCCATTTTAAAGATGAGGCAACTCAGGCACAGAGAGGTTAAGTAACTTGTATGAGGTCACACAGCTAGTAGACAACCAAACTGAGCACCTGAACCTTTAAAGCATACAAGCAAACTCTAAGGCTTAGGAGAGGAGTTAATTCCAGGAAGTGTTAGCTTTTTATCCTTTCTCCAGCTTCTGGCTTTACTAGGCATTAACACATATACTGGGTGTCCCCCCAAAATGTATACACACTTTGACAACTGACAGCTCAATTTTGAAAATGAAACGTATTTTAATAAACACTGCCTTTATAATTACTCAAAGTGTGTGTGTACATTGTTGGGGACACACTATATGTGAAACACCGAGATGGCTAAGAGAAATTACGATGGCCTCCTATGGCAGCCAAGCTAAGGGTAATGGAGATGTGCTGGGCTCTATCTCAGGTCAGGAGGAAAATGATGCTTAATCTCACTCTCAGCCCAATGCCAAAGGCCAAAAATGACAGCCTGCCCTATGTCCTCCTGGGCTAAACTGAAACTTGCAAAGTGACCTGGAGGGAAGATGGCTCTGTGTTGGGATCCAGCCCCAGCAGGTCCAGGGGTTCCCAAAGGTGTGGACGGAGTCGGCGAAGAAGGAATGACATGGAGGCAGCGTTCAGTTCATCAGCATAGTTGGCTTCTCTAGCTAGGATCTCCAGCCAGGTTCTGTGTTTTATTGTCTTGTTACATCTGTATTTATACCAGTTGATTTTAATCCTATCAACTTCTATTCTAAAGGTTAGGGCGTTTCTTATCTCCATTCCAGGGAGTAAAGATTATGTAGCTGAAGCATGATTGTTCGTAGTTAAAGTGATTAACTACCCGCCTGGCACTTAGTTAAGGGGTTTTATTCCCTCCCTAACTCCAGGGAAAAATCCCCACCTGGGGAAACAAACTTTCCTGGAGAGGTGACCTTGGTTAAAACACATAGCGCCAAGAAGGGGAGCAAACATATTAAGAACAGTATGCCATATACGCCAGGTCCCTTGAAACATATGCTGTGCAGATGTTTCTTCCTTGCAGCGACTGTGTCAAGCAGCAAGGGTGGACCGGCTTCCGGCAGCTCTGGTGACCAGATTATCGGGGGGGAAAAAAAGAAAGTTGGAGAATTATTGTGACAGCTACATGGAAAGTGGGGGAAGGGGGCTAGTCCCTTCATGTTCCCCATGGACAAAACTAAAATGTCTAGACACAATCTGTTAGAATCTACAAAAGTTGCTCCCCAGATACCAACTTTTGACATTAAGTATTACCCACCACACATATATTATATGTAGAATTCACCTGGTGATATATTTTAGTGATGATGAAATATTTATATAGCACCCGGGAAATTTATTCTTTGGCTTTTATTATATAAGCAATTTAAGTTCATTGTAAAAAAGTCAAACAGAAGGGAATGAACTGAGATATAAAGGTCTTACCCTGATGCCAACCACTCATTTCAACACCCCAGAAATAACTGCTTTTGTTAATAGCTTTTCTATGCAGTCACGAGAAAGTATTGTTTGTTTGCTGATGTTTTTAGACAAATGGGAAGATACTATGCATTCTTGTTTTGCAAATGCTTTTTTTTTCAGTATATAATAGCATGTGTTGTGTATCTTGCCACATACGGCTTTTGCTGGTTGCATGATACCCCACTTTTTAGGGATGCATGAAGAAATTTTGACTAGTCTCCTAGTAAAAATACCTCCTGATGCCTCCTAATTTCCTGAGAAATAATGGTAGCTCACAAAATAATGTAATGAGTAAACATCATTACATTTGTACACAAGCTCCCCACTAGAATATAAGTCTTATGGTGGCAAAGATCTTGCCTGCTTTGCTCATTGATAAACCCTCAGCACTTAGTGCAGTCCCTGACACAGAGTGGATACTCAGTAAGCACTCATCGGATGAATATGCCTGCATGTATATGTATGTGCCTCCACAGGTATTTTAAATTTCTGCATGTATTGACCAATCACCCTCCAAAAGTATTACCTCACCATGTACTCCTATCTATGTTTTGTTTTGATCAGTTGGGGACTTCATTTTTAGAGCTCAGTGTAATAGAAATAGTGAATGCTTGTGTATTTGTTTTCTGCTATAACAAGTTACCACCAATTTGGTGGCTTAAAACAACACAAATTTATTGTCTCTTGGTTCTAGAGGTCAGAAGTCCAAAATGGGTTGGCAGGGCTGTGTTCCTTCTGGAGGCTTAAGGGAAGAATTTATTTCCTTGCCTTTTCCAACTCCTAAAGGCTGCATTCCTTGGTGTGTGGCTCTTCCCACATCATTCCAGCCTCTGCTTCCATAGTCACATCTACTATGAGCCTCTTGTCTCTCTCCTCCCCTGAGATTACACTGGGCTCATCTTGATAATCTCCCCATCTTGAAATCTCCATCTTAATCACATCTGCAGAGCCCTATTTGCCATGTGAAGGGCATTATCACAGGTTCCAGGGATTAGGATGTGGATATTTTGGGGGAGCCATTATTATTCTGCCTACCACAGCTTAGCAGTCAGGTCTGACTTTCAGCATCGTCACTTCAACTGCATATTCTAACTATGTGTTGATTCCTGACCTAGCTTACCATGTCCTGACCTAAATCTAAGTAGTATGCTAACTAGCTTGGTGGTCTTGCCCCAGTTACATAGCCTCCCTGAACCTTCATTTTCTCACTTGCAGAACTGGAGAGATTGATACCTCTCTCATTGAAAATGCTGTATGTAGAATGTCTGCAGACATTCCATTCCCTTTAACCAGCCTTCAGGAATGATTCTATGCTGTTTTAATCTTGACAAAATGTAAATAAACTACTGGGTTAAGCAGTACCGAGGCAGAGAAGCAGATGCTCTTGTAAACTGGTGTGAATGTGAATTGGCGCAGGTTTTTTAGAGGGCGGTGTGGCACTGTGAATGTAATGAAAAGCCTTATAAATGTCTTTTCTCTTTAGCCCAGTAATTATCCATTTCTAAAGTGTACCTTAGGGGCACAGATGAATTTATGCATAAAGATGTTCAGTGAAATATCATCTATAATACTGGGGCAGAGGGAGTGGAAACTGTCAACGGGAGAAAGAAGATACCTACTAAGAAGAGCTTAGTAGGTGGCTCGCTGGGCTCAAATTTAAAAAGAACGCCTAACAGCCGTTTCTAAACAGGGGCCTCTTATGAAAGCCACAACTCAGGGAGAAGCCTGCACTAAGGGGCCTGCCTCCCACACTGCCTTCACTGTGTTCCTAACTTCTGAGTCAATCCTTATAAAGGAGTTCCTGGAGTCATATTTTGACCAATAGGACTTAGACACCCCCCCCTCCCCCCCTCATTCAGTGTTCCTCAGCTATATCATTAGCACCTTCACAGACCAATCAGAGAGGCTCCATTCTGACCAATCAGAACAGTGCTTTTGGGACCAATCAAACTGTGACAATTTGCAGCCCTCATTTGCATGAGGATGGACAAATCAGAGACCAGGAACCGAGCCATTCCTCTTTAAAAGTCTACTGCCCGAGGGCTCAGCCAGCACACTTTCCCTTCCACCAGTGGTGATTGAGTTTCCCTGGCTGGAGCTGAACCACCAAAGAAGCATCTCAGCAATCCAGAGTGGATGGAATAAAGTTTCCTTCCTCACCACACCCCAACTTGGAGATTCTTGTTGACATTGAATTGGTGCCAAAGACCATTGGTTGGAAAAACAAACTAAATGTTCACTAATAAGGAATTAGGGAGATAAGTATCATACAGCCTCATTACAGAAATTTCACCATATGAAAGGATTTTGTGAAAGGATATTAAACACCATGTTCAGAGGTTTGGCAAATGTTAGTGACAAACTTGGGGTTAAATCGGGGTTACTTCTTCTCTCATATCAAAAAGAAAACTTTGTGTGGTGAAAGAGTGTGTACATATTTGTATATAGGGTGTCCCAAAAATATATGAATACACTTTGAATAATTAATTATAAAGGCAGTGTTTATTTAAAAACATTTCATTTTCAACACTGAGCTATCAGCTGTTAAAGTGTATATACATTTTTTGAGGAAACACTGTATATATTAAAAGTATATATTTTATGTTACAGAGGTTATTTCTGGATTATGGGATAACAAATGATTTTTATTTGGGCTTACTTATATTTTCTAACAATGAAGGCTGGGGGAAAAGGAATTCTACACAGAACAATTCTAGATATAGAACAAAAACTACCAAAGGCGTCCCTCTAATGCAGTGGTTCTCAACCTTGGCTGCACAGTAGAATCACCTGGGAATCTTTTTAAAATCCTGATTTCTGGGCCTCATCCTCCGGAAATTCTGTTGTTGTTTTTTTTGTTATGGGGGGGGGGGGGGCACAACATTAGTAACAAAGAAACAGAATTTCCAGAGGATGAGGCCCAGAAATCAGGATTTTAAAAAGATTCCCAGGTGATTCTAATGTGCAGCCAAGGTTGAGAACCACTGCTCTAATGGAAGGCGGTACAGGGCTGCTGCAGAACACGTGGTTGAGACTTTATTTTAGATAGCTTATTGTATTCGAGACCTTCCAAGAGAAGCAAGAGCCCTGAAATTAGTAAGCTATTCTACTTACTCGAAACATTCTTGAAGAACAAGAACACTTAGAAGATTGACAAGATTAACTTTCTCAATTGTAAAGGTCCGGGATCTAAACTCCTTCAATTTCATTCTCCTCTCCTACTTTTTGGTAGCTTGTTTTCTAGCTCCAGGTCTAGGACGCCGGACTTTCAAATCCGAGATACCAAACAGGTAGAACGACTGAAGGCTCCGGGGTGGAGCCTGAGGCTTGCAGGGGCCACCTGTCTGGAGTGCTAGCACCGCCCTGTGACTCTACGAATCTTCGCTCCACTCGACTCCTCTTCGGCTGTGTTCGACCAGCACTCGTGTTCTCGGCTCGGCTCGGCTCGGCTCGGCTCTCTTCGGCTACTTTCGGGAGCTTCCCGTCGCAGCCTCGGTTCCCCTTCGGCCAGCGCTCGTTTTCTCGGGCTCGGCTCTTTTCGGCTCCCTTCGGGAGACGCTCGTCTTGGCTTCAGCTCCTCTTCGGCGGAGCTCGGCTGACGCTCGTCCTCTCGGGCTCGGCTCTCTTCGTCTGCGTTCGGCGGCGGCCCGGAAGGGCGCCCATGGAGCGGGGACTGTCGGCTCGACCGACGGCTATGGCGCCGCTGCTGGAATATGAGCGGCAGCTGGTGCTGGAGCTACTGGACGCGGACGGGCTGGTAGTGTGCGCCCGCGGGCTCGGCGCGGACAGACTCCTCTACCACTTCCTCCGGCTGCACTGCCACCCGGCGTGCCTGGTGCTGGTGCTCAACACGCAGCCGGCCGAGGAGGTGCGGCCGCCGGCGCGGGGCAGAGGGGACCCCGAGAGCGAGGGGGGCCTCCCGAGCGGATGCAGGCCCGGGCGCGGATGCGAGGCCTCTGAGGGCGGTGCAGGCCCCCCGACGCGGGGATGGGGGAGGCGTTGAATGAGGGGCCCGGAGGCAGATGCAGGTCTCTGACTCGGATGCGGGGACCCCGCGGGGATGCAGGTCCCTGACCAAGGACAGTGAGAGGGATGGAGGGGCCCCGGGAGGGGTAGGGGAGGTCTGTAGGAGGGTAGGGATAATGATGGAATCCCATAGTTGGCTATGCAAAGGGCTTGCTGGGGTCCAAGGAGTAGGATTGGGGAAAGGGGAGGGAATGGGGATGGAGGGATCTCTGAGGATAGTGGGGGGACGTGCAGATGCTGAGGCTGGGAGAGCCTTGTAAGGAAGAGGAGGGACTAAGAGGTTCCCCAGAGCTGTGGGAGGAGGGCATGGTGTCAGAGGGGAGGGAGCTGGAAGCCGAGAATATTGGGGCAGGGGAACTGGGGCTGAGGAGGGGGTCCACCTGGGCTGGGGGTGTTGAGAGGTGACAGCCTGGTCTGACAAGGCTGATGAGCAGGTGGCAGGAGGAACGTGTCGACTGAGAAGAGTGACCACAGTCTCCATCCATCTAGGGATCCCCTGTGCTGAACAGAGGCCTTAGCACCACACAGCAACCCCCCAACTTCACCCCCTGCCCCCCCCCCCCCCGCAAGGCCCCAGTAAAGGCAGCATTGAACTGAAGGTGTGAGGGCCCGGGGCCCCATGGACATGATGAAATTCCCTCTAGGGCAGATCTTGACAGAACTAATAATCTAAACATTGCCTGGGAAAAGGATCTTCTCACTCTCACTCGTGCAAACCTGGCTTTGGTGGGAAGTATTTTTTTCTAGGTAGCAGAATTCTTTTAACTCAGAGTTTGAAAGCCTTTTTTTAAATTGTTATTAAAATGCTAATAACAAGTGCAATGATTCCTTAGTCCGAGCAGTGGTCGGCAAACGCATTAGTCAACAGAGCCAAATATCAACGGTACAACGATTGAAATTTCTTTTGAGAGCCAAATTTTTTAAACTTAAACTATATAGGTAGGTACATTGTTATTAACTTAATTAGGGTACTCCTAAGGCTTAGGAAGAGCCACACTCAAGGGGCCAAAGAGCCACATGTGGCTCGAGAGCCGCAGTTTGCCGACCACGGCTAGTGTAAGCCTCAAAACAAAACAAAAACCAGAACAGCCGAGTTAAGTGCAGACTGGCTGGCTGATCAACGTAAAGTAGTAACTTGGTTTGTATATGCATTATTACGTTCGTTATCGCCAAGGAAAGCAGCGTATCATTTTAAATACAAATCCCTGCCACCGCATCAAAGCTGCCCCTGGTATTAAGCAGCCCACTAATTCAGTTTCATTTGGTTTAGGAGTATTTCATCAATCAGCTGAAGATAGAAGGAGTGGAACACCTCCCTCGCCGCGTAACAAATGAAATCGCAAGCAATGGCCGCTATGAGGTTTACACACAAGGAGGTGTGATATTTGCAACAAGTCGAATTCTCGTGGTTGATTTTTTGACTGATAGAATACCTTCAGATTTAATTACTGGTAAGAATTTGAAATTTTGTCATATGTAAATTTGCCTTTTTGGTGTGTGTGTGTCTGTCCCCTCTGCTAAACTACTCTAAGCTAGAACCTTCGTGTGAGTAGCATTGTATGTATTTTCTCAACATTGTCCTTTTAGCCATTAGCACAATATCTGACACATGATAGATGCTCAATAAATATATGTGGCCTGAATAAGTAAACAAATAAATGTAAGGTTGACTTTTCCTTGTTTTCTAAGCTGGTATTCAGTAAGTAGCGTGGTAATTGGATGGCATTTGCTTTTAGAACCTAATCAGACTTGAAATGTTTGTAAATATTCTTTGTATAATTCCTAAAATATTTGGTTTTCCTCTATAAAGAGTATTTTTCCCATGATGTGAGTTAGACCAAATAGTTGCTTGATTATTTTGAGAAGAATGGTTTCTTAGCTAGAATTAATATAGAAAAGGAATTATTACTATTATTACTTGTTTTTTTTAGAAACCCTTTCTGATTTCCCCAAAACTAATTTAGAGGCTCTGCCTCTGTGACCTCAGGTTATCCTGTGCTTCTCATAGCACTCAGAGCACCATATAATATTTGCTTATTTATTTGTCTGTCTGGCTCATGAGAGAACAAGCTTTGTAGGCACGAGGAACAACTTGCTCATCCCAGGCTACAAGTAACTGGGACACAGTAGATACTAAACACATATTTGTTGGGTGAATGATGCATGGGTGTACTGTGCTCTGTGGTGAACTTTTGGAGGGCAGAGAGACTTAGGAAATTCATAACTGTACTTTCCACTTTGTCTATCGTATTACTCTGAACCTGGGAGACCCTCAAAACATATTTAATGAATAAACATATGAATGAATTTTTTTTATGGCTCATGGTGAGCTGATTGTTATAAGCTGTGGCACAGACCATGCAGTCAGAATCACCTGACTTTGGTAATGCCACTGCTTACAAGCAAGTTACTTAAGTTTTCATTAATTTTTTTCACGAGTCCCAGTTTTCTCATTTCTTAATTGCTTAGTATTAGTGCCTGGTATGTAACAAACACTTAATAAATAATATCAAAAAAAAGTATATTGGCATTTTATAACCAGAAATCTTGATAGATCATAAAGTCTTTTACTGTTTGCTCCTTTCCTATAAGTTGTTTTATTTATTTTTTAAGTTGATAAAATGGAAAAAAAATCTTGAAACTACCACTAGATGGCAGTATTGCTCTTTCAATAATAGTCCAACCTACTTGAGCAATCTGAGTCCAATAAATATAGAGCGTGTAGGTAGTTTCTAATTAAAAGTTAATTTCTGTATGACCCAGTTAACTCATCTGTAAATTGGAGACAGTAATACTACCTTCCTTCTAGGATTATTGTCAAGATGAAATGAGATAACTTACGTAAAGTTCTTAGCATTGTGCATGGCCCATAGTAAGCATTCTGTGATTACTATGTGTTGTGAATGTTCCTGTCCTCAAGCAGTTTAGTGGAGGAGACCAATGTAAAAAAAATATTTACAGTACAGTATGAGATGAGATCCGAGATGTTATGGGAGCATAAAAGAATTCAATAGGCTTTTGTGGGATTAAAATTGCCCCCAGAAATATGACCTGCTTGTGTTGTTTTTATTTCTTTTTTAAAAAAAGTGGGGTTCTCAGATGGTGACACTTGGTAGGAAAAACTGGGTTTTGGAATCTTTGGTCTCCCATTACTTGTTGGATGACCTTAATTAAGTCGCTTTCCTTTCCTGGTCTCAATAATGCCTACCTCATAGAATTATTGTGAGGATTAAATTAAATAAAACTCTATAAAAGTGCCTAACCCCAGGGCCTCGGATATTAGTTCTTTTCCCCTTCCTCCATTGGGTTCCAAAAAAATGACAGCCTATTAGAGGATATCATTTTCTTAAATTGAGGTTCACCTTTTCTTTAGAAGTTATTTTCAATTTTATATAATATTTCAATCCAGGCCAGCAAATGTGGCCCAGTAGAGTACTTGGAACAACCCACCTACTAGGTACAGAGTCTTTTCTAAGTAGTAAATTAATTATGTACATGTACTGGGGTGATTGGAAAATCCTTTGTTTACAAATTCTTAAGTAATATTATTAATTTTTACCATATTTGAAAAACAACTTGTTTAGGCAAATAAATGTTAGCTCCATCCACCTTGATCCAAAAATTAAACACTAAAATAGTAGAATCTGAATTGAATGTATTGAACTACTAGAAGGGGTCATATATTGCAATTGGTGTCATTTTCTAAAAACTAGGAGTGATGACAACTGGGGCAAAAATGTGCAAGTGCATTTATAGCAAATATATGTAACAGTATATATAACAGGCTTGGTTTACGTCTACAAGACTGAGAATCATCATAGAATAATTGAGTTTTTGACCCAGAAATGATGTCTGTGCATTCTTATACCATCTCATGTCTGTCCCTAATTTATCATTAATCATACCACAACAAATTTATTATATATATATAAAAGATCATTTGGTCCAGTGCTTGTTTATAAATAAGAAAACATGTATAATTGTCCATATTTTTGTGATTCAGAGGAGTTGTCACTACACCCACAACTAAAAAAATATATGTATTAAACATACTCATTAAAAGTTTTTATTTTAACTGGACTAATTTACCTCTCAATTGAATACTCTGATTCTGAAAATTGAATTATTTTAATAGGTGTTGCAGATGTTGCCGAAACTTCTAAAATGCAGCGATTTTGTGTAGTGCACGTCTCATTCACAATAAAAGGAGAATTAGTAACGCACATAGCTTTCAGAAATGCTTCCACTGTGCCAGACATGCCCTACCCCAGGGCCTTTGCTCGTATGAATTCCTCTGCCTGGAACTCTCTTGGCCCACAGAGTCTGCAAGGCTCATCTCCTCATCTGCCTTTATTCATATGACCTCAGCGAGGCCACCCTATCTAAAATTTCAAACCACACCCTTCACACATACTCCCCCTCCTCTGATATATTTTTTTCTCTTCAGCTCTTGCCACCTTATAACCGACTGAATATTTTACTTATTTACATTGTTAATATAAGTGACATAAGGACTACGTGTTTTCTTTGAGGCTATACTCATAGCCAAAGCAGTGCTTGCCCATGCTCAAGTAGGCACTCAAGAAAAATGTGATGAATAAGTGAATGAAACTGAGCCTGAAAACTATGCCTATTCGTAATTGAAATTTTAATTTCCCCCTTCAGGCATCTTGGTGTATAGAGCTCACCGAATAATCGAGTCTTGTCAAGAAGCATTCATCTTGCGCCTCTTTCGCCAGAAAAACAAACGTGGCTTTATTAAAGCTTTCACAGACAACGCTGTCGCCTTTGATACTGGTTTTTGTCATGTGGAAAGAGTGATGAGGAATCTTTTCGTAAGGAAGCTGTATCTGTGGCCAAGGTAAATAGCATTATGTGATCAATTTCTGAGGGAATCTGCTGTCATTTAACTTTGCACTTTAATGTAATGTAAAATGTACTGTCATTGGACTTGATACATGCTCGTCAGGTTCGTAACAAGTGCATCCAAATATAAATAATGTATGGTCACCACATTTGTGATTCTTTTAAAAGGAGAAAGAGATTTGATAGTTATTTTTCTGGTAGTCCCATCAAAACCATCCAAATGCAGCCATGTTATCCTTTCTCATCCACTTAATAAAACTCCCAGAGAGCAATCTAGAGACTCATCTACACAGCAGCAGTAGGTGAACTGCAGATTCAGTGGCCAAGACTCCCGCTTCCACTTTGAAAATAACCCATCAGGGAAATAATGCCCAGAGATTTTTGAAGAATTTCAGTAAATTTCTAGGAAAAACAGAAGGCTTCAATTTTCAAACATTTTGTAACCTATGCTAATAGGTATTTTGGTTACACTTATGGTATTTAAGAGTAGTTGTTATCTTTTTTGTTTCTTGATTATACCTTATTTTGGGGATCAACAGACCTTTCCCGGAAGGGGCCAGTTTGTAAAGATTTACGTTTTGTGGGCCATGAGGTCTGTCAGTTCTTCAGCTCTGCCGTCCTAGCATGAAAGCAGCCACAGCCAATACATGAACCGTGGGCATGGCCATGTCTCAGTAAGACTAGTTATAAAAATAGGCCCGGCCCTGGCCGCTGTGGCTCAGTTGGTTGAGCATCATCCAGTGCACCAAAAGGTCGCCAGTTCGATTCCTGGTCAGGGCACATGCCCAGGTTTTGGGTTCGGTTCCCAGTCGCAGTGCATACAGGAGGCAACCAATCAGTGTTCCTCTCTCATATCAGTGTTGCTCTCTCCCTCTCCCTCAAAAAAATCAATGAAAACATATTTTTTAAAAATAGGCCCAGGGTTTAGCCCAGACCATAGTTTACTGACCTCTGCTTTATTTGAATAATTTCCATTCATGGAGGTTAAAAGTATTCCTGAAAACATTGTCATTTTGCTTTCTATATTGTCTGTCTCTTAATTGCATTAAAAAAATTAGAAAATTAAACCTAAACCAGAAATACATAGCTGTTGAAACTCTAGAAAATATTTGAAAAATATTTGTCTCTTTAGGTTCCATGTCGCAGTAAACTCATTTTTAGAGCAGCACAAACCTGAAGTCGTAGAAATTCATGTTTCTATGACGCCTGCCATGCTTGCCATTCAGACTGCTATCCTGGACATTTTAAATGCATGCCTAAAGGAACTAAAATGCCATAACCCATCGCTGGAAGTCGAAGATTTGTCTTTAGAAAATGCCATTGGAAAGCCCTTTGACAAGGTACTCTATTTCTTTCCTTTTTAAGCACAGTTTATTATGTTATAATTTTAAAGAATGCCAGATATTTTAATATTTGCAGTGTTCTTCATAGGAATTTGCTGTTGTTTATAATTAGATTGGAGGTGATTTAAAGTACAGATAGCTTCTTTGGTTTACCGGAAAGTAATCATTTGTAGTAAAATATGTGGATTGGCATATAAGCACAATTCTGATCTTGCAGTGATTATCCCATTTTAAATATAATTAAGAGGAGCACAAGTAACCTTTTTGCTCTTAAATGACAGCATTAGGATATCTACAGGTAGAAGAGTTTTACATAAGACTGCTTCAGAATGTATAATCTCTTGTTTAGAGTAAGAATAATTTGGATGAGTTTTCATTAGTGAGGAATTTGTTGCCTTAAAGTTACATTCTGAATTGAGAAAATGGTAAGACTTTAGTTCAAGGATTTTTTTTTTCTAATTTTTTCATCATAGGCTAATATTAATACAGATAGGTAAATGTCTGAGACTGAATTGTAGATCTGTAAAATGCTCACTTTTTAAGGATTCCAGGCACCTTTTTTTTTTTTCATATTTTGGTAGACTAAGTTCCTTTCTTTAAAATTCTAAATCAGTTTCTTTGTCACTGGAAGTAATACAGAATAGTTATAAAAAAGGAAAAATTAAAATCCTCATTTCTTTAATTTCCCCCCCCCCAAATAAGCATATCTTTTACTGTGAAGTAATGATACATAAAATGAATTTTCTCTGTTATTAAAGTAAAGCTTATTATAATTTAGTGTGTGGTGAAAACACACACACACACACACACACACACACACACACACACACACAAAAACCCTTCACATTCTTTTAATAGAATGTCTATATCCTTAGAAAAACAAAACATAGTCTAATATGTTTTGCATTAAATTTCTGTTTAACATCCCCTGGCTAGTAATAGTCAAAGTATTGTTTTAGGTATTCTTTTAGTAACCAAACTAAATATAGCTATAACATGCATCTTGTTAGAAAATTTAACTTTTATAGATGATCTTACAAAAGAGACAGGCATTACATGTCCCAGTTTGTCTAGAACAGTTCCAGTATCTGCTGGTTATTATGGAATAATTATTAATAGTATCATCTCATTTTTACAAGAATCCTAGTTTGGACAATAAATTTGTTAGATAAGATGCCATGTAGTGATACTGCTTCCATGTGATGCTACCAGTATTATCCTTTTTAGTTACAGAGTCAGTTTATGGAGGAAATGTTCATGTATAGTTGTGGATATGTAGATATCTGCACTGTATTTACAGTACATGAAGTTGTTGTGTGTTTTAGGCAACTTTTTATTATCTTAAAAAGCAATCAAGCCCGGCTGGTGTGGCTCAGTGGTTGAGCATTGACCTATGAACCAGAAGGCCACGGTTCAATTCCTGGTTAGGACATACGCCCAGATTATGGGCTCGATCCCCAGTGTGGGGTGAGCAGGAGGCAGCCGATCAATGGTTCTCTCTCATCATTGATGTTTCTATCTCTCTCTCCCTCTCCCTTCTTCTTGAAATCAATAAAAATATATTTTAAAAAATTCAAATTTAGTCAGTTTGTTAATTTAACAATTTAGTCAATTTAACAGTTTAGTCAGTTAGTAATTTAACAATATTTTCCCTTCCATGAATCACACTAAAAAAATTTAAAAAGCCAAGACCTTTTGCACTAACAAATTAAGGTACAATTATTTAATTTAATGCCATGTAGTTTCCCTGGTTTATGCCCTCTGCTCCACTGTCCAACTGGACCCCACAATTTATCAATCCAGGATAAGGTCACAGCTGAACTTGGCAGAAATTGAATGTCTGAGCTACATGCTTTGACTCTTCCTAAAAATAAATCATTGATTATCTGATGTTTATGAGGCCTTTTCTCTTCTGACTAAAACTGTACATATGGACAATTATGAATTGACTCTATCTGATTATAAAGATTCAACTGATGAGGCGCTCTGCATTGTATTTGAAAAATTAAACATTATTTTTAGAATCTTATGAACTGAAATTTCTATCTACTTCCTTGGAAGATAATATTTTGGATATTTTTATTGTGATAAAATATACATAACAAATCATTTTAACCATTTTTTAGGTATATAGGGGATGATATTTTTGAAAGTATAATCTGTATTAATAATAGCTATATTGAACATATTCTAGCAATACTAAATCTTATTCTTGTTTTAGACAATCCGCCATTATCTGGATCCTTTGTGGCACCAGCTTGGAGCCAAGACTAAATCCTTGGTTCAGGATTTGAAGATACTACGAACTTTACTGCAATATCTCTCTCAGTATGATTGCATCACATTTCTTAATCTTCTGGAATCCCTGAGGGCAACAGAGAAGGCTTTCGGTCAAAATTCAGGTGGGAGATAAAAATACTAATATTCTCCTCGGAGCTGATTTGAATATAGTTCTGGGTTTCGTTGCGGAATCAGGTGTGGGGAGTGCTATATTCACCTACATGATATACTTAGGCTTCAAATTACATTTTACATTCCTAGCACAAGGATATAGGTTTTATTGATAGCTAATGTTCCCGCCTACTTAACTTCTGTTCTCTATAGTAATAAATATTCATATCCATTCTGGGCAATTTTATTTCTAGAAAAAAAATCTGTATAATACAAGCAGTTCCCAACCTAGAAATAGCTTGCATTCTGGAAGGTTAGTTGTTAAGAATTTAAAATTCATTTTCCCTGCAGAAACAGTAAGGCAGCATGGGGTTTCAGCTAGAGTGCTGAAGACCAAAGATGAGATATTTGTAAGGAAGCGTAGCATCACATATGCCTGGGCACTGTCTTGCTTAGCTCTCAGTGGCACCCTTCCCTCACTCTTGTGGCCTAGGCCGATGCTTTTCAAAGTATGGCCCATAGGCCCCTGAGGCCAAGACTTAATAGGATTCATAATTTTTACTGCTCCATCAGGGACCTTCTTGAGTGATAAACGGCAAATGCATTGAAATGAAGAATACACTGATGGTTAGTACACTTTGGTTCCACTGCCTTGATGGTGCTTAGGCACCAGCAGTGTTACGTACTAACGCTTTTGCACCGTCATAGGAAATGTCAATGCAGTGGGAAAAAGTCAAATAATGAGTTAGTATTATTATGAGAAAAGTTGTGTTATTATGAAGATAGACCCCGTGAAAATATGTTGGGGTCCCCCAAGAGCCTATAGGCCACACTTTGAAAACCACTGGTCTGACCAAACCGTGATAGAGGCCACAGGTTCAGAGAAGAACAAGATGGCAGCCAGGTGTATATATGGATCATGGGACCATGAGAGATTCTTTAAAATTTGAAGGTGTTTGTGTGTTTTTTAACTCTTTATATTAGGTTGGCTGTTTCTTGACTCCAGCACCTCGATGTTTGTAAATGCTCGAGCAAGGGTTTATCGTGTTCCAGATGCCAAAATGAGTAAAAAAGGCAAAATGTCCGAAAAAGTGGAGATTAAAGAAGAGCAAGGTATCTTGTAGGCTTAAGTCTTTAAATGTGTCTTTTATTTCAGTATTTGGTGTGGAATTGCTTATCAAGTTACACTGAAATTTTAAATCTTTTTGGCCATGTGAAAATGTGTACCTGTCTGTTAAGTGTAGGTTATATGTAACATATGTAATGTACATTAAAAGTATTCACCACGGCAAAAAACAAACAAAAGAAAAACGTATTCACCATGGCAAATCCTTAGAATCCATAATCAAGGAGTTCCAAGTAACAAATGCCAAGTATCAATCGAGTGTATTCTTACTGCTGCAAAAGAAGTATAGATTTTTATTTTAACTTCAGAGTAATTACTAGTTGGGGCACTTAAAGTCTTAGTGGAACATTTTAACATCCCTTTAGTTTTTAGAGAACATAAATGTACTAGAATGAGGCAAATGTATATTTTATTCCAATATAATTAATATCATTAAGTTTTTAAAATTAAATTTATTGGGGTAATATTGGTTAATAATATATAAGTTTCAGGTGTACAATTCCATAATACATAATCTGTATACTGCATTGTGTAGTCTCCTTTCTTTTTTTTAAAATATATTTTATTAATTTTTTACAGAGAGGAAGGGAGAGGGATAGAGAGTTAGAAACATCGATGAGAGAGAAACATCGATCAGCTGCCTCCTGCACACCCCTTACTGGGGATGTGCTTGCAGCCAAGGTACCTGCCCTTGACCGGAATCGAACCTGGGACTCTTCAGTCCGCAGGCCGACGCTCTATCCACTGAGCCAAGCCGGTTAGGGCAGTGTGTAGTCTCCTTTCATCACCATATATTTGACCTCTTGCCCCTCTGATAACCACCATACTGTTGTCGGTGTCTATAAGTTTGTTTATTTTGTTTGTTCATTTGTTGTTTTCTGTTTTATATCCCACGTGTGAGTGAAATCATATGATTCTTGTCCTTTTCCATGTGACTTATTTTACTGAGCATGATACTCTCAACCTACACCAAACTAAAAAGTTTCTGCACAGAAGAAACCAACAGAACAAAAAGGCAACCAACTGAATGGGAAAAGATATTTGCAAACAATATCTTTGGTAAGGGGCTAATATCCAAAATATGTGAAGAACTCATACAGCTCAACAACAAAAATCATTGGTTTCTTAAGGCATGGGATAAGGTTACTGCTTACTTTCTGGTTCAAAGATCTCTTTTAAAACTTAAACATATTAGTGTTGTGAAATAAAAATTTGACTGTGTCTAATTCTATTTTATGTTCAGGATTGTGAAAATCATGGGGATTTTAGAAACAGTGAATACTGTTCCTTTCTACTGATTTTTTTTTGTATAGCAGGTCATATATAGCATCACAATTGACAGCTAACACAGACTTATCTCTTATTAGTGACCTTGAATATCACTTTCTATCAAGGCATTATGAAATTTGTATTAATGTTGGTTTGAAGTGCCTTTGATTTAAACCACAAGGAGACTTCTTTCAAGGAAACAGATTCTCCCTGACATTATGGAGGAAGCCCAAAGGAATGGGCTTATGGAGTGATGCTTGTGTTATCTATTGATTTGAAAATCTTCAGAATACTTCGTGGGTAAAAATTATCACATAGAATGAGATTATCTTTTATTTCTATGCAGAAACAAAAAAGGAACTGGTCCTGGAAAGCAACCCAAAGTGGGAAGCACTGACTGAAGTACTGAAAGAAATTGAAGCAGAAAATTCGGAGAGTGAAGCCCTTGGTGGTCCAGGTAGGAAAAGGAAGATGCTGACATCTGCTTTCAAAATCAAGCCAATGAGTCTTTTTTATTAGCTCTTTAAAAATAGCTTACTACTTTGTTTATAAAATGTAGGAGAATAACTGCCAAATGAACACAGAAATCTAGCAGCAGTCCCCTATCTGAATGACTTTCTCCAGGTTAAATCACTATGTATTCATGAAAGCAGGTGCTTTTACTGGTTGGGTTCCCAGGAATTCTATTTAAAGACGCAGCTAATCTCCACATATATATTTACCAGGCTTGAAATCTGGAATCCCCAAGGAGCAAGCTAAAGGGTCTTATGTTTTATTTCCTCAGCAAGTATCTTCTCAGGGAAGCCTAAACTATTATATAGAGTGACATTGACTTAGCCTTACAAAAATTCCAACTTTTAGGGCTGCTTTCTTCAAACATGAGTATACTAGATTAACATAGACTAAGCCTGACCTAAATTAAAAAAATAAAACCAAACAGAAAATAAAAGAAAACTAGATTTTTAAACTAATTGAATCTTTGAAATCCTGCAAAGCAATAAAGTCAAGCATACAATCCTTTTATTAGTAAATGTGTTGGTGATATTATCTCAGACCAAAGTCACACATGTTCAACTAGAAAAATAAAAAATATACAGAAAAAAGAGAAGGCAAAAATTGTGTCTGGCAGCCATGTTATTAGCATTGGCCTTTATTAACAAAACTAGGGGCCCGGTGCACGAAATTTGTGCACTGGGTGTGTGTGTGGGGGGAGTGTCCCTCAGGCCAGCCTGCCCCCTCTCACATACTGGGAGCCCTCAGGCGTTGACCCCCATCACCCTCCAATCGCAGGATCGGCCCCTTGCCCAGGCCTGACGCCTCTGGCCTAGGCGTCCAGCCCGGGCAGCGGGGACCCGCAGTTGCAGCGGCCCCGCGATCGTGGGCTTCGCTTTAGGCCCAGGCAAGGGACCCCTAGCTCCTGGGACTGCCAGCTTCGACCGTGCCCAGCTCCCATTGCTGGCTCCATCCCTACTTCCTGCTATCACTGGCCAGGGTGGAAAAGGCACCTGATTCTCCGATCATGGCTGGGGGGCAGGGCAAAGGCGGCCCCAGGGCTGCCTTTGCCCTGCCCCCCAGCTCTTAGCTCCCCCCTGGGTTTCCGATCACTGTCAGTGGCAGGGGGCTTCTTCCTGCTTTCCCTTTTGCCTCCCTGCATTGTGCCTACATCTGCAAATTAACCGCCATCTTGTTGGCAGTTAACTGCCAATCTTAGTTGGCAGTTAATTTGCATATAGCCCTGATTAGCCAATGAAAAGGGTATCGTCGTACGCCAATTACCATTTTTCTCTTTTATTAGTGTTGATTAACTTTGGCACAATTCCTTCCAGCCTTCTTTTCCTGTATCTTCTATTTCACATTGATAAAGTCATATGTGGCAAATGATACTAACATTTTTAAAGTTCTTGAAACATATTACCACATTGATTTACAAAAAGTTTTTATCAACTTTCATTTCTTCTAGCAGTATAAGAGTTTATTTCTTTTTCACTTAGGTAACAATGACTAGAAAGTCTATCTATTTGTGTGTATATGTGCACGTACTATATAATATAAAGCTAATATGCAAATTGACCGAACAGCGGAACGACTGGTCACTATGATGTGCACTGACCACCAGGGGGAGTGTCGCTCAATGCAGGAGCTGTCCCCTGGTGGTCAGTGCGCTCCCACAGGGGAAGCGTTGCTCAGCCAGAAGCCAGGCTCCCCAGCGGGCTTAAGGCTGGTGAATGCAGAGGCAGTGGCAGGAACCTCTCCCACCTCCGTGGCATCGCTAAGGACCCCTTGGGGGTCCCGGACTGGCACAGGCTGGGTTGAGGGAGGCTCCCACCCATCCCACCCCCCAGTGCACGAATGTCCTGAACCGGGCCTCTAGTGTAGGTGTAATTTATCAATTTGATTGGAGAAAAATGTTATCTTGTTTTAAGTTTTGATGTTTGATAGGTTCAGTATTTTCTCAAATGCATTTCCTCTTTTGTCTTAGTTTTCTTTGCCAACTTAGGCTCTGTCCTTAGTTTATATCATCTTTTACACAGTAAAGATACTAACATTTATCATTGCTGCATAACGTTCTTTTTTTGTCTTTTGTGTTTTAATGCACAGTGTTTTATTCTTATAGAGTCGGTCTTAACTTATAGATATCGATCTTCCTGAGATTTTTTTTCTGTTGCTTTTAAGCCTAGAAAATCATCTGTAGCCAGACAGATGAAAAAGAGTCACCTTTTTTAAAATAATTTAATATTTAACATTTGACTCTGTAATCCACTTGGAATTTATTTTGGTGTATAAGATTCTCTGGGAATTATTAATTAATAAGAGATTTTTAAAAGCCTCCATTATACATTAATCTTTCATAAGATTAAATATTTCTGGCTTCAACTTAAAGTTTTACATGATCCTGCATCTAAGACCCTTTTTAAACAAATTATAAATGTTCTGTCTTTAGCACCAAGAGATAAAATGTGTCTTCCTTGTGAGGAAAGGGGTGAGGGGGCCCATAGGGAATAGTGACATAATACTGTTTTCTAATTTTAGGTCAAGTACTTATTTGTGCAAGTGATGACCGAACGTGTTCCCAGCTAAGAGAGTATATCACCATGGGAGCAGAGGCCTTCTTGCTGAGACTCTACAGGAAAGCCTTTGAGAAGGAGAGCAAAGCTGAGGAAGTGTGGGTGGCTTTCAGAAAGGAGGATGGTGCAAAGAGAACTGTGAAATCTAACAAAAGACCCAAAGACCCCCAAAACAAAGAAAGAGCTCCTGCCAAAGAACGGGCTCTCAAAAAGAAGAAACAAAAGTTAACGTTAACTCAGATGATGGAGAAACCTGAAGAACTTGAGGAGGAAGGGGATAGCAAAGAAGGATACCCTAGAGACTTATGCAGCAGCCCAGAGAGCTGCTTAGAAGAAATCAAGCATGAGGAGTTTGAGTTAAACTTGTCATCGGATGCCGCTTATGGAATTCTGAAAGACCCCCTCATCATCATCCACCCGCTTCTGGGTTGTAGCGACCCCTATGCTCTGACGAGGGTACTCCACGAAGTGGAGCCAAGATACGTGGTTCTGTATGACGCAGAGCTAACGTTCGTGCGTCAGCTCGAAATTTACAGGGCAAGTAGGCCCGGGAAACCGCTCAGGCAAGTTATAAAGAGTGTGGAGTGTGAACTGCATCTGTAAGGCTTCACATTCACAGTTCTTTAGGATTTAGCACCGAAACTATACCTGTTGCATGTGGGTTTTCTTGTCTCTCACGTTCTGTTGTTATGTGTTGGTTACTTTATGAAACCTTATTTTGCTCTCTGATGAATCTGGGAGCGTGCATAGGAAGGATAGCCAATGTAGCATAACAGTGAGTCCAGAGGACTGTTCGTGGTCTCATTACTTGCTGCTCTGTTGTTTTGTTCTATATTCTTTATGCACTGGTTTGTACCTTATGGGGTGCTCTATCTGAACAAGTCTAGGAAATTTATATCCTGACTTCTCCCCAAAATTAATGTCATTATGACTCAGCTAAATAATTTCAATCTTCTAAAATGTCTTTCTCATAAATTTTAAGAAGTGACTCTGAGTTACATTCACATAAAACTAAAGTATTTGAGGAATCATTGTGCCAAGTTTTCTTGAGTTTCAAGAAATAATCAGGTGAACAATCTACAGAAATATCAGATGAGAAAATGATGCCTCCCAAAGAATATAGTGTTCTGGCTCTCCAGTTATCTGAGGGGGAAATAAACAACAAAATTAATATCCTGAACACAGTCTGAACCACAACACAGAGCCAAAGAAATTTTTTTCCAGCAGTTGAACGAATGCAGCCTTTCAGAGTAGAGATGAATGGAGGAAGTGGATCAGAAATAATGCAGAATGAAGAGATTAGATGAAGCTGGTAAAATAATTATAGGCTGGTAAATTTTTCATACTTTGCTATTGATCAACTTTGTAGATAGCTTGTCTGTTCTTTATTGCCTGAGAATAAAATAGTGTGATATTTGCGAACAAAATGGCAGAATCAGAAGGAACCTGGGAATTGAGCCGCTCACTGTGTCAGTGGGAAATAGAAGCCCACAAGTGGAGAACGACTTCCCTCAGCCATGTGGCACATTCATGGGGGAGCCACGGCCTCTGGACTTTGCCCAGCGGTCTCTTCCCTGTTCACACTTCACAGAATCTAGGAAGGTGGCGTCTAGAAGAAAAATCGAGGGCTGCAAAAGGGAAATATCTCTGATAGAAGGTGCAGGAAAGGGACAGAAACGGTGCTTAATTCATCTTCATAGCAATAAGCAAGGTAGAAAAGCAGACCTTTTCTAAAAGAAAAGCATAGATCAAGTTATTCCTTGAGGAGCCTGTTGTAATCCTTATGTCTTCAGTGTCTGTGTGCTTATGTAAAATGTGCGATGACTCAGCGCTGTTGAGACATAAAGAAGAAAGAACTGAGAAATTGCTTGGTGAAGATAAAGTTCATATAGATTTCATTTGTTTATTTCTCACTAATATGCACTTTCATAAGCTGCTTTTTACAACGACTGTCCAACTTCTTAAATGCTTGTTTGGCAAAGATGCAAAGAAACATTGAAAATAGAGAAGCCACTGAGATTTTGTGTTTTCTGGTTTGTTTGTAGTTATTCTATCCCTCCCGTTCTATTTCACTGTTTACCTAAACTCTGTTCTTCCTTTGGCAAAAGAAAAGGACCCATATGGCAGTGAGACCTTTAACATGTGGGGTTCAGGCAGCTGAATTTCAGTATGGTTAATGGAACTTGTATCCTTAGTCCAATATTTACTATTTGAGCACTTCAGGTTGCTGATTTCAAATGCTATGCTCTTCCTTTCAGGGATTACAAGTTACGTCTTTGCAATCTAAAAGAGTTCTGTCCTCACTTGCAGGGTTTACTTTCTCATATACGGAGGTTCGACCGAAGAACAACGCTATCTCACTGCTTTGCGGAAGGAAAAGGAAGCTTTTGAAAAACTCATCAGGTAATGCATAGACAGTCGGAAAGCACGGACTCTATTGGAAAGGCTTCTCTGGGCGGGCCAATGTCTAACAGCCCTCTGGGAGGACGGAGAGGAGAAGAGGTTGGGGAGGATCACATGTAGGTAAACCCATCTCCAATTGCTTTTCAGTGCTTTCATAGGATACTAGAAATGTGCCTGTAAAGAAATATAACTAAAACACTGCTTTTCTAAGATATATGTTCTTAAAACTCTCTCTTCCTCTCCCCATGCACAAGATTTCTCCCATTCCTTTGAACTATGATTTTTTTAAAACCCCTATACAATTTGCATTGTCTGTGGTGCGTGACTGCTTGACTATTTACTGAGAAATACTTTTTACATCCAGGTCAGTTTAGATCAGTAGATCGCTCTGGGAAAATATTTTTAAAAAGGTATGATCTTTATCTGAACATAAGTGTATGCTTTTGAGAACGAGTGTCCTACATCTCGTCCTACGAGTGTTCTACATCTAAATAGAAAAGGCTTCTTAGTTTAATATAAGGAAAATGTTTCTCAGTGAGATATTCACACACTGGATGGTGCCAGGGTATATGTCCCAGCATCAAGAAGGGTTCAAGAATCTGGAAAAGGCTGCGCGTAGATGACATAGGAATCCAGAGACTATTAAAGAGCCCAGAGATGAGATAAAATTTTGAAAGGCATTGGGGGTCAGAGAACCTTCAGCTAAAGGAACTGAAGACTTCCTCCTTTTCTAGGACCCTTGCTTTTATTAATACGATTTGTCCTAAGGCAAGGTGGAGATATTACACTTCAAAGGGTACAGAAGCATTGTCAGTTTGGGGAATTAGCCTACGGCTGTTCAGGTGTTTGGTCAGTAGGAGGCAATAACATGTAGATTAAGATGCCCTTTAACTGTCTGGCAGCCACAGTCAGTTTCCTATTCAGGTTTGGGGAAATGCCTTTAGCCATTCCCAACAGGTGACTACATGTGTGACTCAACCCTGTTGAGTTCCCAAGTTTCATCTCTTGAAATTATGACATGCTGGAATTGGTTCCCGGCAGGATGGCTACCTCTCACCCCTGGTGGTGTTTGAGAAATCTGATAACCTCCCACCAGGGACATTGTCAAGGAGATCACAGCTTGGTGAGGGAAAATGGATCAAATGATCCCATTAGGGGCCTCAGAAGCCAGGGCAGGGCTGGACTGGGCATCCTGGAGTTGAGGCAGAGAAAAGGGTAGGCCAGAAGAGACTATGACCTGAGCTGAGAATAACGGCTATACCCATCTTCCAGGCCTCTGACATTGTCAGTGTACCAATGGCAATGAGAAGGCAGAGACCCTTTTTAGTGGTAGTTAGCCTGCCAGGGCCCTGGGCAAAATTTCAGAGTTGACAACCATCCTCCAACACTGGCTGTGGACTCTCAGTATATGCATAAAATCTACACAGACCCAGTTCGTCCAGGGGTGTTGAGTGAATCAGTGCCATTGAGTCCCTATGGAGGGGCTCAGCATACCACATGGATATATCTTTCCCCTCCTCTGTGATTGGGATGTGCCTTATTCATGGAGTCTTCCAGCTTCTAGTCATACAATTATTAGCCAGTCCTTTCAGCCTATGGAAATATATTTTCTATTAACATGTTTTGTGGAATGGTTTATATGGTATGTGTTTGGGGGGTTGCATGTTTTTTGAGGAAGGTATTATAACAAACAAGGTATTATATAGGCTATCTGTTCTTGGTCCAAAGTTTTTAGTGCGTCTCTGTGTCTTCTATATCTTTACTTTCCCAAGATTCAGTCAACAGATATTTATTGAGCATCTATTACGTGCCAAGCCCTGTGCTTATATTAAAGTGCTTAAGTTACAGCAATGGTGCAGAAAATGTCTCTGCCCTCCAAGAACTTGTCCTCTAGTGGAAAAAACAGACATTAAATAATTAAGCATTCAATGAATATTATAATAAATTGACACATGCAGAGTGTTGCAGGCTATGATGGTAAAAGAGATGGGTGTAACAAGAGAGTGTGTCAAAGAGATCTAACCCAGTGTTAGACTAGGGACATCCTCACTGCAGAAGTGATCTTTAAGCTGATACATGAATGTGTGCTAGTCGCTAGGTAGACGAGGTGGACAAGGGGGTTGTGTTGACCAAGGGTGTGTATGAAGGTTCAGAGGTGCAAGAAGGCTGTTGAAAGATTTAAGACTTGACTCCGAAGGCAGTGAGACACCATTGAAGAGCTCTAAGTATACCGTTAAAGGCTCCCTCTGGCATCCAGCTGAGGAGTGGACGGAGCAGGGGAAGTAGCCAGGAAGCTACTGCAATTGTCTGACAAGGTGGTGGCCAGGATCCACTTGGTGAGGAGAGAGGAACAGATTTAAGAGAGATTTAGGAGCTGGAGTCAGAGAACTGGTGATCCTGGGTGTGGGCTGGTACCTTCTAAACATTCCCTCATTCTTTTTAAAACATCCTTTGCTTACGGTTTCTGTGATTAAAGTAAGTGCCACCACGTTACAAATGAGCACATAAAGCTAAAACATGCAGATTAGGTTACTCACATTGGTCTTCCTGTTGAGGATCCCCAAGACTACCCTAAGGCTCAGTGATTCGCTAGAAGGACCCACGGGTATCTCACACAGTTACGGTTTATTACAACAGGATACCCATGGAAATCAGCCGAGGGAAAGCACCTGGGGAGAGCCCGGGCCGATCCAGGCAGAGGCTTCTGGGTGTCCTCTCCCAGAGGAGTCACACAGCCCAGCTTACTTCTCCAGCAGCAGCAGTGCATGACGGCTCACGCGGTGCTGTCCCCAGGGCGCCCAGCTGAGCATCGTTATGGAGGGTCAGTCACACAGACACAGAGTACCAACCTGACAGCCTCTACCCCTGAAGCAAAAACACATGTTAGCATAAAGCATCTGATCCAACTGGTGCTGTGTGGCCCAGGCCTCAGGCGTACAGAAACCAGACAGAATGCTCCAGGGGCTCAGAGCTCATCTCCCAGAAGCTGGCCACGGGCCAGTCCCCAGGAGACAGGCCTTTCTTAGGAATGTGCAGGGTTTGAGCAGCCCGAGCCTGCTGAGTTAACACTTCCTGCACAGGGCTGTCCCCTGAGGGGAGGAAGGTACTGAGGAGGTGAGTTTTTATGCCCCAGGCTTCCTTCACGAGGCTGCCTCTTCCCTGGTACAGCAAGGAGAAGAGTACTTAGCAGATTGTAGCATGGTATTGGGGGCCCCAGGTCCTTCCTGGTTTATGTAAGTGATTCTGTAGATCAGAGGGCTCGGTGATGAGGTGTGGATGAGCCTGGCGCTTACTGGAAATCTTACTCAGCAGAACCCGGAATGTGGACTGTCTCCTACATTTCAATCTATACAATAGTCTCCATAGCAGATGTTAATGTAATTTTATATAAGGTCTGGCATAATTTTCTAAACTCTCTCAATGGTGATTGTCTACTTATTATAAGTTAGATCTTCCCATATTAAATAGCAATTAGAGAGTCACACTATTTAGAATCTTAAAATATTTACTTTCCCAGAAAACCTGGGGAATTTGAGAAGTGTTTGTTTTGAAAAGCAAAATATATGTGAGGTGCATTACTGAAAGAGCATTTGCACTGAACCTGTACTTGGAGAAAAATTTAATGTCAGAGTCAGAAAATGTGCTTTTGCCAGGACCTCCTTCATGGGTGATGTAAGAGTAAAAGCAGTACGACTATTTAAAATAGCCAGAGAACGAATCAAGCGAGCGAGCTGGTGATGAAAAGATTGTTTGATGGGACTGAAGATGAGTAGATTACAGATGAGTAAAGAGAAAAAAGATTGCACTTCTAAGTGTTTATAAAAAATGCTCCCTGGATCGGGAAATTAGTAATAACATTCTGAGTACACATAGTTTTGGAAAGGTCACTGCTTTTCAAAGGAAGGGGCAAGATTATCTGAAATGTTACAACTAGAAAATATGATCATAAAATGGGTTAGTAGGAGGGCTTGAGTAAAGGCCCATCGGAAGAGAATTCAGTTCAGCGCCTCCTCCCTATATTGTCATGTACAAGCAATTCACGCATCACTGAAGATGTTGAAGGGAAAATAAGAAACTTCAGTATTTTAGATTAAATGGAAGTAGGCATCTGAATTTTTAAATTATTTTGTGTCTGTCACAGAGAGTACTTGAATAATTATGTAAATGCTGAAAGCAAGGGACTGAATATAATTATGGCAGATTTCTGTTAAATTAATTTGAGAAAACAATATTTTCTTCACAGCTGTGGTTTCAGGAGTATATTTTTTCTCAGACCCGGTTTGCAGTTATGTTATAACATTTAATGGTAAACTAGCTGTTTTATTTAACAGTGTTGATTGAAACAGTTGTGGAATCACTTAAAAGTAATCTTCAGTTTTTTAGCATAATCATGGATAATTAGGGGATAAGGTTACCACATTATAAGAAAAGTACACTTAGGTCTGGCCAGTAGGACTCAGTTGATTGGGCGTTGTCCTGTGCACCAAAAGGTTGCTGGTTCGATTCCCTGTTCGGGCACATGCTCAGGTTGTGCAGGAGGGGGCATGCAAGAGGCAGCCCATCACTGCTTGTCTTTCATCGATGTTTCCCTCCCTCTTCCTTCCTCACTCTCTAAAATCAATAAAAACAGATTAAACAAAGAAAAGTGCACTTATAATAGCAGCTAACCTTTTTTATAGTACTAATTATGTGCCAGGCACTGTTCCGAGTGCCTTACATAGAATGTGTAATCCTTGTAACAGTTTTTTGAGGTAGGTTTTATTATCCCCATTTTACAGGTGAAATCGAGACACTGAGCCATTAAATGACTTGCCTAAGACCACACAGACAGTAATTTCAAAAAGTGATTTCAAATCCAGGAAATAAGAATTCTCCAGAGTCTGCACTGCACCGTGCTGTCCCGCCACTCACAGATTACAAATCCGTCAGGAGACGGGAGTGCTCCCAGGTGTGATGTGCAGCTTAGCCAATGTAAAGAATAGAAATAAAGAGAGAAAATCCTCAGTGTTAACCCAAATGTGAAAGAAAAAGAAATTTAAGAGCAATAATTTTTTCGAATGATTGGTCCTTTGTCCTCAACTAGAGTCTTAGATACAATAGAACGTAATGAGCGGCTGCCAGAGCCATTGTCATTGTAAAGAATTTTCCAGCAGGCAACACCTGGCACTGGTATTGAGGATAAGGAGGAAAAATTGAACCGGAACTGCTATCTAACACCTTGCGTCTAAAATGGTGTACTGATTATAACTGTGCTTTTGTATATCATTTCAAATAGAATGGAAATTAAAATTATAATATCTGTTGTTCAGTGGTATCATTTAGTGGTACCCTGCTCTAAAATCTCCTTTGTCATCCAGAGTGGTTGGAGAATGGGTTCATCTGGTTTCATTTCCTTCTGTTTGGAAAGTCTTTGCTGTTTAACCCTTGTTGAAATTATTAGTTAATACTGAAGATTCCTCTTCTGTTTCACCTCACCCTAGTCTCTTTTAGTGCCGTTTTTTCCATGTCCCCCCATCTTTCATGGTTGCTTTGTTTCCTCAACTCAGTAGCAAGCCCTACAGGGAAGAGAACAGCCTTATTCTTCTTGTCTGTCATATCTTGTACTAACTGGACACAAACAGTACTTGCTGTTTCAAGGCCCTGGCCAGTTTTGCTCAGTGGATAGAGTGTTGGCCTCCAGACTGAGGGGTCCTGGCTTCGATTCCAGTCAAGGACACATGCCCGGGTTGTGGGCTCAATCCCCAGTAGGGGGCGTGCAGGAGGCAGCCGATCAATGAGTCTCTCTCATCATTAATATTTCTCTCTCTCCCTCTCCCTTCCTCTCTGAAAAAAAAACAACACAAAGAATATAACGTACTTTTTCTTTGGTTATAGATGATCTTATCATGATTGTAGTTCCTGATTACAAATCTTTCTTATGAATGTGCAGTTCTGTTGATTTAAGCAGTATAAGGTACTGAGCTACCTTGAAGACAAGAATTATCGTGTAACTATATTTGCATCTAGAGTACCTAGCACAGCACATAGGCACACTGATAAATATTTTTAAATAAATGCACCAGTGGGTGAATCAGTGCTGAGATGCTGATTTTTTTTGTTTAAATCTCAGTTGGAAATTTGCTTTCTTGAATCAACCCTGATTTTTCCTTTAAAATTGAGTGATTAATGGGTTTTTTTTAAATCGGAGTTCCATCATGTATGTTTTTATTTTCTAAAATCATTGATTTTTACCCATCAGAGTATTTATGATTACTCCGAAAGTATCCTACATAATAAAACACTAATATGCAAATCAACTGAATGGCAGAACAAACAGTCACTAAGACGAGCACTGACCACCAGGGGGCAGATGCTCAATGCAGGAGCTGCCCCCTGGTGGTCAGTGTGCTCCCACAGAAGCCAGGCTCGTGGCTGGAGAGCACAGCGGCGGTGGCGGGAGCTCTCCCGCCTCCGTGGCAGCACTAAAGACCCCTTGGTGGATGTCTGACTGTAAGCCGGCAGGCGGAAGTCCCCCGAGGGGTCCCAGTTTGCGAGAGGGCACAGGATGGGCTGAGGGACACCCTTATGCCCCCAGTGCATAAATGTCGTACACTGGGCCTCTAGTTGGAATATAAATTATTTAAATTCTTTTTAATGCTCAACATATTAGCATGTTTTTTAATTAAATGTTTCAGTAATTTATCTGCAGTGTTTTTACATGCTTATTTCATGTCTGAAAGTGCCTAAAGAACATATAAAATAGAAAATAAACAGCAGCTTTTTTAACTCTGGAAGATGGGAAGTAGTACCCAACCAAAAAATCCTTTTCTTGCCCATCACTTGTCTGGGCATATTGACTTCTAAAGTAGTTCTTGTATTCTTTTTTACCACTATAGTCATGTTGTCGTTTTCTATATTATAAGTTACAAAAGATTAAAGTCTGGAATTTCTAAATTAATTCCAAAATGTTTAAAGTGTTTTTCTCTTGCAGGGAAAAGGCTAGCATGGTTGTCCCGGAAGAAAGGGAAGGCAGAAGTGAAACCAACCTAGACCTGGTAAGAGGCTCCGTGTCTGCAGGTGATCCCACCGACACTCGGAAAGCAGGTGAGTCCTGCCCTCCCGTTGCCTCTAAAGGAGGCTGTGAGATTCCAGAGTTTCTATGCCGAGACTTGGTTTTCTCAACAAACTTAAAAATGGATGTCTGCTCCCAAACCCTAGTCTCCACTCTGCCATTGAGTAACCCTGTGTCCTTCCTGAGCCTAAGGCTCCTCACCTGTTGATGCGCCCCAGCTTGGAAATCAGCTATGTTCCAGCACTGCTTTTCAATGTGGTTGGTTGAGACTGAATGTACTTTTGCAAAGAAATTTTTGTAAATGGTGATTAGGTTCTTATCTTAACTGGAAGAAGCCAGTTTAACCAGAGATAGATAGAGTTGTTTAGGTACATTCCCACTTACCTTTCTGGATTTGTTTATTGCTTCTTGAAGCTTCTCCAGATCCCAGGGGTGTGCACTCTCATTGCTGTGCAGTATCTGAACTGCAGCAGACCACCAAGACCTGCTGAATTCCAATCGCACCCTGACCCAGGAATAATATTTCCCATTCCCACATCCATTTCCCCATGGCAGCAGCTGAGAGCAGTCAAGTGACAGAGAAAAGCAGTATGATTGAGTGGATTTAACCTTTGGTGGGGTCGAGCACAGTCAGAACAGTAGGTCTCAGAATTTAGTGTAATTAAGAATAACCTCAGCCCTGGCCAGGTGGCTCCATTGGGTGGAGTGTCGTCCCATACACCAAAAAGTTGCAGGTTTGATTCCTGGTCGGGGTGTGTATGGGAAGCAGCTGATTAATCTTTCTCTCCCACATAATTTTTCTCTCTCTCTTTTCTGTCTCTCTACCTTCCTCTCTTTATAATCAATAAAAACATATCCTTGGGTGAGGATTATTAAGAAATAAAAATAACCCCAGATGCTTGTTAAAACTGTGGACTTACAGGCCTCAGTTCATAGGCATTCCAGTTCAGTAGATCTGAAAGCGTCTCCGTGGTCCTTGGATCATCCTTTGGGAAACAGTGCCTCAGAGCATCTAGGTCTTTTGGAAGAAGATTCCTTTTATCTTGAACAGGTTGGTGGCATTTCATGCAGAACTTTAGAATGTAAGGCAGTGTGAAGGAAGATAGATTTGAGCGTGGAGGTACCACTCAGAAAGCTACTCACTGAAATCTGTCCTTTTGAGTTCAGTCCTCTGAGCCCTGTGTTAGTTGCCTATGGCTGCTGTAATAAATTACCACAAACTTAGTGGCTTGAAACAACACACATTAATTATGTTACAATTATTATCTTACTAGGGGCCCAGTGCATGAATTCGTGCACATTGAAAGGAACTGTGGGCCGCGAGGCTGTGGTGGGCACAGGGGCAGGTCTCGGCCCATCTTCGCGCCCCCACCCAGCCCCTCCCACCGCAGCCCCTAGTCCCCTCTCTACCGGCAGCCCCGCTCCCGCTCCCACATGCCCATTGCTGGTGTCGGCCCTAATCACTCCACACCATCAGTGGGTGTGAATGGCGGCTGCCAGCCCCAATCACCCCTCAGGAGCAGGGGGAGGTGGAGAAGCCCTGAGGGGCGATCGGGGCCGGCAACTGCCGCTCACACCTGCTGATGGCACTGAGTGATCGGGGCCGGCACCAGGCACCGGCAGCGGGTGCGAGCAGGGCTGGCACCAGCAGCAGGTGCAAGCGCCAGGTGGGACTGCGGCACACGGGAGCAAAGAATTTTCAGTAACCATCAGAGGCCCACCCCAATGACAGCAACCGGTGCCCTGCCTTGGTCTGGTGCCCCTGCTCGCCTGCTCCACCATCCCACTGCAGCCAACACCTGCCGTGTTCCGCGCTCTGCTGCCTGCTTCCGATGCCCACCATGTTCTGCGTGCGCCTCCTGGTGGTCAGCACATGTCATAGCAGCTGGTTATTCGGTTGTTCTGCCGTTCGGTCTATTTGCATATTAGGGTTATATATAGAGAGATAGATAGATAATTCCAAAGTCCTGTGGGTCTCTCTGGGCTAAAATGAAGGTGTTGGCAGGGCTGCATTCCTCCTTGGGGGTCTGGGAGAGAACCCCTTTCCTTTCCAGTTTCTTTCTAGAGGCTGCCTGCATTCCTCGGCTTATGGTCCCCGCATTCACCTCCAAAGGCAGTAGTTCCAACTCTAACTTTCCTGCTTTCCGCTTTCACGTGTAAGACACTTGGTCCTGCCTGGATAATCCCAAGTCGTCTCCCAATCTTAAGCTCTGTAATTTCATCACATTTGCATATAAAGTCACATATGTACGGGTTCCGAGGATTAGGACATGGACCTCTTTACGGGCTGTTATTCTGCCTACCACAGCCTTTGTGTAGTGAAGTCTTTAACCCAGAAGCAATAGCATCCCCTGAGAGCTTATTATAAAGGCAGTCTTAGACCCTATCTCAGACAGAGCCTGGGATTGACAAAAGTAGGTTTATAGTTGTAATACAAATAATGCAATAATCCTATCTAATAAAAGAGAAACATGGTAATTGGCGTACGACCGATACCCTTTTCATTGGCTAATCAGCGAGATATGCAAATTAACTGTCAGCCAAGATGGCGGCTGGCAGCCAGGCAGCTTGAAACTAACATGAGGCTTGGTTGCCTCAGTGACGGAGGAAACCAACGTTCCCGCCTGCGGCTGCAGGCCTCTGAGCGGGCAGTTTAAGAAACTCTGTAACAAATACGCCCAACTTCAGCCAGCAGATTCGCAACATTGTAAGCAAAGGCCAGAAACCTACTTTCAGCCGGAGGCCTAAGAGCTGGAGCCAAGCCTCAAGCTAAAGCTGGCCCAGAATTAAAAAAAAAAAAAAGGAAAAAAGGAGCGTTTGGGAGTTCAGTCACCCCCAGCCCGAAAACAGCCCTCAGCCCCTCACCCAGACTGGCCAGGCACCCCAGTGGGGACCCCCACCCTGATCCAGGACACCCTTCAGGGCAAACCAGCCGGCCCCACCCGTGCACCAGGCCTCTACCCTATATAGTAAAAGGGTAATATGCCTCCCAGAACCGGGATCAGCGGAGCCGTGAGGCCTCCCGGCACTGGAATCAGCATGACAGGGGGCAGCACCCAAACCCCCTGATCGCCCTGCGGCTCTGTGTGTGACAGGGGGGGGGGCCACAACCTCCCTATCCACCCTGCTCTGTGCCTGATAGGGGGGAGCTCCCCCCCCCCCCACGGGCCCTGCTCTGTGTGTGACGGGGTAGAGCCATAACCTCCCCCTCGGCCCTGCCCTGAGTGTGAGAGTGGCGGCGCCCCAACCCCCTGATCCGCCCTGCTCTGTGGGTGATAGAGGGCAGCACCCCAACCCCCTGATGGGCCCTGCTCTGTGCGTGACAGGGTACAGAGCCCCAACCCCCCTGATGGGCCCTGCTCTGTGTGTGACAGGGGGTTGCTCCACAACCTCCCCATCGACCCTGCCTTGAGTGTGACAGGGGGCGGCGCCCCAACTCCCCAATCAGCCCTGCTCTGAGCCCGACCAGGGGCTGCACCTAGGGATTGGGCCTGCCCTCTGCCACCCGGGAGCAGGCCTAAGCCAGCAGGTCGTTATCTCCCGAGGGGTCCCAGACTGTGAGAGGGCACAGGCCAGGCTGAGGGACCCCCCCCTCCCCCCCCGAGTGCACAAATTTTTGTGCACCGGGCCTCTAGTTAATAAATAATAATACAAGAATAAACTGTTTTGTAGTCTCACAACTGTAATCCTACTTTTGCCAACCGCTGTTTAGAATTTGCTCTTTACCATATGATTTCACTCATATGTGGGATATAAAACAGAAAGTAACAAGAAGGAGGGAGACTGCAGCCGTGGGCAAACTACGGCCCGTTTGAAATGAATAAAACTAAAAAAAAACAAAAACCGTACCCTTTTATGTAATGATGTTTACTTTGAATTTATATTAGTTCACACAAACACTCCATCCATGCTTTTGTTCCGGCCCTCCGGTCCAGTTTAAGGACCCATTGTGGCCCTCGAGTCAAAAAGTTTGCCCACCCCTGAGGGAGAGGGTACAAGGGGTCAAATACGTAGTGAGGGAAGGAGACTGGACTCTGGGTGGTGAGCACACAAGGCACTATACAGATGATGTGTTATAGAATCAGCCACCTGGCACATATAATGTTAGCAAACAATGCCACCTCAATAAGTTTAACTTAAAAAAAGAATAAATCTGGGTATTAGGAATTAAAAAAACACACACAATAGAATTTGCTCATTAACGTGATCCTGGTGGTTCACATGCACATGACAGTGTGAGGGGCTCTGTTCCACGGTGTTCTTGCTTTTCCTACCGTCTTCCGTTTTCCCACCTCGGGACCCATTGATATAAGCACTCAAAGTTCCAAAATGGTTCCCAGCAGCTCGTGAGGCAATTTATTCAGTGAGTATTTTTAGGCATCTGCAGTGTGCCAGGCTCTGCCCTAGGAACTGGGAATGCGGAACCAGTGAAATGTGTTCAGTGCAGTGATGAGGGACTGCAGAGGGGACTGCAGAGAGAGCGCGACAGCACATGCTGGTATCTATGGATCACTGTTAGAAATAATGATTCTAACTTCCCTATTCGTTCTATTTAGCTCAAGAGAAATTGCCTTTGTTTACTTTATAAACAAGCCTTTTTAAAATATAGAAAAATGTGGAGTATTAACAGTATTATGTAACCATGCATCGTAGATTAATAAAAAAATAATTTTAAACTTTACTTGTTGTATTCCATCTTCTACAAATTCTCCCTCAGGAACATTACTTAAAATGCCACTTTCTCTTAATAGGTGGCCAGGAACAGAAAAGTATACAGCAAACTATAGTGGTGGATATGCGTGAGTTTCGAAGTGAACTCCCGTCTCTGATCCATCGCCGGGGCATTGACATTGAGCCAGTGACCTTAGAGGTTGGAGATTATATTCTGACCCCAGTAATGTGTGTGGAACGCAAGAGCATCAGCGATTTGATCGGCTCTTTAAACAACGGCCGCCTCTACAGCCAGTGCATCTCCATGTCCCGCTACTACAAGCGACCAGTGCTGCTGATCGAGTTTGACCCCAGCAAGCCTTTCTCTCTCGTTGCCCGAGGTGCCTTCCATCAGGAGATCTCCAGCAATGACATTAGTTCCAAACTCACCCTCCTCACCCTGCACTTCCCCAAACTCCGGCTTCTCTGGTGCCCGTCCCCTCATGCCACCGCGGAGCTGTTTGAGGAGCTGAAACAAAATAAGCCGCAGCCTGATGCAGCGACAGCCATGGCTGTCACAGCGGATTCTGGAACCCTCCCTGAGTCAGAAAAGTATAACCCTGGCCCCCAGGACTTCTTGTTAAAGATGCCGGGGGTGAATGCCAAAAACTGTCGCTCCTTGATGAGCCACGTGAAGAACATTGCAGAATTAGCAAGCCTGTCACAAGACAAGCTCGCAGGCATCCTGGGGAACGCTGCAAATGCCAAGCAGCTTTATGACTTCATTCACACCTCTTACGCAGAGATTCTATCGAAAGGGAAAGGGAAAAAATGAACAATGGTGGCTGTTTACTTACCTCCCGACTGTGCTTTTCAACTGCTCTTTGCCAGCGTAATAGGTCGTTGTTAATGATGAGCTCAGTATTTCATTCTCTCCCCATGTTTTTAATGATTGTGCTGTGTTTCGTAGTTCAGTGGATCAGAAGCCAAGATTTCTCCCTGAACTTGGCATTTAAGCACCTTCTTGACCTTTTCCCACCAGCTCTCTCTCCCTCCCTGCGCTGTCCGTGCCCGGGTCCGGGTGTTCAGTTTTTGAATAGGGTGTATCAGGATCAGGTAAAGTTTCTATAAGTGCTTATAGACGGCCACTTGTGAGGCAAGCTGGAATTTATGTGTCCTGCACAGACTGACAAAGCACACAATCGTGTTTTCACCCTCTGTCTGTGGAGGGCCCCTGGAACTCTGAGAGGAAACATTTCTTCTCCGCTCCTGGCCAGTTTCCCCCCACACCTTCCTCAGACACCCTTCTGCTACCTGTCTGCCCCTAAGAAAACTCATGGGGGCGTCCTCCTACTAATTTAAGACAACCACCTCTAAAACTGGCCGATTAATTTTCCAGACACCTGAATAAATACAGATGTAGCACTCAGTTGTTCCAAACCAGTATTTTTAAAACATAAAATGAATTACCTATTTACAGAAGTTTATGGTGTAGGTGAGGAACGCTTAGAATTCTGTTTTTACTGATAGTTAACGTCCTAAAGATTTTGTTTTCCTTCCTTAAGTTGAGTTAAAAGGACTGGAAGTAACTGGAAAATCAATTCATAGATTATATAAAATTCTAAAGAAATTATACATATATATATATATATATATATATGTATATATATATATATATATATTTAAAAAATTATAAAGAACCCTGGCCGACATGGCTTATTAGTTGGTTGAGTAACATCCTGTACACCGAAAGGTTGCCCATTTGATCCCCAGTCAAGGTGCGTGTGGGAGGCAACCGATTGATGTTTTTCTCATCTTCTTTCTCTCTCTCCCTCTTCCTTCCTCTCTCTCTCAAAAGAAAATCAATAAAAAAAATATTTTTAAAAATTCATAAAGAAAAAAAAATCTCATTGTAAACCTGATTGATTTCATTTGACTTTTAAGGTGTACATAAGGGGCATTCATACCATCTTTGTGCAGTTTTTAAACTTTTATATTTAAACATTATGAACTTAAGTCAGTGGTTCTCAACCTTCCTAATGCTGCAACCCTTTAATACAGTTCCTCATGTTGTGGTTACAAATTGAACATAATTAAAGCATAGTGATTAATCACAAAAACAATAGGTAATTATATATGTGTTTTCTGACGGTCTTAGGCGACCCCTGTGAAAGGGTCGTTCGACCCCCAAAGGGCTCGCGACCCACAGGTTGAGAACCGCTGACTTAGTCACATATTTAATAATGAGTAGTAAAATTTCTACCTCAAGAGCTGATGTAGACATCAGTTCCACTAGCCATATCCCACAGTGTAATGTTTCTTTAGTGTCAGCCATGTTTTTCTTTGTCGCACTAAGTCTCAACTCAGAGGACACGGGACCATGTGACACAAAATGGGCTTCAACTTTAACATAAGCACTGCTTTTAACTGTCCTCTCCAAACGGAACCATACTGATTCTTTGGTTTCTTGGTGTGTTAACGAATGTTAATACAGTTACAGTATATGTAGATTTTGCAAGGATACTTGCAAAAATGAATGAGGGGCATCAAAGAGCCCTATTGGTTATTGTAGAACCCTGTTCAGAGATTTGGAGAGTAGAGAAGAGGACAAGAAACAAAAAATTAAGATAGATTAAAGATTTGGGCTACTAATTTTGTTTAAAATAGGGTTAAAATATACCCCTGAGAATAGAAAACAAAAATGTCAGATACACATACCATTAAAATCATAACTAAAAGGAACTTTAAAATAGTCGTACCACCTCAAATAATCATGGTTAATATCATTTTTATTCACCCCTATCCTATCAGTTTAGCTTGAGGTATGTAATTTCTATTATTTCGTTATTTCTTCTTGTACATTCCACCTGCCTTTTATTGTTCTTTCATTACATAAAAGGAAAAACCTGACAGCACATTCTTTGATAAGGGTTTTATTACAAGCTAAATTTTCAAAAAATAAGCTTTTAAAGCTACCATTTTAAACAATCCGAGTTATTAGTACAACTGAGGTAATAGTGTTCATTGTATTTAGAAAGCCAGTGGCCCCTGACTCTCAAGTGCTGTTACTTGCCATTGTAGCCAGTGGACATTTGAAAACAGGTGCATCGTCTCGTGTATATTTGACGTATGAGCGATAGTTTCTAATGACTCTACGTGGTCATTATGAATGAAAGGCTCTCCCCACCGCGTCCTCTCCCAACTTAAATGTATGTATTTTAAATGTGTCTCCCGTTGTGGGAAGCCTTTATTACACCATCATGTGTTTACTTTTATCAAATATTTTTTTGTGGCAAACGAACTAGAAAGGCACAGTTGAAAAATTACTATACCACTTTATATCCTAGCATCGTTTTGTTAGCTCTGCCTTTTTCTTTGAAAGTCAGAAATATCCAGTATACATATGAACTCACGCTTAGCTTTTTAAAAACTTGAGATCAAGTTTTTACATTATTTTACTTCATGTTTTTTACATAAAAACTTGAGCATATGAGATAGTGTGATAAGTTGATTTGTTTATGTCATTGTGCCTCTATGTTTCCTTAAAATTATACAAGAAGAAATCACTTTTAATAGTGGCTGTAAATAATGTCCTTTGACAATAAGTTGCTGTTTTCTTCTATCTGTTTCTTCAATCTGAGGCTTATCATGTTTACATATGTGTTAGTACAGCCAGGATGCAGTTTCCCAGCTCATGGGGCACTAAAAGTAACTTTAGTCCCATTCCTCACCCATTGGGAACATAGAGGGTTAACTCTGGATTTGGTTGTGTTGAGAGCATCAAATTGATAAATGGCCTTGACCAGGAAAGCCTACACTGAAGCAAATCTGAAGAAGTGGGTGGGGGCAAAGCGGCAGACGTTAGTCTTTGCTTTTGTTTTTCAAGCATAATTTGATTTTCCTTTGGCTCAGAAAACGCTTTAGGGAAATTCCCTTCTCTTTGGTGTTTAGTTTAACCTAGAAATGTCCTCTTAAAAACCAACATTGTAGGAAAATTCTCTTCTCGGACTCAAGTATATAAAAATGTAGCCAGACTTCTGCATGAGTTGTCATTTTTCTTAAATTATTTCGCTTTGTATTTTGATTTGTAGCTCTTTCCTGTTTGATTCTCAACTTCAGTATTTAATTTACCGTCTTTATCCACAGGTTTTCCGTGGCTTACAGGACTGTTTTTTTTTTATTATTTAAGGGTATGGAAGCCAAAATTTGGGTGGGATGGAGACATAACTGATTTATATCAATTTGTAACAGAGTTTGTGTGTTTTTAATAAAATGTGTATTTATTCAGTATTTTCCTCAGCACCCTGTGAGTAAAGTAAAAATAACAATACATACTGAAAGGGCATAAATTCCCAGTGCATTATATTTACCATTGTGTTAGTAAATATAATTTTTGATTCAGAGAGTATTTAGTTTGGTTTCTTTTTTGTTCTGTAGAATAAATGATTAAAGCTGAACTGCTCTTTGAACCACTGCTATTGCGTGTGACGTGCTTGGTCAATCCACTTTCTAAGGCTTCAGCATATTTTTCTTTTGGTGTTTTTTTATTATTATTATTTTGTAGCAATTCTCCTTAAGGAAGAAAAAAAACCTATTCTCCTTCTGAAATACTCATTTGTTGACATATAATGACTATGTGGTTAGCACAATGCCTGGATGTCTTAACGGAGATTAACTTCCTGCCACCCCTGACTCATACATTTTTGTTCCTTTAACGTCAAAGTTGAAAGAAGTGAATTATCCTTTGACACATCTAGACTCTATTAATCCCTTAACAAGTTAATTATTAGTTAACTAATTGGCTCATTAATTTGATTTAATTATTTTGCTTCTGCTTTAAAATGTAGAACCAAATCCCTTCTTAACAAGGGGTAAGACAGGTTATTTCTCAAAATGTTGTCATGTCGTAATAAAGACCCTACTAGAATAATTAACCCTTTCTTTGTAGTAGTAATGTAACTCATATTTACTGGGAACTGGTATGTTATCTCATTTAATCCTCATAACAAAGCTATAAGGGTACTTGTATTTAAAATATTTTACTCTGTGAAACTGAGGCACCAGAGATGTTAAGTAATTTACCTAACGTCACCCAGTTGTAAATGATGGAACCCTAGGGTCTGACTCCAGAGTCCCTGATGAAACACTGGTGGTGAGTGGTGGGAGGAGAGAATGGGAGACTGGTTAGTGTCCACGTTTACATATCTAATTACAGATAGTCACAGAAAAAGCAGATTGGTTTGTTTTCATGCACCTCTTAGTTAATAGTGTCAAGAGCAAGTATGCAAAACTTGGAAAGAGGTCAAAGTGAGTTCTGAGCACCCTCTCTGTAAAGAGCTGGATGTTGCCTCACAGCCTGTGCTTCCCGGGGATTATCTGATTTTCTAGGGCAGTAAACCTCAGGCTGGCTGGTTAGGAAGGCTATTGTGCATCTTTGTAAGAATAGACGGGTTAACTTGCAGAAAACCTGATAGCAATACAGGTATACATTTTTGGAAAGTTCACATTACGCCACTTCGCTTTTGCAACAGACCTTCATAGTACCCGGGGATTTTCACTTTTACGAAAAAAGGCAAAAAGCAAAAATAGCACTTAGCATTTATTTCACAGCAAGCTCTCACAGAGGCAGCAGGCACCCCGGGCAGTGAGAGCGGCCCGTCAGCTCCTTCCTTGAGGAACTCACTCAGCATCGAGCCATACAGCTTTGAACTGTGTCTGGGAGCCTCTGAGCTTCATCTGGATCCACTCTGCACATCCATCAGCAAGATGAGGCCTTAACCGTGTCAGAAAAAGCCTGGGAGAGCGTGTAAGGGTGTTACTCTTATCAGAAAACTGGATGTAATTAAGTGTATTGATCGTGTTAAACAAAGTGAGATATTATGGGCCTGTCAAATTCGGGTCTGGGAATGCTCAAAAACTTTTCCATATAAATTACTGGTCTTTGCTTCTTTGCTTTACGCCATTTCAGCCTACGAAAGTTTTCATAGGGACACTCTTCCTTCAGATGGCAGGGTTCTTGCCCAGTAGCATCGCAAAAGCTGTTGCCTGGAGGGACATAAAACAGTTTTGTATTTTTATTTCTGCAGTAGAGGCCTGGTGCATGAAATTTGTGCATGGGGGGGGTCCCCTTAGCCCAGCCTGCACCCTCTCCAATATGGGACCCCTTGAGGGATGTCCAACTGCCAGTTTACCCCAATCCACAGGATCCCCACTAACAGCCCCCCCCCCCCCCCGCTGGCCTGGTCGCCCCCAATTTCCCCCCCTGCTGACCTGGTTTCCCCCAACTGCCCCCCTGCTGGCCTGGTCACCCCTCACAGCCCCCCTGCTGCCCTGGTCGCCCCACACAGCCTGCTGTTCAGTTGTTTGGTCGTCCCTCACTAACCCCCCACTGCTGGCCTGGTTGCCCTACACACCCTGCTGCTCAGTGGTTTGGTTGGCCCTCACTAACCCCTCTGCTGGCCTGGTCACTCCAGACAGCCTGCTTGTTCATTCATTTGGTCATCACTCACTAACCCCTCCCGCCAGCCTGGTTGTAGGTAGCCATCTTGTGAGGGTGTGAGGGTCAATTTGCATATTACCTCTTTATTATATAGGATTCCTTTGACAAACTACAGATCTCTAGGTCCCTGAATTTACTGTTTTCTTCATTAATTGAATTGAGTAAAATCTTTGACTTTTTTTTTCTGTTTGTATGAGTCAATGTTGTCACTTCTTTGAAAATTATACTTTGCAAATGGTATTGGCAACATGAGCTCTCATATAATGATAAGACCATATTTCCAGCCTCATTCATCCTAAAGTTAAACCTTGTAAACTATAAGATGGATAACATAAACCGGGATATATGTGTGTGTGTGTGTGTGTGTGTGTGTGTGTGTGTGTGTGTTTTATACTTTGAAACTCAATATTAAAGACTATAAAGATCTCAATATTCAAAACTATAAATTGATCAAATGTTTAAGAACTATGGACTCATTTTAAGAAACTGATTCTATAGACCCCTGTTTCTTGTTTTATTTTCTTAAGCACAACTGAATCATCTGAGTTTGATTTTTTCTGTGTACCACTCACTATCTGTATTAAAGACACTGACACATGAATCAGAAAGAAAAGGAATTTTAGATATTCTCAAGGGTCGGTTTGCATGATGACAATGTTTGTACATCAAAAGAATGCTGTGCCCTCAGGGCCCAGGAGACAGGTAAACAAAATCAACTTGTGATTTCAACCAAGGAATTCATGAAACATGTAAATAAACCAAGTCCGATGAAATGATTGGCACTGTATATTTGAGGTGATGATATTTGGGGATACTTTTTTGTAATTATGAGCTTCAGAATTTGGTATTAGTAAGAGAATGCCCCTCACTAAGAGATGTGCTCCCCTGTGTAGTTTCTGGGAAGGGTGACACTCAACAGAAGCTTCAGGGGAAAGAAAAGATGGTTTCGTAGACGGAGGGAAGTGTGAATTGCAGGTTTGTGTTCGGCATAAGGCAGTCATTGCACAGGGCAGAGGTCCTCTCTAGGTCTGAGGCTGACACGGTCCCTGCCATCAAGGGGCGCTCAGTCCTGCCGTGAAGACACGCCAGGGGAGGAACATGAACAAGTGGAATAATAACAAATGCCCCCAGAGAGGCGTACGTGCTCTGGAGGTCAGAGGAAGATGACATACCGAGTTGTAGGAACCAGGAATGGCCTTGGGGGAAGGTACAGTTTCAGCCGAATCTTAAAGAAGAGCTAGTATTTTATCAGCCGGAGATGCAGGCCGCGTCCTTCAGGCCAAGTCCAGAGTGTGAGCCAAGAAACAGACGGGAAATAGAATGGCGGTGCTTGAGGGAAGAATCCCGAACGACAGAATGGGAGCAGTACACGGGCCAGACGGTAGGAATCTCTTTAGCGCTGGGCTTGGGGAGTTTGTTCTTATTTCAGTAGAAAAATGAATGTCTGAATAAGGAACCAAGAAGTCTGTTTTAAAATTTCCATCTGGCAGTAGTGCTTGTGAAACGGAAAGGAATTGATACTGAGCACTTAGAGTTTGCCCGATGTGTTCCCCCATAAATCCTCACGCGCCCCCCCCCCCCCCGCACCCCCCACAAGTAGGGATTACACCTGCACTACAGATAAAGAGAGATTAAAAAATTAAAGCCACCGCTGAAGAAAATGGCAGAGATAGGCTCCAACTCCAAAGCCTACTTTCTTTCTACCAAACCTTGCTGCCTGGCAGCAAGGACTGGAGGTGCGAAGACCATCTTGGAAACTGTTGTAACAATCTAAGCCACAGGTGATGAGGGCCAGGGCGGAGATTATAGCTCCGAAAATGGAGTGAAGGACGTAAATTAAAGAAGCATCAAAGGACAGTCTGTGGGCTGTGGCAATGAAAATATACCCCTAGGAAGCGTCTGAATAACACGGAGCGTTTCAGCCCAGGCTCAGGAAACGACGGAGCTGTTCACAGAAACAGCGTCTGGAGAAGGACCTGATTGTGTGGGGAAGACGACGAAGTTCCATTTTTATCAATTTGATTGTGCGATCACCCATACTCAGGCAGACGGCCTCCTTTTAAGATGAAGTAAGCATCCGAATAGAAGTGAGAATCGAAGACATCAGACAATGCTAAAAGCAAAGAAGTACGAAAGAGACAGAATTTTAGAAAGTGCCAAGATTTAGGTGAGAAGACGGAGGAGACAGACTATTAGAAGAAGATTCTGAATCATGCAACAACCAGGATCAAAACAGGAGAGAGTGAGCGTTTCAAGGGAGCGACTCCCAGGATTGGGAGTTGAGCAGAATGAACACTGGTGGCCTCAGGGTCCAGCCCTGCAGAGAGCTCTGGTCACCCTGGATGGTGGTCTAGGAAGCCCTCGGGCACAGGCCCGGCTGAGGGGCTGGGAAGCCATGAACCAGCGCGGATGCAGAAGAGGAGGGGCGAGCAGCACGTCAAAGGCGGTTCTGCTTACTGGTGATCAGAAGGAAGGAACAGAGTGGGGCGAGGGAAGGAAGGTGCTAGAGAGAGAACAGGTAATTAACGGAACCAACACTCAGTGTTGGGGGTGGAGGGAAAAAAGAGTGGTTTTGCTTGTCTTCCTTTCACATCAACAGAAAACCTGTTTCTGCATGGACTTGTCTCCGCTTAAAAACCAGCATTTACGGTACCAGGTGCCTCCAACTTGGAATGGGAACGGGTAAGTCACAATCAAGTGCACGGAGCCTTCTTTTGAAGCCTCTATTTTCACAACCAAACGCTGCCGTTTGGCCGTGAGGCCTGCTTGTGTTTAAGCTGGCAGAGGGCATGGCCTGGAACCCTCTGTTGGTAGCCCGGCCGTATAGTTTTATTATTATTTAAAGCATCACTTTCAGCAATTTATGAAACCAAAATATGTGCTGGCTGATGTTTTCTGGAAACTGAAAGTCACTAGCCAATCCTGAGACTTGGTAAGGATTTTTATTTTGGTCGTCCTGAGCTTACTGTAACCGGGGTGGCTGCGTTGCTATGGTGATTTGTTCTCAAAACAGCCCTTTGCCATAATACATTGAAACAGCAGATGAGTCTACTTTATGCTGACTTGATCGTGACATTAATGCTGGTGGAAACATCCCCCACGCTCCCATCAGGACACGTGTGTGTGGAGGACTTTGGCATTGTTGCCAAGAAGGCATTGGCTAAAAGAATCACGACTGTGGCTTTTTAAACCTGGGCCTTCACAATTTGAACCGCAGAATGTTGTTGGCTCACAGCCCAGAGCTCTACCACGGGGGTGGTTGCAGCTGCAGAAGGTTCATCATTGAAGCAATTAAGTTGTTTCATTGCCCCAGTGTGGGCATAACCTGAAAGTTGTGACTCACGCCCCATTCTGTCACTAATAATTGGGAGGAAGAGGGGACAGGATGCACAAAAATGTCAGCTGCTTCTTCCATTCCTCTTGCAAATCTCTAACTCCCTAAGAGATCTGTCCTTGACCTGTGGGAAGAAAGGCAGGCAGGACTCAACGCCAAGGCGTGGCTCTGCCCGTCTTCACCGGTAGGCGTCTCCATTGAGTCACAGGTCCTAACCTAGCTCCGCTGGAGTCCCCGACACTAACGATGACTGCACTTTGAATGGGGATGCATCTGCCTCTGATTGTTGCCTAACCATGACATGGGAGAGAGAGAAAAAAAAGTAGCTGCCTGATTTCCAGCATGACTCATTATAAACAAAGAGAGGACAGATTGACTGCCTCTTATCAGAGCCCGAGTATGCGCCCCAGGACTGAGGGTGAGTCAGACTGCAAGTCGCAAGTCTTTTGTTGGCTGCAGAGATTTTTTTTTCCCTGCGGAAGAGGTGGCAGGGAGGTGGGGGGCGGCAGGGGGGGAGGGGGGTACTATTGCTATCTTAAATACTATCAGTGACCCCATGGTAAGCTCTGGGTTTCTAGGTGAGGTCAGATTTCCCCTTCCAGGTTGAAGAAAAAAACTGGCCATACTCACAAGGTAACGCGTTTGGCGTTGGTAGAAATATTAGGAATTCCACGGGGACGGTTTCACAACATACACAGATGCCAATAATCCTCAGAGTGTAGGTACACTTTAAGTATGTGTCATTTATTGTATGTAAATTATACTAACAGTTTCATGGGGGGAAACCCCGGCCAACCTATGTTTATTGTGATTTATCATGAAGCTCTGCACACCCCCTCACTTCCTCCTCTGTTGCTTTGTTTTTGGGTGCAAACACAGACAAAGGGGACATGCCTGAAGGACGCGTGATGTCACATCATCCAATACTGACATGCTGAGCCCAAGCTCCCCGAGTGTGCGTTGGTCGATGAGTTTGTTTTTACTGAATGGAGCCAGTCGGGATGGGCACATAAAGCACAGGCTGGCAACAAATTTGGAGCTGGGGGAGATGCTGGGGAGCAACGGACAAAAGGAGCGCCTTTACCCTGTCTGCCCCACCCTCTCCCGGGAAGCCGGGAGCCAGGAGAAGTCTGTTTACGCCTCTGGTGCCTTCAGATTTCAGCAAATACAAGTCAGGTCAAGCCAACAGCATGATGGCACTCAAGAAAGAGCCTGGCTGGTGGGCTGTGCAGGCAGACTCCACGCACACGCGCGCGCGCACACACACACACACACACACACACACGTGAAATGACTTAACACTTGGAAACGAGCACACCAGGGAGAAAGTTCATTTAGACCAGTGGTTCTCAACCTTCCTAATGCCGCGGCCCTTTAATACAGTTCCTCCTGTTGTGGTGACCCCCAACCATAAAATTATTTTCATTGCTACTTCATAACTGTAATGTTGCTACTGTTATGAATCGTAATGTAAATATCTGATATGCAGGATGTATTTTCATTGTTACAAATGGAACATAATTAAAGCATAGTGATGAATCACAAAAACAATATGTAATTATATACGTGTTTTCCGATGGTCTTAGGTGACCCCTGTGAAAGGGTCGTTGACCCCCAAAAGGGTCGCGACCCACAGGTTGAGAACCGCTGATTTAGGGGGAAATGAACACACATGTGCTTGGATGGCAAAAAGAATGAAATCTATTGGCAAGTGGGACTAATAGTGGAAAGAGCAGCAATGAGGGGAGGAGGAGTTCAGAGTTTTATTGTTGTTGCTTTTTTTTTTTTAATGTAAACGACCTCAGTTGGGAAAGTATGATCATGTGTTTATGCACGGACTTGGTTATGATCTTCTGCAAAGTACGTGAGAGTTTTCTCCTTTCAGATAGTAAGCGCTGAGTGGACGGGAAATGTGACTCATCTTCCTCTTGCTATAGTCTCTCACCAATGCCTCCTTCTGACTGATAGCCTCATGGGGAAGGTCTGGATTCATTCCTCCACTTTCCCATATGTCTGTTCCTGTCGCTGGCCTTTGGTTAACAGATTTGACGTACACATCAAAGTGATTTGGAGCATTTGTCATCTGAACGAGATGGTCCTTCACGGAGGAGGGCTTTGTCTTATTAATGTTGTAATCTCTTGGTCGCTGTTGCTAAATCTGGGTGGAGGGGTGTATGTGTGTTGCTTTCTGACTCCCTGGATTCTGTATAGACTGTGGAGGCGTGTCTTTGCCACAGTGACTGATCTCACATGTAATGGCTGTGTCCTTAATTTCAGAGACAATCCCACATTTCAACTATTCTTTTGACAAAGCCCCAGAAAGACATCTCCTTCGGTCACATTTTGCTGTACAAAATATGATCTGTTGAAAACACTCGACAAGTGTTTTCTCTTGCAACCCAGGGTCTTCAAAAATTATTATTTGGAAGACAATGCCAGTTTACTCAGCGAACATTCATGAAGTGCCTACTGTGTGCCACAACAGTAGGACACAGCCCAGAGGTTGACGTTACAGATGGTTGTTTTCCCCCAGATCCTAGAGAGTCTGAAAAGCAGAGCCAGCTTTCATATTTGTCCAATCATGGAATTACAGTAAAGATTACGCATATTTACAAAACACACTCTCATGGCCTGGAAATGACCAAGCCCTCAAAGCACTGTGATATGCCTTACAGAGTTCTGGGTGCTTTTAGCGTAGGTTACAGAAGTTGTAAAAGGATCCTTCGTGGCAAGCCGCCAAGCAAGGCCTTATTTCACATTTAATGCCTTGTAGGAATAAGATAGCGTGAGACCAGTCTTTGCAGACGAGCGAGCTTAGTTATCTTGAAAAGCCGCAGAGCCCAGGCCCTCGTTGTTGAAGACCTTTGGGCTCTCCCCTGGTGTCGCTGAGTGGGGTTGGAGGGTACGCTTGAAATGGACAAAAATGTCTGTAAAAGGAAAGACAGTCTCCAGGTAGGTCTGTGCAACTTCTTCCTTCGAGCAGTTTAGGAGAGACCTCTGTATGCGGCTTTTAGTTGGCGCTCCAAACCTTGGATCTATCCCTTCAAACTGACTCTTCAATCTATCATCGCTTCCCAAGTTTCCTCTCGTGAACAGTCTCATTTCCTGTGCCCTATTCTAACTTTTGTTTAACGTGCAGTTTTCTCATTGGACCACTGGTACACAGAATTGGAGTCATTCTAATCCTCAGTCCATGGAACACGCTCACTGTTGACCCATGCATGACCTGCTTTCATCTATTTAGCTTGTTATATTTAATAATCCAGAAAGTACTCATGAAACACCCCCCAACACACACACGCACACACACACACACACACACACACACACACACGACTAGAACCTTGCCAATAAGATTATAATTCACATATAACCATATACATTCACCCCCACCCTATCTCCCTGCTTCTCCCAAGCCAAAGTGAGTCTTCCTCCTGGTTTATGTTCAGTATTTCCTTGCTTTCTTTTTTTGTCTAGTCTCTTTGTTTCTTATATGTATTCCAAAAAGTGTGGGCGCCTCGTTCTTGACTTTATAGAAAATATGTCATGAATGTTTATTGGTAGGACTAATAATGTTAAGATTCATCCTACTGTCGCGTGTGGCTGTCTCTCATTTGTTTTGGCTCCTCTTTAATATTTCATCCTATTATATTTTATTTTGGTCATTTGGATTGTTCACAGGTGCTTGTTAATATACAGTGCTTTTCCCCCCCACGCTGTACATGAGGCCTCTAGATTTATTCATCAGCCATAGCTGTCACTTTGTGTCTTTGATCAGCATCTCCCTATGTCACCCACCTCCCCGCCCCTGACAACCACCGTTGACTCTCTGCTTCTATGGACTCAACTTTTTTTATATCCCACATACAAACGAGGTCATGCAGCTCTTTTCTTTCTGTGTCTAGCTCACTTCACTCAGCCCTGCAGGTCCATCCATGTTGTTGCAAATGGCAGGGTCTCTTTCGTTTCTAAGGCCAAATAATATTCCACTGTGTATATGCACCACCATTTCTTTATCCGCTCATCCCCGGATGGACCCTGAGGATGTTTTCTCACCTTGGCGACTGTGAATGATGCTGCAGTGAACATGGGAACGCAGAGGAGGTGCTGATTTCACTTCCTAGATCATATATTAGAAACAGCTCTTTTTGAATCGCTTGGGCAGGGGCACAGTTTCTCCACTATGCTTCTGTGTGGGTTACTGCTGGTCCCACAGCCTCAAAACACAAGAGCGATTTTCATGGAGAAGGAAAGGTCAACAAGTGTTCCTGTGGGGAGAGAGGGTAGTCAGGTCGAGATCACCAGCTCCTTCTGGTCATGTAAACAGTGCTTTTCTGAGCATCCTCGTACCTAGTCTATACACGGGCAGACATTTCCCATGAGTACATACTTGCAAGTGGAATTGTTCAGTTAAGTAGTATATGTGCATGTTCAACTTTAGGGGACCTTGTCAAGCTATTGTCTGAAGTGGTTGAGCCAATCTGCACTCCATCAATGATGTGTATGAGAACCGATGGATCCACATCCTCTCCAACACTTGCTAACATCAGACTTTTACATTTTTGTTGATTGATTGATTGTGCATGAACCAGTACCTCCTTATGGTCCTGATTTGCATTTTGACCCATAATGCTGAGCATCTCGTTTATGTGATTGGCCAAACAGAGCTCTCTCCTTCTCAGAAGTGTCTGTTCAGGTTTTTGGTCCATTTTCCTCCAGTAGTTTGTGACCTTGTTAAAGGAGCACTTAACATGTTCTCAACACTGATCCTTTGTTTGTTACCCACCTTCTCTGAGGTATCTCTTATGAATAAAAGTTCTTAATAGAGTAAAATGCATCAATCTTTTATAAGGAATGCTTTTTCTTTAAGAAATCTTTTAAAAAATTATTTCATAAATCTTTTCCTGTCATCATATCGACAAGCTATTTATCTGTATTTTAACTGAAAATGGAAAGGCTAAGAAACTGTGAACGTACAGGTGGGAAAGAGGAAGGAACCAAATCCCAGGCATTGGTGCCCAGCCACCTGCAGGGCGCAGGGGTTGAGATGCGGTGAGTGGAGGGCCAGGCCCTGGTGCCATTTAAACCCATGCTAGGCTTTTGCAATATTAATTAGTTGTGTACAGTTGACCTTTGAACAATGCAGGAATTAGGAGTGCTGGCCTCCTCCCACCCCCAACCCCCCGCCATGCAGTCAGAAATCCATCTATAACTTTTAACTCCCTGGAAAACTTAACAACTAGTGGCCTACTGCTGACCAGAAGCCTTACCGCTACCATAAACAGTTAATTCACACATATTTGCTAAGTTATATGTATGATATACTGTATTCTTACAATAAAGTTAGCTAGAGAAAATAAAATGTTATTAAGAAAATCATAAGGAAGAGAAAATATATTTATAGTATTTACTGAAAGAAACCTGTGTGTAAGTGGACCCGCACAGTTCAAACCTGTGTTGTTCAGGGGCAACTGTATTTTTTCCTTTGGCCAGAAACAAACATAATCTCGTCAAGTTTGGGCTACGGGAAAGAGTGTAGGAAAGAAAAGAAAAACCACCCTCCTATCACTCAGGTGTTTTCTGTAGTACTTATTCATATGCAAGTCTCCTGATACACACATATCTTGTTCTCTTGAAAGCCTCTAACCCTTCACCTGGTCACCAGCACCCCAACCCTAGCCATGGACACTCTCCAGATATTGCCGTCCTTGACATAGGAGTAGCCTCTACCAGTGTTGACGTTACCTTAAAGAAGACTGAGCTTTTATTAAAGAAAGTATACTTAGGACCAGCCGGTGTGGCTCGGTGGTTGAGCCTTGACCCATGAACCAAGAGGTGACTGGTTTGTTTCCCAGCCAGGACACATGCCCAGGTTGGGGGCTTGATCCCCAGTCGGGGTGTGCAGGAGGCAGCCGAGAGATGATGATTTTCTCTCTCATCGATGCTTCTATCTCTCTATCCCTCTCCCTTCCTCTTTCTCTCAAAAAAAAATCAATAAAAATATTTTTAAAAACTTGAAAAGAAAGCATACTTAGACGCTTCTGTGATTGTTAGAAAGTAAGACTAGGCAAAAATAACTGTATCTAATTTTACTAGCCAGAGATGTATTTCTGGCATCTTTTCTTTTGTTACTTACATATATAATTTATATAATTTAAAATGGAATCTTTCTACATATGCCATTTTGTAAGTTTTTGCCTGACATTGTATAGTTTTTTTAATGTGACAAATGTTCTTCCACATCATTATTTGAGTGATAAGAGTACTTTCTCATGCTGGCGAAATCTAAATGCTTATAAAGTGTGCATCACAGCCACAATGAAAACTGATGATGGCTAGTGAGTGCTCTCACACTTCCTATCAGCCCTGGGTGTTACTAAATCATGTCTCTGCTGTGGACCCTTACATTTCCAATTGTTTCCTTTTAGAAGCAATGATGACATGAGACTTTTTCACACTAAACTTTTATGCATATCCATGACAATGTTCTTCAGGATAAATTCTGATAAGTGAGAATTCCTAATCATGGGTTAAAAACATATTTTAACTTTCTTGTATACATACAGCTGCATTGCTCTCCAAGGAGGTCTTATCAATTTATAAACTGATTAGCAGGGTATAAAAAAGCCCATTTTTCCACACTCTCACTAAGAATAATATTTTTGTGCCTTTATCATCCATCATCAGTACGCTAAATTCAGATTCCACTTCTTTATTTTAATTTGTATTTCATCAATTACTATTGAGGTTAAATTTTTTCATATGTTTCTTGACCATTCTTTTAGTATATATTTCTCTCTCTATCTCTCCTCTCTCTTGGTGTGTGTGTGTGTGTGTGTGTGTGTGTGTGTGTGTGTGAATTGCTTATTGGTATCATTTCCCCTGTCATCTAGCAAATATTTCTTTTATTTATTTGTGAGAATTATATCTTTGAGGGGTTTCACAAGTGTCATATGTTTTTCAAAATTTGTCTTTTTTTCTATGCTTTTGCCTTCCAGATTTTTAAAATTTTATATGTTGTCAAATTGCTCAGTATTTTAAAAAATCATTTTTTATTTAAGAATATATAAAACTCACCTAAATGTTCTTTGGTACGCGTTTCATTTTTTTTATATATATTTAAATTTCTGTGCCATTGAAAACTTAGGTCTGTTTGTGATGTGGGGTATGTAACTAACTGTTTTCAAAATGGTTAACCTAACACTGGGTGCTGAAAATATTTTCCTTCCCTGCTGATTTGAATTAGCACCTTTGTCTTACACTGTATTTATGCGAACACTCGGATGCATTTCCATACTTTCAATTTTGTTCCTATTATGTTGATTGTTCCTACAATTGTATCTTATACGTCTGATTATCATATAACTTGTTGGACAGATGCTTCCTTATTATTATGTCCTTTGAAATTTTTATTGGCTAACTTGCTACCCTTAAGTAGTCTTCCAGATGAGCCGCTAAGACTCTTTTGGTCCAATTTCCCCCCGAAAAGGTTAGACTTTTATTGGCCTGGCATTGCATGTATGTTGTTTTGGTAATAATGGGTATCCTTACAATATTAGGAAAACGGTGTGTTTAACTTGTGTTGAGGTCATTTTTCATGTTCTTCCGTATTTTGTAGTTTGAGTCGTAAATGCTGCACATTTCCTGCTTAATTTAGTTCAAAGTTATTTGTTGTTAGTGCAAATCGTGACTAAACTCTCTTTCCTTCCCAAACCCTAGTCATTCTGCTTTATTAATTTTTATGGATTTTATAACTGACTATCTTACAGAATTCTTTTTCATTTCAGTGGTATTTTGGTTGATTCTTTGGGATATTACAAGTAGGGCATCACTTCATTCAGAACTAGTATTGATAGTCTTGTCCCCCTTCAATAATTATACTTCTTTTTCTATTATTTGTCTTACAGCATGTGTTCAGGAATTCAGGTGCCCATGGGCCCAGGCAATAGCATAAACGAATGAATTGGGCCAGGGGAGGTCTTTAGCAAATGAGAGAGCACGGATCTTGTCTAAAGGGGGAAGTTCTTACTCAGCTCCATCCAATTTCTGCCATTTGGAAAATAGGCCTGGTGTTGACAGATGGTCAGATTTCTTAAAGAGATATACCAAAGTTCTTTTTTTAAATGTTGGAAATGAACTCAAAATTTTAAAAAACCAGGCAAGTCAAATATAGACTATCGGCCTCACAGTGTGCCCCACTTTGACTAGAGCTTATAGAATTTAATAATGTACTGTGTTGGAATACCCGGCATTTTTGCCTTATCCTGGTTTAAGTAGAAATGCTTCCATTACTTGACCAATTAGCTATTTTGTAGACTCTTGATTTATTATTTTTCATGTTAAGCCTCTGTCTCCAATTTGATAAGGTGGTTGTAGGAAGAGAAGAAATTGAATTCTATTGGCTGGTATGCTTTTCTTCTTTGATCTATGAATGCTATGAATCCATAAATTTTCTAATATCAAAGCATCCTTGCACCTGTGATTTCTGAGCTGTACTTAGTCATGTTACATCATTCTTTTAAAGATATTATTGTATTCCATACTTTGTTTTATTTAATGATTACAAAATAAGAGTAAGGAAGTTTACCTTCTTCTATCGCCCCCCACCTCCCTTTCCCTCTGGTAATCACCATACTGTTGTCTATGTCTATGGGGATTTGGGGGTTATTTTGCTTAATCCCTTCATTTTTTTCCACCCAGCCTCCCAGACCCCCTCCCCACTAACAGCTGTCAGTCTGTTTTGTGTATCTATGAGCCTGTTTCTGTTTGTTTGTTTGTTAGATTCCACATATAAGTGAAATTGTATGGTATTTGTCTTTCTCTGACTGGCTTATTTCTCTTAACATAATACTCTCTCTAAGTCCATCTATGCTGTCACAAAAGGTAAGATTTCCTTCTTTTTTATGGTCAAGTGGCATTCCATCGTGTAAATATACCACTGCTTTTTTTATACATTCATCTACTGATGGACACCCGGGCAGCTTCCAAATCTTGGCTATTGTAGATAACACTGCAATGAACACAGGGGTGCATATATTCTTTCAAATCAGTGTTTCTTGTTTTTTTGTTTTGTTTTGTTAATCCTCACCTGAGGATATTTTTTCCCATTGACTTTTTAGAGAGAATGGAAGCAACAGGGGTGGGGGGATGGCGGGGGGGGGGGCGCACAGAGAGAGACACATTGACTGGTTGCCTCCTGCATGCACCCTGACTGGAACTGGGATCGAGCCTGCAATTGAGGTACGTGCCCTTGACCAGAATCGAACCTGCAACCCTTCAGTCCACAGGCCAACATTCTAACCACTGAATAAAGCCGCCTGGAGCAGTGTTTCTGGTTTCTTCCAATAAACTGCCAGAAGTGGAATCACTGAGTCATAAGGCAGTTCCACTTTAAAATTTTTGGAGGAAACCCCATACTGTTTTCTACAGTGGCTGCACCAATCTGCATTCCTAATAGTGCATGGAGGTCCCCTTTCCTTCACATCCTCGCCAACACTTACTCTTTGTTGATTTATTGATCGTAGATACTCTGACAGGTGTGAAATGATATCTCATTGTTGTTTTAATGTGCATTTCTTTGATGATTAATGTCATTGCGCATCTTTTCGTATGCTTATTGTCCATCTGTATGTCCCCTTATGGGAAAAGTTAATTTAGGTCCTTTGTCCATTTTTTAATTGGATTGTTTGGTTGTTTTGGGGGGAGGGGTTTTTGGTGTTAAGTTTTGTAAGTTCTTTAACCCTTATCAGGTGTATCATTAGCAAATATGTTCACTCATTCAGTGAGTAGTCTATTCATTTTATTAATGGTTCCCTTTGCTGTGCAAAGATTTTTAGTCCCATTTGTTATTTTTTCTTTGTTTTCCTTTCCCGAAGAGATATATCAGAAAAAAATATTGCTACAAGAAATGTTTAAGATTTTACTGCTTATATTTTCTTCTAGGATTTTTATGGTTTCAAGTCACATTTACATCTTTAATCCATTTTGAGTTTATTCTTGTGTACGGTGTAAAAGGGTGGTCTAGTTACATCTTTTTGCACATATCTGTCCAATTTTCCCAACACCATGTGTTGAATAGACTATCTTTACTACATTGCACATTCTTGCCTTCTTTGTCAAATATTAATTAACCATAAAAGTGTGGGTTTATTTCTAGGCTCTCTATTCTGTTCCATTGGTCTATATGTCTGCTTTTATGCCAGCACCATGCTGTTTTGATTACTATGGCCTTGTAGTATAGTTTGATATCAAGCAGCATGATTCCTCCAACTTTGCTCTTCTTTTTCAAGATTGCTGTGGCAATTTGGGGTCTTAGTGGTTCCATATCATTTTTTGGAATATTTTTTCTTGTTCTGTGAAATATGTCATTGGTATCTTGGTAGGAATTAAGTTGAATCTATAGATTGCTTTTGGTAGTATGGACATTTGTATGGACAGTTGTTGTTAATCCTCACCCAAGGATATTTTTTTCATTGATTTTTAGAGAGAGTGGAAGGAAGGGAGGAGGGATAGAGAGAGAGAGAAACATTGATGTGAGAGAGACACACCAATTGGTTGCCTCCAACATGCACCCCAACCAGGGCCAGGGAACCTGCAACCCTGGTATATACCCTTGGCCAGGAATCGAACCCACAACCCTTCAATGGGTGGGCCAACACTCTAACCACTGAGCAACACCAACCAGACCAGTAGGGACATTTTAATGATGTTAATTCTTCCTATCCATGAAAATTTTATTCTTCTACTTATTTGTATCTTCTTTAATTTCTTTCTTCAATGTCTTATAATTTTTCAAATACAGGTCTTTTAAAATCTTTGGTTACATTTATTTCTAGGTATTTTATCCTTTTTGAGGCAATTTTAAATGGGATTGCTTTCTTAGTTTCCCTTCCTGATAGTTCATTACTGGTGTACAAAATGAAACTAATATCTGGATATTTATTTTGTATCCTGCTACTTTACTGATCTCATTCATTAAATATTAGCAAATTGGATCTAGCAATACATTAAAAAGGTCATACACTATGATTAAGTGTGCTTTATTCTGGGGATGTAAGGTTGGTACAATATATGTAAATCAATTAATGTGACACACTACATAAACAAAATGAAGGATAAAAAATCACAGGATCATATCAATAGATGTAGAAAAAGCATTTGATAAAATTCAGTACCCATTTATGATTAAAACTCACAGCAAAGTGGGAATAGAAGAAACATACCTCAACATAATAAAGGGTATATGAGACAAACCCATAGCCAACATCATACTCAATGGGCAAAACCTAAAAGCATTTCCCTTAAGAACAGGAACAAGACAGGGACGTACACTTTCACCACTCTTATTCAACAGTAGAGGCCCGATGCACAAAATCATGCAAGAGTAGGCTAGGCCTTCCTTCCCCCAGCTGCCGGCACCAGCCTCCCTCTGGCACCTAGGATCTGGGCTTCCTTCGCAGACCTGGCTTCATCTGGAAGGTCATCCAGGAGGACGTCTGGTCTAATTAGCATGTTATGCATTTATTATTATAGACTAGAGGCCCGGTGCATGACATTTGTGCACTGGGAGGGGCTCAGCCTAGCCTGCACCCTTTCGCAGTCCGGCAGCACTTGGGGGATGTCCAACTGATGGCTTAGGCCCGCTCCCCAAGCCATCAGTTGGACATCCTTAGCACTACCATGGAGACAGGAGAGGCTCCTGCCACTGCCACTGCGCTCACCAACTCTCAGCTCAAGCAGCGCTTCCCATGTGTTGATGCTCCTGTGTTGAGTATCTGCCCCTTGGTGGTCAATGCATGTCATAACTACCAGTTGTTGCCCCATTCGGGCAATTTGCATATTACCCTTTTATTATCCTATATAATAAAGAGGTAATATGCAAATTAACCCTCAGGCCCTCACAAAGATGGCTGTGTATGGCCAGGCCGGCAGGGCGGTTAGTGAGGGATGAACAAACGACTGAACAAGCAGGCTGTGTGGGGCAACCAGACCGGCAGAGGGGTTAGTGAGGGACGACCAAGCGACTGAACAGCAGGCTGCATGGGGTGACCAGGCCATTGGGGAGGCCGTGAGGGGTGACCAGACTGGCGGGGGGCCAGTGGGGTCAACCAGGCCAGCAGAGGGGGGCAGTAAGGGGTGACCAGGCCGGCGGTGTGGGGGCAGTTAGGAGCGACCAGACCGGCAGGGAAGGGGCAGTTAGGAGTGATCAGGCTGGTACGCAGAGGCAGTGAGGGGTGATCAGGCCGGCGGGGGGGGGGGGGCAGTTAGGGACGACCAGGCAGGCAGGCAGGGGAGCGATTAGGAGCCAGTGGTCCAGGATTATGAGAGGGATGTCCTGGATTGGAGAGGGTACAGGCTGGGCTGAGGGGACAACCCCCATGCACGAATTTCATGCACCTGGCCTCTAGGATAGGATAGTACTGAAAGTCCTAGCCACAACAATCAGACAAGAAAAAATAAAAGGTATCTAGATTGGAAAGGGGGAAGTAAAACTGTAATTATTTGCAGATGACATGATACTGTATATAAAGAACCCAGCTCTGGTGCTCTGGGCTGGGGAGTCTGTTATGGGGCTGAAAACCCCATACTCCTCACGGGGAACCTTTGCAGCTGGGTTTTCCCTCTGGAATCTCAGCAACTGACCATGGGAACAGGGCCAGCCCTTTTCATGTCCCTACCCTTCCTACCAGTCTCAATGTAGCTTCTTCTGTAAATCCTTCATTATAAAACTTCTATTCACCTGGTCTTCCGTTGCTTATTCAGATTGATTGTTCTATATTTTAGTTGTAATTCCAGTTTAGTCCTTGGAGGAGGTGAGTGTAACATCCACCTAGCCCACTGCCATCTTGGATCTCCCCTCCAGTGGGATTTTTCTACCTCTTCTCGAGTGAATTTTATTGCCTTCTTTTGGTTAATATTTTATTAGCATAAATTTAAACACAGCATGCTCTTAACTTTAATCTTCTTCCATGTTTTTGTTTCAGGTCCCTTTTATATTCTAGTGCTAGTTATCTGGGCTTTTTTTTTCTAGTCTAACCTTGCCAGAGGTTTGTCTCTTTTATGAGTCTTTTAAAAGAACTAGCTCTTCGATTTATCATGAATTCTATTGTTTTTCTGTTTTCTAATTTGCTTATGTCTGCTTTTATCTTTCATTTGTTCCTTCTGCCATCCTTAGATTTATTCGTTTTTAATCTCAGTTTTTTAGTTAATTGACCTTTTTTCATTTTTATTTAATAGCAAAACCTTTTAAGCGAGAAAGATAAATATCACACAATCTCACTCATTTGTGGAATATAATGAACAACATAAACTGATGAGCCAAAATAGAGCCAGAGGAAAAAAAATATTTTAAAACATAATAGAAGAATCCTGTTATTTGCAGATCTTTAATATTTCCTACAACTTTTGTGACATTATACTATGTTAATACAGTTCGGGTAATATTATTATATTTAAAATTATTTTTCTTGAAATATTAATTTTTATTGCATGTAACATTATTATATTTATGAGACTGATGCGCTGCCTACTGCGCTAAGAGGGCAACTTCCATTATTATATTTAAAATAGTTTTTCTTGACAATGAAAATAAATAAATAAATAAACACCTTTTAAGCTATATCTTTTCTCCGGTGAGTAGCCAGAGAGATAGATGCACTGTGAGAACATCTGAGCTAGGAGAGAGGGTCCAGAAATAGAAAAAATCAAAACCACGCATCTGCGTTGGGACTTGGTTATGCATCCAAAACACCCGTTACTGAGATAATGCTGCTTTAAGCATCACTTCTTGTCTATTGTTGCTTCCTGCTGAATACTAACTCTAGTTGCTAGAAACTAAATGTTTGTCACAACCCTCCCCCTAAAAATATTCATATGTTCAAACCTAACCCCCGGTGTGAAGGTATTAGGAGGCGAGGCCTTTGGGAGGTGATTAGGTCATGGGGGTGGATCCCTCATGAATGGGATTAGTGCCCTTATAAAAGTGACCCCAGAGAGCTCTCTCATCTCTTCCACCATGCCAGGACAAAGTGGAAGGATGACTATCTATGAACAGAGTCCTCACCAGACACAAAATATGCCTGCCCCTTTATCTTGGACTTCCAACCTTCAGAACTGTGAGCAATCTATTTCTGTGGCTTGTAAACTACCCATCAGTCTATGATATTCTCTTATAGCAGCTGGAAAGGACTAAAACACTAGTGAAGGGCTGGAAGCCATCTTTCCAGCAGTGATACTGTAATTGTGACCCTTCAAACTTTATCCTTCCCTGTAGGATTCATGGCCTCCTTGAATCACTTTTGTCTACTTCGGGTGGGGGGAGAGGTGGCTGGGGCTCCATGCTGGTTGTTTGGAGTTGCATCAGCCAACCCGAGAATGCTATGGCTGCATGACAGACAGCTGCACAACCTGGGTGTGTTTCCCACACCCTGGCACAAAAGCCTTCCCCACCCGTACTTTCACCTCCTTAATGAGCTCTCTGGCTCTGGGTGAACTTATGCAAGGACTCCTGAGAACATTAAGAGAAAGACGACAGGGAGCCTGTGACGGGTGTTGACTGGAAATATGAATCGTTGTTGGCACAGGTGCAAGTACAGGCATACGGTAGGGACTGAAACACATTTTTCAGCCAGAGTGGGCTAAGTCTGCTTGCAATGAGGTCTTGAAAACACTCAGTTTCAAGGCTGTCTGGAACCTCAGCAGAGGACAGGAGTAGACTGGGGCCAGGATACCTGACCCTGCTACCTGGTCTCTAGGGGGAACTTGGTGCAGGACAGTGTACCTATCCAATGGTCTTTTGTAGGCAGAGGTCAGCACAGAGGAAATACAAAATTTTAGAGACAGAAGAATGGGGGGTCCCTTCTTCACTGAATGTAGATCTTCAGTCCCAGTCAGTTCATTGCAGAATCTCAGTCCTAGCATTTCACTGCTAAAATGATGGGGGAAATAAACATTTACTTAGCTGCCCCTGTGTGCCAGATTTTGCGCTTAGTTTTATTTTTAGCAACTTAATAGGGATAGAATTTACATACCAAAGGATTGACTTATTGTGAATGTACAATTCAGTGATTTTCAAAAAATTTATAAGGTTGCACAGCCATTACCATAATCCAGTTTTAGGATATTCCATCACTTCCCAACACTCCCTCAAGCCTGTTTTCAATCAATCCACATTCCCATCCTCAATTCCAGGCAACCAATGAACTTTTGGTCTCTACAAATTTGTCTTTTCTGCACATGTCATAGAAATTGAATCATGCAATATGAAATCTTTGGCATCTGCTTCTCTCACTTAGTGTAATGATTTTGAGATTTGTCTATATAGTAGCATATCTCAATACTTTGTTCCTTTTTATTGCCAAATAGTATTCCGTTATATGAATATATACATTTTGTGTATCTGTTGACCAGTTGATGGGCATTTGCACCATTTCAGCTTGTTAGCTATTATGAATCATGCTACTGTGAAATTCACTGACCAGTCTTTGTGTGGAAATATGTCTTCATTTCTTTTGGAGAAATACTTAAGAGTGGAATTTCTGAGTTGTATAACAAGCTTATGTTTAACTTTTAAAGAAACTGTCCAACTGTTTTCCAAAGTAGCTGCAACCTTTTACCTTCCTACCAACAATATATGAGCGTTCTAATTTCTCCACATCTTTGATAATACATGGTATTATCTGTCTTTTTTATTATAACCATTCTTGTGGGTGTATAGAGATATCTGAGTTTTACCTGGTGTTTAGTTTTATATTAGGATAGGCTAGATTATGCTGAGGTAAGAAACAAACCTTAAACATTATTGGCTTAAAACAAACAAAAAAAGGTTTATTTCTCACTCATGCTAGCTGTCCAGCAATCATTAGAACCAGGGAGGTAGGGCAGTGCTAGCAAAGACATCCAGAGACTCAGGCTGCTGGAAACTCTTGGAGTTAAAAAGTGAACTGCACACCAACTCTGAAGGTTTCTACCTGGTAGCAAGAAATCACCTTCCCTATTATGTCGCTGGCCAGCAAGTCATATGGTCATGGTTAACTTCAAAGGGGATGAAAATCATAATTGAAATATTGTGAATAGACGAATGCCTTTCACAACTACTAAGAGGAAGGTACAACCATCGCTCTTCTACACATTAGGAAACCAGAGCTCAGAGCCCGAGTGCCTTGATGGAGGATACATAGCTAATAAACTGAACCAAGGCAATCAAGCTTGTATTCCCTGTTACTATTGATTATAGATGGATTTTTGAGGCATCACCACTGGGAGAGTCGGGGAAAAGGACTCTGCTTGACCCAGAGTGGGTAGATCATAGATCTAGAGAGATCCTCAACATAGTCACCGAGTTCTACTGGATATCGGTGCCTGCTTTAGGCACCAGGTAACCGTCTCCTAAAAGGAAGAGAAGACCCCTGGTAGAGAAGTCACCTTTTTCTTGACTACAAATCGTATCCCTCTGCACCTTCTCCCCACCCCCGCCACATATGCACCATGTTTTTGCTCTCAAAAACTCAAGACCTAAGAGCCCTATGTGATTGGATCTGACAAAATAAACTTAATTCGAAAGCAACAAAAACACTGGGGGAGGCTCCATGTTCGTGAATAAGACACTGCAGCAGGTAACCGTCGGCAGGCTCGGTGCCTTGCACAGAGGGTGCCCGTGGTGTCTGGCCCACAGCCAAGCGCTGGGGGCCGTGTAGTCAGTGGCCAGGAGCACAGGCTCCAGGATCAGACCTGGTTTGGAGACCTGGCTCTGCTGAGTGGCTTTAGAAACTTGTGCGAGGTGCTTCTCCAAGCTCAGTTCCCTCCTGCGGGAAGAATCCATCTCACAGGGATGCCAGGATTTACTCAGGAAGTGTCTGAAGAGCACATAGCAAGGTGCTTAGAACTCGGCGAGCCTAGGTGATTGTGTTAATGACACCAATACCAGTATAGTCATCATCAAAGCATTCGGGTAGATGGCAATAGGAAATTCTCCAGACTTGGTTCTCAGGGATTTGCTGGCCTTTGAATCATATTCTTGATGGAAATGACCCTTGGATACCCTTCCCCACCTGTCATCATGCCCTACTTCTGTCAACACTGGTACAGGGCCATGTATGATTAGTTGGGGAAAGGGAAGGGAATTCAAAAGAAGATGATGAGTGAGAGAATCAAATAAGAATGGGCTAGTGAGTGACAGGAGAGACAGTCTTTTCCTGGAGGGTAGGAACAGCATCGTGCTGTGGTTAAGAACATGGTTCTACCCTTTCACCAGCTCCGGGACCCTGAGGAGGTCCCTCAACCTTCCTGGCCCTCTGTCTAGGGCAGTGATGGCGAACCTATGACACGCGTGTCAGAGGTGACATGCGAACTCACTTTTTTGGTTGATTTTTCTTTGTTAAATGGCATTTAAATATATAAAATAAATACAAAAAATATAAGTCTTTGTTTTACTATGGTTGCAAATATCAAAAAATTTCTATATGTGACACGGCACCAGAGTTAAGTTAGGGTTTTTCAAAATGCTGGCACGCTGAGCTCAAAAGGTTCGCCACCACTGGTTAGGAGAACTCACAAGGCGAGACCAAGGCAGCTTTAGTTTTGCCTCCTATTGTCTCTTTACCGTTTCAGTGGGTAGGTCCTTGTCCTGGTTCTGATGAAAACTTCAGGTAAGCTCCACCATCTTCCTTTGACAACTTTTTTTTTAAGTCCTATGATTTCTAAATCACAAATTAGTCTCATTTCTAAAATCAGAAAGGCCCATCCAATATATTAGTCAATTCGTCAAACGTTATTTAAAGGTAAGCCTGTTTCCTCTCCCTCCGTCTGTGGCCCACAGTAGCAGGCCTTCAGGAAAGAGGGAAATAGATGCTATCTTACCCAACATACACATGCACGGGGTTGGAAGAGAGAAAATGCAAGGCAAGTAGGAGAGAGGGAGGAAAGTACTTACTTGGCTGTTAGTCTAAGGCTGGCATTGCACCCTCAGGGAAAGTTTCCATGGGGTAATAGGCAGGTATTAGGAAGACCCCCGCACTGGGGCAGCACTATTCACACCACCAGCCCCTTCGTGCTCCTATGCACCTGGTGATTCACCTCCAGCCTCTGGTTGATGAGAGCTCATTGACCCTCTAGGTCACCCTGTGAGACACTATCTAATACGATCCATTGGCTGGCTTGGTCCATGGATGATCTGTAGGAAACACTCATGGTCTTCTCCACAGAACAAGCTTTGAGTGTGCAAGCCCAGCTGACATCAGATTCATAGCCACGTCTTTCACCCTCCAGACCGCTCAGTTCCCTGTGCCCTATGCCTCCATCTCTCCAGCTACAGGGACCACTCATCAAACCCCATAGGATCTCAAAGAAGCTTCTCTTATTGGCTATGAGGTTCAGGAATAGGTTAAACATCTCCACTGTGTGTGTGTGTGTGTGTGTGTGTGTGTGTGTGTGTGTGTGTGTTGGCAGGTGAATGACAGCATGGGATTTGCAACAACAACAAAAAAGTCTTCCTAAAACCCCCTCTTAGTACTTGTTGAGTCTTTGATAGCCTCTTTGTGGATTGCAAAACTGCAAGGATTAGAGTTGCAAAACTAGTTCTGAAGTATTTGCTTTTTTTTTTTTTTTTTTTAAAGCTACATCTTCATCTGGTAACTCATTTTGCAATTTCATATCTATTTGATCTTGGTGTCTCACCTTCACTTTCTAATTTAGGGGAGAACTTCCCTATTCATACTTACCTGTGGGGTTTTTAGGAGACGCAATGATGTAATCATTGAATGTGAAGTGCTAAGCAGAGTGCCTGACACAAAAACACCTCAGATCTATGCTGATCTGATTTGCTCTGAATCCCCAGCACCTAGCTGAGCAAATGACACCTAGAGAGTGTTTAATATGTGTTGGTGAATGACTTGTAAAGAACTATTGTGTTTCAAGGCAGAATAAAACCAGTGCTAAATCAGTGTATACTCTCTCTATTGTGGCAACAAATGAAGTGGTAGGTAATTCTGGCTCAGAACAACCCGAGGAGGCTCCAACAGGGAGGTGGTATTTGGGATTTCAGTGAACAGAAGGAAGCAGGAGGGTCCATGTTTTTGAACACGAAACCCAACAGGGTTCTCAAAATCCTGTCTGATTATGAGGCAGGCTCTCTGTTAGGGATCTTTCAGCGGCCAGTGATAGAAAATCAGCTTTGAACGGCCTGTACAGTGAGGGGAAACAATTGGCTTATGAAAGTACAAAATGGAAGAGTAGGGTCCAGTATTGGGACCCGCTGGATTCAGGGTTCAGATGTCACCAGGATCTGTTTTTCAGCTTCTCCTTCTCCCAGTGCTGATTTAACGCTCAGCCAGGCTCCCCTGGGGTAGCACACAGGCCCTTTCCGAGGCCGCCTGCCTCCAGTGCAAATCCAGAGGGAAGTTACTAGTCTCCATCCCAGCATTCCCAGCAAAGTCTGAGGTCCACTGTCACGGGCCTGACCCAGCTCCCATGGCCATGCCTGCCTGACTCTCATTGATTGGGAGTTATGAGCTTGGTGGGTACCAGGCAGTAAAACCAACAGATATGTACCCCAAATGCTTCATTTTTACTACAAAACACCAGGTTCTGCTGCTAAACTGCCTGACTTCCAATCCCGACTTCCCAGTTGTGTGACCTAGGCAACATACACAGTCTCTCAGTGCCTCCGTTTCCTCTGCTGTAGAATAGAGACAATAATGGTCCCCACCTTGTAGGGGTTTGGGAAAGATTGTTGAGTTTCCCCCAAGTGCTTAGAATAGCGCCTACAATGACCTGGCCAAGTGCTGGGGTGATGGCAGCTCTTGTTGTTACTCTGTTGACTCTGTTGCTCCATCACTCCATGTGTCTTCACTACCCCTCCTTCCCCTCGTCCATCTTGGTGAGGTGAGTACATCACCCCTCGAGCACACCTCTCCGTGCCACTCAGAGCAAAGCCACCCCAGGCCTGGAACACAATGGCCATGCCAAAGAAGGTCCTTTTCATTCATGTTGCCCAGACATCGCTGTGCTTGGCAACATGGAGGAAACCAAGAGGAGATCCTACCAGTTGGTCCCTTCCCTTAGGGAGTTTGCAATCTAATCTAAGAGGCCAGAACACTGTGTCAAATACAGCCTGAACCAGGAGCCATTCCCAGGGGGAGCTGCCAAAGGGCCCCGCCAGGGTGTTGATAGAGTACCACCCTCCCTCCACGGCTCCTCGGTTATAACGTGAATGAACCTTTAGAAAAAGAGATGGAGACGGAATCGGGCTGAACCCCCGTGTCTGACTCACCTGGCTTTCTCCCCCACCGCTCCTGGACCACACTTAAAACACAGGGGGGACAACCCTACCCCACGTAGTATATCCCCAGGGTAACTCGAGAACATCCCTTACGCGAGTCTGTCCCTGCGGAAAGGACCTTTCGGTGACACTGAGCTGAGTGTATCCCGCTCTATTTATAGGCCCTGGTTTTTTTTTATTTGAGTCCGTCTCTAAGAATAAATAATGAACTCATCCTGGGGGCAAGCCAGAGGCTACAACTCTGAGACGACCCATAAATCCCTTCCCCTCTCCTCGGGTTCTGGAAGGGACTCAGTAGTTCGAAGGTGAGCCACTTTCGTTTGCTGGGCTGGGGTGGGCTTCAGACCCAGGCGTGTTTGGAGATTTGGTTTTATGGTGGTTTTTCATGATGGTTTCTGGGAGCTTTGTGGCGTTTGATTTTGGATTGGTGATGGCAAAACAGATCTTAGACCTCTTTGTTACGCCGAAAGGAGGGACAAAGACTAAATGGTTGGTTACACTTCGGATGCAGAGAGACCCACTGATGTCCCTCAGCAGGAGGATGTGGCATTGGAGAACGGTTACCCTGTCCTTCAGTACCCTCCTCACCTGGCAGCGAAGACTGGAGCCAGGCTATCTCATAAGATACGGGGGCTTTTTTTTTTTTTTTCAGAGTGTGTGATGAAGACCAGGTGCCATAACCCAAACTTTAGGTATCTAACCCCAGATCATGGTGCATGACAGTCCAAAGGAGCACTGTCTCTAGCAAATTAAAGTTTATGTTTCAAGCTTCCCCTGAGCTGACCGGCTGGTTTAGCGACTCCTCGAACCAGACCCCCTGAGTCTGAAGGAAATGACGTAAATGGAACCTTTGAGTTTGGTTCAAAATATGCGCACATTGCCGCTTCCTCCATTCTCCCTTTCCAGGAATTTATCTTTAAGAAGGTAACCGGGCTTCTCTGGGAAGGGAAAGAACAGTGTCTCTTCATTTATTTATTCTCCCAATATCTGTTGACCCTCTACTCTGTGCCAGATACTATTCTAGGCACAGGAGATGCCTTGATGAAGAGGGCAGAGTGATCATGTGGTGACAAGGTCTGATTTACATTGAAAAATATCAGCCTCTTTGCTCAGGCTCACAGGGAGGTGCTTCCCCAGCAGAGCCCGAGTTTCATTCATTTATCCATCCTTCCATTCAACAGGCATTTATGAGGCATGCCTTCTGTGTCAGGCCCAGGGCTGGGTGACTAGATACACTGATCTGCTAAAGAGATTCATCCTTGTCCTTAAGAAGTTTGGAAGATAGATGTCAATCAAATAATCACCTAAATATAGAAATTATTACCAACGTTTGGGAGTCCTGTAGAGCAAAGTTCAGGGTGACATGTGAGAGCTACAGGGAGGGACCAACCTGGCTGTGTGGGCAGAGAATTAGCAACAACTAAGAATACTTGAGTTGCCCCAGACGGTGTAGTGTCAGTTGGGTACAGAGACAACTGATGTCTATCTGAAGGAGGTATGTTTTCGAGTTTCCATTAGCTGTGCTGGGCCATCCACACGCTCCCCTGATTGTCCCGAGGACTGTCACAGGCGCGTAGGCCTCGGTAGCCGTGGGGAGAGTTTGTGTCCACAGAGAGCATGGGGGTTCCTTCCAGGTCATCTGCACATTGAGGTTTTGAAATTGACTTATGGGTCTGCTCTGGACAGGGCGAAATAGTCATTTTCTTATGGGGCGTCCTTCTCACTCTGCCTCGCTGGAGTAAACAGTATCATCATCATATCTGGTTTTCATGCTCTTCCTTGTGAAGGGTGGTCTTGCTCAGAGACCTGGACAGAAGGATGCCCCCACGCTCTCCTCTGCAGGGTAGGGTCTTCGACTGTTCACACGCCTCAGCTTTGTAAAGGGAGCTCCTCCAAACAGCAGTCGGCGCCTCACACATATCTTTCTGTAGGAATTTGGGTGCAACATTGAGCAAATCCTTCAGCAGAAAGCTCAGTTTCTTCACTTAGAAAATATGAGTCTATTTTAGCAAGTTTCAACCAGCGTGCCACAAGAATTTTTAAAACATGCAATACCTGGCTATTTAGTCAGGGTCATTGACCTCTTTTCCCTTGGATTGTCAAAGAAAAATTGACAACAGCCAACACAGCAATAGCCGTATGGTGTGAATGAATCAAAATTTTACCTATTTTTTGTCAGATCAGCCAAAAATATATTTGTGGGTGTGCCACGGAATTTTAGTAATTAATTTATATGTGTTGTGAGATGAACGAGTTTGAAAATCATTGGTATATTTTGTCTCTTTTATGCCCAGTGTTTTGCTAGGTACCTTGGTAAAGCCCAGAAAAATAGAAGAAATTGCCCTGCCCTATAAAAGTTTTCACGGCCATTCAGAAAAGAATGTCATTCCTTGATTTAAATACTAGTGATTGAGCACCTACCATGTGCCAGACACCCAACCAGGAATTGGAAGGTCCATGCAGCGCAGTCTTTGCTTCGTGGAGCTTACAGTCTAGTGAAGGGAGAGGGGTACCCAACCCCTCATTGAACAGGATCATTTCAGCTGGTTTTACACACGAGGCCGGTCAGAGAAGACCTCATAGAAGGCATGACCTTGGTGAGCTGAGCCCTGAATGATGAGATGGAGTCAACTGTGAAGGGAAGAGCATTTGAGAAAGGGCAAGTGGACCAGGAAGGTGATTGGCTTGTTTAAGGACTCGTGGGAAGCTGGTATGACTGCATGTGTAGCAAAGGGGTAGGTGATAGGTAGCCAGGGTGCAGAGTGTGAATTTTCTTTTGAATGCAGGGGAAGCCTTTGGCAGGTAAACAGGGCATTCCAGCCTGTACTTACCAATCTACCGGAGGGAGATCCTGTTGCCTCAGCGACATTTGGGGAACCCTAGGTAATCCTTAGATGGAAAGAGAAGAAATCAATGTTGGTCTGAATAAGAGAGAATAGTCACCCCTAATCTTAGAGGCTTTCCTGGGTAGGAGAGGATGAAACTGCAAAGTGAGTAAATCATGAAACAGTCGTCTGCTTATTGCTCAGCATTCATTCCATCAAATCTCCTTTGGAAAACCTATTCCTGAGCATTTGGCTTGGCACAGGTTTGTCAGAATGTTTTTCACCTCCTGCCCCGACACCGAAGTGATTGGCTCAGGGATGGACACAGGACCTAATTAGAGTCAATGAAACATGAGAGCACATTTCTTGGGACCTTATGGCCAAAAGAAGTTTCTTTTCTCTTCTCTGAGAGCCACCAGTATGAGGTTGTCAAGTCTGGAACCACTATAGCCATTTGTAACCATGGGGGTAGATTCTGGAACTGCTAAAGGTGGTGGGGGAGCACAGCATGGTCCCTAAGGATGAAGCCAAGATCACAGAAGGCAGAGCCAAGAGGTGGAGAGAAGCAAGGCTGTGTGACAGCACTGAGCCCCTGGATCAAGCCATACCTGAAGCCTGCCCTGTTGCTAGGCTTTATAGTGGCCTCGGCCGATTAAACATCCTTTATTATATAAACCATTCTAAATAGGGATTTCTGCATCTTGCCACATACAGAGCCCATATGATGCAAACCTTAGAATAGGCACCTGGCAGTGCCAAGGGCCTCCTCTGCACCCCGGAGCCTCTAGGAGGAAGTGAGCCTGTTCCAGAGCCCAAATACAAGGTCTCGCCTCCCACTTCTCTATTTCAGGGTTTCCATGCCTCCCGTCACCATAGCACTGTGACTCTCTTGGAAAGGCAGAGGAACAAGGGGAGAAGGGGGCTGTTTCCAGGCTGTGTTGCCACGTTTCGTGGTTGGGGAGGGTGGGGGCGCTGGTGAGAGAGAGAGAGAGGCGGCTCCGGGCTTGACATTTCAGGATAGAGATAACAGGGTAAAAATAAACTCCCAAGCGCCTGTAGTCGCGCTCGCTTCTCTTGCTTCACAGTTCTTATCTCTCCCTGCTTTGGGGACAGAAAGGTTCCTTTCAGGTCACAGCTGGCTTGCCTCCCTCCAGCCCTGGCCGGGGAGGAGGAAGTGTAGGTGGTGGTTTACATCTGCCCGCGCCTGCTCAGCCACCCGAGCAGCCAAGTGACTCCCTCCATCCTGCAGCCCCACTTTTTACTTGGCAAACAATCTCGCACATCTTTGTCCTCCTTGGATGCTCCAGGGGCTGGCCGGGTGAGAGCAGCGGGGCCAGGGCTGGGGACCCCATTTCCCAGATGGGAAAACCAGGGGAGGCTGGACAAGGCGAAATGTCCGAAGCCACATAGCAAATGAGTACTAATGTGATCAGATCGGAACCCAGGGCCTTGCCACCTTTCGGTCTGAGACGGGGGTGAAGAGTTGGACTCCCTGTGGGTGCCGGGTGCAGTCACGGAGGCTGGGGTGGGGGGAGCCTTCACATCGCCTGTGACATTATCAGGGGCTGCCTGGCGGCCCTGCCCCTGGTGCCCTCCCAATCACTCACCCCCGAGCTTTGTATGTGCCTGTGGGCGATCTACTTGTTGACTGCAGACGAGTCACTGGGAGGACACAGTATTTAGGACCAAGCCTCAACTCTGCCACGAGGGTTCCCAGAGGATCCGGAGTGGGCGATAGCGGTATGTGTACGCGCTAGGACTGTTACAAGGATTAAATGAGCTACTGCACGCCACACCCTCAGCCTGTGTCTACCCCAGGGCAGTCTGAGATTGGGGGCTGCCTGATACGATAGCTTTCTTGTCCTGTGTCTGTGTGCAGTGACAACGCCACTCACAGGGCCTCAGAGCTCTGTCTCTGCGGCCAAGGATTTGCGCTGAGCCATTTCATCAGTTAAGACTCTGTGGTTGCCAGTGACCGAAACACCGATCCCAAGTGGATAACATGAAAGGGGAATTCGTTGGCACCGCGTGGGGAGCTGTGAAGGCGGCCAAGGGTAGAAGCTAACTTCAGGCACAGCTGGATCCCGGGATGGAAGCGATACCATCAGGATCCGGTTTCTCTCTCTCCCCGTGTCTCAGCCCCTTCCCTCGCTGTTGGCTCCCTCCTCGGGGTGGCAGAAATGGCTGTGGGAGCTCCGCTGTGTCATCTCCTTGGGACCAAGGGCAGTGGGAAAGAGCCCGGCCCCGCATTCCCAGCAAAAGTCTCCGGGCCTCTCGCTGCCCGTCCCTGAGCCCATCCGTCCTTGTGGCCAGAGGCATGGGAAGCCCAGAGGGAGTCGGGACTGGATAGCATGCCCAGGGCTGGGTCTGCTTCACCCAAACCCCAGATCTGAGAGGCAAGAGCAATGGTTGTCCAGAGGGAAGGCAGGCATGGCTGACACAGAAAAGGCATCTTTGGCAGCCGCCCACCCTCCGTGGCCTTGTGTCCCACACAGGACATGGGTGAGTTGGCTTCTGTAATCCCCGGGGACAGAAGGAGCTACAACCGGGCTGCAAAACCCGGCTGAGTGGCTCCGACAAAAATAAAAACTCCCAAGGCTGGCTCAGAGCTGACTGCTGAGCAGCTGGACCCACTGACCTCAAACAGGATCCTTCCCAGGGAGCCAGCACCCTGGACTCGAGGCTGGCAAACTGGGGGCTTTCCCAGGCACCAGCTCCCTGCTCCACCTCGATTACTAATTACTAATTATTTACTAATTATTTGTCTGCCCTCGAAAAAGGAGCCAGCGGTACATGAAAAGCCCCTCTGAAAACAAACCCAGTGAAATCAGCGCCATCATTCCATGCAGGCTCCGGGCCTGAGGACTGCTGCCTGGCTGCGGTGAAAAGGGAGGTGAGCAAGTGTCAGGGAGGTGCTAACCACAAGCCGGCCCCAACTTGAGACTCAAAGAAATGAAGACAAAACTAATTAGAAAGGGAATAACTTCCCACCAGGCGGTTCCGTGGCATTTAACGCTAGTGAGATGCTATTCCTGTTCGTTGCCTGCACATCTAAAATTCTCTAGTGTGTGTGGGGGGCGGGGGGCGGGGGGAGCAGGGGGAGCACCGTGGGTGTCACACTTTGCCTGGGAGAATATGGTTACTACTAGTCAATCTGCAACCACAGAGACATTCTTGGAGCTTCCCCTCCCTCCCCTCCTCCTGGGCCTGCAGCAGAAATGAAAAGAAGTGGATAAGAGAGCAAGAAAGAGTTTTTAAAATAATGATGGCAATTATGTATGCATTTCCAGTGGGAGATTCTGGGAATTATTCCTAAAAGGCTGGAAAGAATTTCTTCTTTTGATCTCGATTCTGAGCCAGAGAAAATCAAATTAAGAAAGAAAAGCAATCCAGAGTTCTCAGTGGCAGGGGAGGGAGTGGGACTGGGCTGCCGATAGGGTCCTGGAGAAAGGACAGGAAAGCCCAGATGTTGGCCTGCGAGATGGGGCAGCCGAAGGAACTGGGAGCCAGGGAAAAGCTGAGAGAAGGGGGAGGCTGTGTGCCCACATCTTTCCTTTGAGTCTTGTCCCCTTCGAGTGCTTGAGGACCATGTTCCTGCAGCTTTTTCCCACAGCCCCTGAGGCCGGCCAGCCTTCCAGGGCACGGGCCTGACTTCCAGAGGAGCCCTGCGAGTCCCAGCAGACACTCAGAGCAGCCACAACAGGATCAGCCAGTGTAGGCGTGGGAGTTCCTTAAAAACCTTCCCTTTGAGGCTACTGGGAGAAATGGTCCTGTCACTTCTCTAAATCGTCTCCATGGTTGCTAAGCAGCATGCCTCTGCCCCTCTCCACTTCCCGCTGCTCCGCTGTCTGTCTCTCTCCACCCTCCACCCTCCACCCCCACAGCGCTTGCTCACAGGCTCTTCCCTGCCTGTCGGTGTGGAAATCAGAACAGTCCCTGGGCCTGGAGCAGCTCGAGGGCCACAGCAGTGCCAGGGCTGGCGGCCATGGAGGTGCCTCCCATCCTGCTCTACTGATCATGCCATCAGGTCAGGCAGGAAAAGACCACAGTGGGCCATTCTGGATCCCCAACAGGGCTGAGGGCCCCCCTCCTTCCTTCTTCCCTCCCTCCCTCTCTCTCTCCTTCCTCCCCCTCTTCTCTCTTTTCTCCCTTTTTTCTATCTTCCTCTCTCTCTCTCTCTCTCTCTCTCTCTCTTCTCTCTCTCTCTCTCTTCCTTCTTTCCTCCTTTCTTCCTTCCACAAATAATACTGACCCCCTCCCACATGTCAGGAGCCCTCGGGGAGCACATGGGGACACCACGGGAAGCACAATGAGTGTCAGCTGCCCTGTGTGCAGCCTGGCGAGCAGAGGCTCTGAGACACCTCCTCCCGGGCCCCCTGAGAGCATCCTTTGGCCCCCACACAAGAGTGAGGGCTGTAGGTGCTCCTGAGTGTGTCACAGGAGCATCCAAAAAGGAAGTTTGCAGCAACCTCTCCAAACTCCCCTTGCACATTTCTCTCCTCCCAAAGGCCTTCTCCGGCCTGGGTCCTCTTTCCGGGCTCTCCGACTGCCTCCTGGGAAACGCTCTCCCTAGTCCCCCGACTCCACCTCATCCCTGCTCCCTTACCTCTCCCTGTCCGGTTTCTGTGCTGTGCAGTGTATTGAGCTTCTAGTTTTTCTTGAAACGTGCAGGAAGTTTCATCCACTGCTTTCCATATGCACAACATCACTGCCCATCAGGAAAGGTCATCCATCCTGTGGGCCATCTGGACCCACCTGTGTGCAAACGGTACTCTAATATCATTTAGGGATGAATCAAAGTATGAAGAAAGACAACACACTTTAAATCCATGTCTTCCTCTGATGGCAGTCAGGGGTGCGATTTGAGGAAGGGTATACATGGAGGTGGGGGTAGAGGAGGGCTGTACCATCGTAACCAACCCTCCCCCCCCCCCGGTTTGCCCAGGATGAAGGGGTCCAGGATGCAGTCTAAAATCAAGACCATCCAGGCAGATGGGGATGGCTTGGCCACCCGGCCTGTGCTGTATCTGTGAGGCTATATCTTTTAAGGATGGGTAATGGGTACAATGGCACTTTGCTGTATTATCTCTGTACCTTTTTATAGACTTTGAATGTGCGTGTGTGTGTGAGAGAGAGAGAGAATATATATATGCTCTGGGAACACTGAGAGAGCTGCTGGTTGTGTGGGAACATCAGAAAAGATTTGGAGGAGGTATGGTTCAAGGTGAAGCTTGAAATAGAAGAACTCCTCCTGTGCTTGCGTGTTTAGCTTTGGGATGATTTTCCGCCTTTCTGAGTACCCTTCCTAAGCTCTAGGCTCCAGGAGAGCAAGGGCTGGCATTTTATGTGTCAGCCTCACAGGGTCCCTGGGTGCTCGGTTATTTGGGGGAACCTTACATCTGGCATGTCTGGAGGGTGTTTCTGAATGAGGTCAACATTTGACTCTGTGGACTGCGTGAAGCAGATCACCCCTCCCAGTGTGGGCGGGTCTCACTCCATCCATTCAAGGGCTGAGGACAACCAAAGGGCAGAGTAAGAAAGAAGTCCTTCTCTCTGCCTGATTGTCTCGGAGCGGAGACACTGGCCTTCTCCTGCCTTTGGACTCCGACTTAAACTTATTCTGTCACTCTTCGGAGTGTCCAGCTTTGCTGACTATAGATCTCGGATTTCAGCCTCCAATAATCCCAAGAGCCAATTCCTTTATAACAGTCGCTATCTACCTATCCCATTTGGTGTTGTTTCTCTGGAGAACCCAGACTGATACACTGGACCTTCTTATCCTGTCCGTAGTACCTGGCCCAGAACCCTGTGCATAGTAGGTGCTCACTATAGACCTGCTGAATGAGGGCACCGAAAGGCAGAGAGTAGGGATTGCACAGATGGGGACCTACGCTAGTACTGGATTGTCTGGTGACCAGAGAGAGGTTAGTGTGGCCAGTGTGCTGGGTGGGAGTGGGGTGAGCAGAGAAAGCAGAGAGAGGGAAGGACATCTAGTCACCCACGCCATGCTAGAAGCCTGCGCCTGGAGACTACAGGGGAAACGCAAAAGCACGCAGGTACCAGGCAGGTGACGTGATGAGGAAGGAGGCTGGCTGTGAGGCAACAGGACTGATGGAGGCTGTTCCCTAAGGAGCGCCTGCCGAGGGAGGGGGCTTGCAGTGCTCAGCTCCAGCCAACCCCAGTGATGCAGGAATAAAGGGGGCTTGGTGTCTCCAGTTTTTCATGCAAAACTCCCAAATTGGAAAAAAAAATTACAGGCCAAGGAAAAAACCCATCTGTAGGCCTCCAGTCCATGGAGGGAAGCCAAGCACGGTTTTTAAGGCAGGCGCTGTGACACAATCCCATTTGAGGTTTAGATGGATGGCTTTGGCAGCCGAGAGGAGAATGGATGGGAGGAGAGCGGTGTGCTAGTGGCTGTGGCGCAAGCTGTACCTCCGAAGGGCCCCTCAGAGCAGCCAGAGGGCCTGGTGGCAGCCTGGGCCCTGATTTCTGGAGAACCCTCATTTGGATGGGTTGGGTGGGTGGGAGCATGGCCCAGCTGGATGCTAGAGAAAATCACTGGGAGTGGAGAGAAGAGACTGACTTTTCCTTAATTCCCAAAGCCACCATCCCATTCTGTCCTCGCCCACCTGGGCCAGGGAGACCACAGAGCAGTAGGGTCAGTCACTGGACAGATGTGGCCATGAGCTATTCCCAAAGGACCACAGAAGAAGCTAAAAGCAATGGCATCACTTTCCAGGCTAAGTTGTCACCAGAGAGGAATCACAGTGGGGTAACTGCAGGTCAGTTGCAAGTGGAATGAACGGGGGCCTGTGGTCTGACCTGCCCGGGGTCGCCGTCGAGGGGCACTGTGGCCAAGCTGTCAGTACTGGCCGGGGCACAGCTCACTGGCCCCACAGGGTCCTGCGCCGCTGCTCCCCTCCCCCGTCAGCCCAAACCAGAGACTGCAGCCCTCCCAAATCAAACCAGCCAAGTCCCAGAGGGAGCCAAGAAATGGCCAGCTGCCAGAGCTCTGCAGGAACTGGCCTTTGCAAGAGGAAGCTTCGAGCCTAAAGCTTCAAGAAAAGCACTTCCCAGGTTCTGTTCAGTGACTGGAATTACCTCCGTGGGAGCTCCTACCTCTAACCCTGGTCAGCTACCAGCACAGGCCCAGCTCTTCACCAGGTGCTCGGCGGCCATCAGCGGGGTGTGCTGAGATGCACCTGGATTTTACCTGCAAGGGCCTTGCCAGCATCCAACCTTTTGGTTTTAAGAAGAGTGAGAAAGCCCACCCAGCTGTACGGGAAAGACTGCAGATAACACGCACCCTTGTTGTCTCTTCCTGCAGCCCCTGAAGCCGGCCCTGCCTTGAGAGCCTCCAAGAATTGATGAACAACAGCTGGGAGTGACCAGCAGTGAAGGGCAGGGCCAACGTATTTATACATTTCTTGGTTTTTAAGGACTAGGGAAGGGAGCTCTTTCACAGCCTTTTTCAAAGGATGTGAGAAAGAGAGAAAGGAGGTTAGGGCGCTTAAAGTCACTTCTACTGAGCAAGTCTTCACTGATGGCCAATCACACGCCCTAGAATGAGGGAGCCAGCATAACCTGGACCTCCCCAAAAGATAGGACAGGGAGTTGGGTGGGCCTCAGGCAGGAATACCAGGCAAGGAGGCCAGGCACACTGTGAGGGCTTTTGCATTGACTGCGCACCAATTTTGAGGAATAGGAGGTCTGATTCCCATTTGGCAGAAGGCAAAGTACAGCTCAGGGAGGCTGAGTAACTTGCCCTAGGCCAGTGGTCGGCAAACGGCAGCTGGCGAGCCACATGCGGCTCTTTGGCCCCTTGAGTGTGGCTCTTCCACAAAATACCACATGCGGGCGCGCAAGTACAGTGCGGTTGAAACTTCGCGGCCCGTGTGCAGGAGTCGGTATTTTGTGGAAGAGCCACACTCAAGGGGCCAAAGAGCCACATGTGGCTCGCGAGCCGCAGTTTGCGAACCACTGCCCTAGGCCATGCTGCTAATGAAGGCGGAGTGGGGATTCAAACCCGGGGCTGACCGGATGCAGAGCTTAAGCTCTTTGCTACAGAACTCCAACCAGGGGGAATGATGCTCCAGAGATGGTGCCCTGCTTGGTTCAATTTAGGAACCGTCTGCTGAGTGTGAGGAACCTGCAGGAACTGGCATTTCCTCGGTCCAGCCTGTTGTTCACCCAGCCCAGGGGTCCTTGTGCTCAACCAGGCCAGCCTCCCTCCTCACGGCATCCAACACACACGTTCAACTTCCAAAACATTAGGGAATGTCTATGAAAATTCTTCGCAAAGCATTCCAAGCAAACAAAAAGGGTATGCATAATAATATTCAGAACACCCACGTTCTATCACCCAGCTTAAGAATTAAATGTTGCAAATATAGTTTAAGTGCCCTGTGGTTCCCTCATTCACTAACCACCCCCTCCCTGGTTTATGACTACCATCTTGATTTGTGTGTTTGTTTCTCTTTCACCTGTGTGTCTTTATACAGTGTGGGGCAAACGTAGGTTTACAGTTGTAAATTCAAAAACAGAGTTTATTCTTGTATTGTTATTTATTAATTGTTGCATTATTTTCCATCCGAACAACTGTAAACCTACGTTTGCCCCAACCTGTATTTTTGCTGCATTTGTATGTGTTCTAAAATAAAAGTGTTGTTTATATGCGTCAGTATCTTTGTATAAATGATATTGTGTCGTATGTGTCTATATGCAACTTGCTTTTTGTAAAGTTTTATTGCTACCACACAATGCACTGACTTAATATATACTCAATGGTTTTTAGTATATTCACAGAGTTATACATCCATTACCATGGTCAATGTTAGAATACTTTCATTATCCCAAAAAGAACATTGCCACCCTCTTTGACATCACCTCCAATGTCCTCATCCCCCCAGACCTTAGCAACCACTAATCTCCTTCCTATCTCTATAGATTTGCCTATTCTAGACATTCCACATATGGAATTCCATTTATAAATGAATTTACTAGCCTCTGTGTCTGACTTCTTTTCCTTAACATAATGTTTTCATGATTCATCCATGTGGTAGCCTGTATCAGTGCTTCCTTATTTACAACTAATATTTTATTGTATGAATAGACCACATTGTATTTATCCATCAGTTAATGGATATTGGGTGGTTTCCACTCTGGGGTTCTTATGAATAATGCTGCAGTGAACCAATGCATGGCCATGCTTTCATTTCTCTTCTATACACCTACGAGCGGAATTGCTGAGTCATAAGATAACTCTATGCCTAACTTTTTGAGAAACTGCCAACCTGTTTTCAAAAGCAGCCACACCACTTTACATTCCCACCAGCAATGTATGAGGATTCCAATTTCCCTATACCTGTGGTCGGCAAACTGCGGCTCGCAAGCCACATGCAGCTCTTTGGCCCCTTGAGTGTGGCTCTTCCACAAAATACCACATGCGGGCACATGTACAGTGCGATTGAAACTTCGTGGCCCATGCGCAGAAGTCAGTTTTCGGCCTGGGCGAGTCTATTTTGAAGAAGTACTGTTGATATTTGGCTCTGTTGACTAATGAGTTTGCTGACCACTGCCCTATTCCTTTGCCAACTCTTATTATTGTCTGTCTTTTTTATTATAGCCAACCTAGTGGGTATGAAATTGTGTCCCATTGTGGTTTTGATTTGCATTTCCCTGGTAGCTAGTGAAAATGAACATCTTTTCATGTGCTTATCAGCTATTTATCTTCTTTAAAGAAATGTCTATCAGATTCTTTTCCTATTTTTAAAATTTGGTTATTTGTCTTAATTATTGAGTTGTAATAATTATTTATATATTCTAAAGAGAAGTATCTTATCAAATATATGATTTGAATTTTTTTCTCCCATTTTGTGGATTATCTTTACTTTCTTGATGTTGTCTTTGAAGCACAAAAGCTTTTCATTTTAACAGAGTCCAATTTATTTTTTTTCTTTTGTTTCTTGTGCTTTGAGTGTTAATATCTGAGACTCCAATCCACAGTCATGAAAATTTACTCCTATGTTTTCTTCTAAGAGTTTTATAGTTTTAGCTCTTATGCTTAGCTCTTTGATCCATTTTGAATTAATTTTTGTTTATGGTATGAGTCAAGGTTTCAACTTCATTCTTTTTCATGTGGCTATCCAGCTGTCCCACAACCGTATGTTGAATTGAATTGCCTTAGCTCCCTTCTTGAAAATCAATTGGCCATAAATGTGAGGGTTTATTTCTAGTCTCTCAATTCTATTCTACTGCTCTATTTTGTCTATTCTTATGCCAATTCTACACTGTCTTGGTTACTCTAGGTTTGTACTAAAATTTGAAATAAGGAATGTTTTTACTGTGAAGCATATGAGTCCTCCAACTTTGTTCTTTTTCAAGATGGTTTTTATTCTTCTGGGTCTCTTGGATTAGCTGATCAATTTCTGCAAAGAAGTTATCTGGTATTTTGATAGGGATTGCATTAAATCTGTAAGTCAATTTGAGGAGTATTGCCATCTTTACAACATTAAATCTTACCATCTATGAGTGTGGGATATCTTTCCATTTACTTATATCATCTTTAATTCCCTTGAACAGTATTTTTAGTTCAAAAATCTTGGGCTCCTTTGGTTAAATTTATTTCTATGTATTTATTCTTTTTGATGCTATTGTAAATGAAATTGTTTTTCTTAAGTTCATTCTAGATTGACTCATTATCAATATATAAAAGAAATACAATTACTTTTTATATACTGATCTTGCAGTTTCCTGCAACCTTGCTGAACTCATTTAGTAACTCTAATAGTTTTCTGGTAGAGTCCTTAGTATCTTCTATACAGAAGATTATGTCATCTGCAAATCAAGATTGTTTTCTTCTTCCTTTCCAACCTGGATGCCGTTGTTGGTTTTGTTGTGGTTGCTTTGGGGTTGTTGTTTTTGTTTGTTTGTTTGTTTGTTTGTTTGTTTTTTGCATACTTGCCCTGGCTAGAATGTTTCAGTACAATATTGACTAGAAGTGGCAAGAGAGGCCATCCTTACCTTGTTCCTGATCTTAGGGGAAAGCATTGTCTTTACCAAAAATAGATAAATTAGACTGTAAGTATGATGTTAGTCTGGGTTTGTATAGATGCCCTTTAACTGGCTGAGCAAGTTCCCTTCTACTCCTAGAATGTTGAATGTTTTTACTGTGAAGCGTATGATTTGCATTTCTCTGTCAACATTGCTTGTGAGGTTTATCCACATGTGACTGTAGTTTGTGTTGCCTACTTTTACTGAAGATTTTGTAGAGGAGATAGAGGAGAAGATTAAGTCACAAATAATCCATCTCCTTTAATGACATCTTCTTTATTTCTCTCACACCACTTCCCAGAAGTCCCTGCCACAAGTCTCTCTCCCCAGGCAAACTCTCTCCTCTCTCATCCATTTGCTCACCAGAGGGCTTTCAGCAAAACAAAAACTCTCCTCTTCACCCATCTGGGAGCAATTACAGGAGATTCGGGTTCCATAGAAGAATTTCTCCACTCTGCTTGGTGAGGAGACAGTATATCAGCAAAGGCTTCCAGGAGGATGCCTTTGAGCCTGGATTAGAAGAATGGGCAGGATGACATCGCTTGAGCAAGGGTGTCTCAGGTTGTGTCCTGTCATTAAATGCATCTGAATGTAGCTCCTAATAATGTCCACGTAGTATAGACTTGATTGTTATTGCAAGGATCTTCTACTCCTATGATAATTGCATCAGTTGTGTCTATAGACTCAACATCCTTTCTTGTCTTTAGAGTTGCCCTGTGCAACATAGTAGCCACTAGTCACATGGGATTATTTAAATGTAAATTGATTAAAATTAAATAGCATTAAAACTCCAGTTTCTCATTTGTATTTGGCTCATTTCAAGTCATCAATAGCCACATGTAGGTAGTGATTATTAGAACGGACAGCCCAGGTATAGAACATTTCCATCATCATTTTGGAAAGGTCTATTGGACAGCATTGTTGTGGTTTTAGAGAGAGGGGCATGGAATTAAAGAAGATGGCGTAAGCCAGACCCATAAGCCCAGGGCATAAGGTAAAAGCAGCCAGGCCTGGATGTTAGTAGGCTGTATCCAAGTTCTGGCTCTGTCACCCCATATTCGCTGGGCAAACTACTTCTCCTCTCTGGTATTCTCATTGCCAAGAAAATAAAAATCATTGGGCAACATAATCCTCGGAGCCCATCCAATGATTTATAGATTCTATGGCTGTTTAGCCAGAAAGGAGCATATTAAGATGTTTATTTCAGATGCAGAGAAAAGAGCCTTGGACTTGGAGAGAGAGAGAGCAGCTGGTTCAGGCACTACTCAGCTGGACCATCATGGGCTAGTCATTTCACATTTCTGGACCCATTTCCACCTCTGTGAAAGGGAAACTCCTGGGGGGAAGGGGGTTGAACTGAGAGAATGTAAAGGCAAGCACTTAGAGAACAGACCAGGGTTCAAGGACACCACTGGGTCAGATAAAATGGGCAAGTTCCAGTAAACAAAGCTAAATGGGTTTATTTGCTGCAGGATTGCGCTAAGCCTTTAATATGCTAAGTGCCTATTATGTGCATCTCTAAGCATTTCCCAAATAGATGTGACCACAGAATTCCATTTTGTTCTTTAATTCTCCCAAGGGATGCTCACAGGCATTAGAACCCGTTACATGGAACACACTTGGGCATCGCTGTTCACAGGGATGGGACACTTCTCTGCTGTAATTTGGATTGATGGCTGCCACCCAGAGTTGCCTCTGAAAAAAATGTATGGCCTAGGGAAGAATTTGAAAGATCTGGGTTAGATGGCATCAGAGGGATTGCTTAGAGTCGAGGCAGCACATAAGCGGAAACCAGAGAAGAGAGGGACGAGGGCACATGTGGGGAAGCTATCTTTACCGAAGGCAAATAAACTACAAGCCAGGCGCTGACCTGGACGTTTTCATAGGCATCCGCTCCCATCCTCGGAGCTACCCTGAGAGGCAGTTTCATATGCGTCAGCAGGTAGTGCCATGCCCTTTTCTTCGATGAGGACACTGAAGCTCGAGGAGCTTCAGCAGCTCACACACATGTCAACATAGAGTAAGTGATAGAGCTGGACTTTGAGCCCAGGGCTACAAGCCCCATACCCGAGCCCGATGCTTCAGGAAGCCTAAAATGTGATGATCCTGCACGTTAATCTCGCAGGGGATGGGAAAGCAAACTGTCTGTGATTTGTCAACCTACTATTGTCATCATCTGGCTTTTTCCTTACACCTGAGGGAGGTCCTTCGAATGGAATGAGCATGCTCCATTATCCTCCCCCATTCTCTCCAGCCTCCCAACAAAGATGAGTCAAGAGTCCCCACCGTCTTTCATCCTGGTCACATGGCTGTCCCGCAGTCCCCTGAGAATCCTGCAATTAGGAGGCCGGTTTTAAGCCTGAGATCTCAGGAATTGGTTTTGAGAACCTCTCACTCCTCTCCATCCAGAGCCCTCTAAGGCAGTGGTTCTCAACCTTCTGGCCCTTTAGATACAGTTCCTCATGTTGTGACCCAACCATAAAATTATTTTCATTGCTACTTCATAACGTAATGTTGCTACTGTTATGAATCATAATGTAAATATTTGATATGCAGGATGGTCTTAGGCGGCCCCTGTGAAAGGGTCGTTCGACCGCCAAAGGGGTCGCGACCCACAGGTTGAGAACCGCTGCTCTAAGGGACACACAGGGGTACTGGCTGGTGGGGTGGGAGCCTGGGCTCCAGGCAAGGACGAGGGGGTGTGGCACAGAGCATCAAATTCTGGAAGTGTAGTGTGTCCTTGGTGCATTGTGCAATCTCCACTTTGGGGCCGGATATTGATCAACTGTGATCAAAAGCAGTTGTATCGATTTCTATTTTAAAGGAGGTAACTTACGAAGGTCATTGACCCTGTGCCTCTGTGGTGAGCAAGCCGACACAGCAAATAGAAACCCTCGCGTCATGTCACCCACATTTAAAAACAGGATGGCAGGTTGGGGCCCTACAAAGAGAGACGAGGGAAAGACATTGGAAATATTGTGTACTTGGGACTGTTTTGGCTGGGCTTGAAAACAGGCATCTTCATGTGCCATTAATTTAATTAACTCAGCTGCGTTTACAAATGGACTCCCCTGCTCCAGCAACAGCCGTTTGTCGAACATGTGTTGTAGTCTTGCCTTTAACTACAACCACATGTATGACATATTTTGTTTTCTCTTGGCCATTGGACTGGAAAACTATTAAGACAACATCTGCTTTGCTTTCTGATTGAATCAGGGGCAAAGAGCAGGTCCTTCAGATTATGCCTGGGATATCGAGTTACAGCTGCTAGCCACTTTCCCACTGGCTAAGAATCTGATCCTGACCATGGGTTTTCTACTGGAAACTCGGGCCTCCCTCATGCCAGGACCAAACTGCCTTCTGATCTCGGCTCCAGCCTCTGAGCCCCACCCTGGCCCATCCTGTGACCCTCCAGTTCACTATTGCAAGCCTTCGTTGGTTGGTTTGGGTTTTTAGTAGTACTCAACCCAACTTGAAATTGTTTTATTTTCCCTTCAGCTGTCTGTCTCCACCCTGAGAATATTCCCTTCAGGAGGGCAGGACCCATGTCTATCAGCCATGCACCCCCCATTTCTCTAAGGCAGTGATGGCGAACCTATGACACGCGTGTCAGAGGTGACATGTGAACTCATTTTTTGGTTGATTTTTTTTTCAAATGGCATTTAAATATATAAAATAAATATCAAAAATATAAATCTTTGTTTTACTATGGTTGCAAATATCAAAAAATTTCTATATGTGACACGGCACCAGAGTTAAGTTAGGGTTTTTCAAAATGCTGACACGCTGAGCTCAAAAGGTTCGCCATCACTGCTCTAAGGTCAAGAACACTTCGTAGACGGCTCAATAAACATTTGTTAAATAAACCACAGTGTTCTGCAATTCAGGTGGAGAATGAAGTAAGTTTGAACCATTTTGTGAGCAAGTTATTGACTTGGCGATCATTTCTGTTCTACTGACATCAAGACTTCGGGTGTTGATGTGTCTCTAATATCTCTTTTACACTTGCTATTCCCCTTTCCACCCACCCTGCCACCTTTACTTTTATTTTTAAGAGCAAGAACATCTCTGGGCTTAGAGCTAAGGACAGTTACCAAGGCTAATATTGTTTTGTTTATGAGCATTTAATTTTTTAAACAATATTTGTGACGCTTCCTTTCTGGTGGTGATAGAAAGCTTCTGTTGAAAAGAAACTTAAGGTCAAGTGTACTGTTTTAGAAAAAAAATGGTAACCGTACAGGTGGAATGAAGCAAAGGCGTTGAAGGCGGCAACTGCATGACTGAAGTGTGGGAATGAATGCGTGCGAGCGTGGATGGAGGCTGCGTGCACACACGTTCACCCTTGGGACGCCCGCTTACGGTTCTGTTTGGCCTGTGCCTCGGGAAAGGCAGTTCAGGGAAGAGAACTTTATTTTCCTCTCCTCTCCAAAAAAAAAAAAAATGTCGGTCTGCCCTAAGTCCCACCCCCTAACCCCTAGTTCCCCAAGGCTGCCTTTTGGGTGATGGCAGCAGCAGATGATTCGAAAGACACCAGGAAAGGTAGGGCACCTGGGATGACATTAGACCTGGTGTGGTAGCCTCTCAGGACATGGGGATGAAATACCTATCATCTTAGCTGAATCCTGGCATTGCAGACAAATGGTGTGTTTTTCTGGAAGGAAGGTCTCCAGCATTCACCAGGTTCTCAATGTTCCCTCCGAAGGTTTCAGAGCCACTGACCTGGAGGTCCCAGCAGGAATGAATCGTGGCTGTGCAGTTCTGACCCCTGCTTTCCTGCCGCACACAGCTGGTCAGTTAATAATGCAGCAAGTTAATAATTAACATGGGGATTATGTGATCCTTAAAGATACAGACTTGCTCGTCCTGCCTTCACTTGAAGAACACTGTTGCCATCAAAATCAGCAGGATCTCCCAGAGGGCTCTGTGCTTACCTGTGTCATAAGAACAGGGAACGGTCCGCTATTTTGTCCACACTAGACCTCGGGATCGAATCTGTCTGGTCCACCTTCCCCTTTCATAATCCTCCATGTTTCAATGCTGTATAACTGCGTCTCCCCTCCCCTAACTTGACCATAAATTCTTAGTAACCAGGATGAGAATGGGTGGGCCCACTGGCCTGTTTATAGATTAGGAGGTGGAAATCCAGGTTGACTGTGTGACTTTAAACAAGTTTCTTAACTTCTCTGATTCATAGGAGTGTTGTTGGATTTAGGTAGAAGAAAGGAGCAGATTTGGGAGCTCTGTGGAAAGTTAGAAAAGTGTAAGAGGTAAAAGGTCCATTCAGAGAGCTAGATTCATGTCATCCTCAAGATCTATACCTCCTAGAAGCTCCTGGAGTTAGTAAGGCTCTTCCCAGCCAGAAATAAGGTGTGGAGCTTACAGCCACTTGCAATGCTTTTAAGCATGATTTTTTTTTAGATGGGTCCCACTCAGATTCCTCAAAACATAGTAAATACCTCCTGTCAGTAACTATACATGGTGGGTATTTTCAATTGTTTTAAACCACTCCTTTTTATAAGTCTACTGTACCCCATTCCCAGATCATGTAAGTGAGGTGATGTTGATTGGCTCCCGATGTGGTCATGTGACTCAGAATTAGCCAATTAGATCATCATATCCCCCCAGTCATAAGCTATTGGTTCAGGTAGAATACATCATTTAGTTTGGGCCAATGAGATGAAAGAAGGCTTTTACAGGAAACTCTTCGACGCAACCAGGTTCTTTTCAAATAGATCCGAACCTAGCTTTACATGGAGCTGAAGCTGCTACAGCCCTCTTGGCAGCAGCCGGAGAGAATTTGTCTGAAAATGGCCAGAAGTAAGAATGGAACAAGAGACGGAGAGAATCAGAATTATGATTTTATTACTAGAGTCATTAAATCCAATTGGGTCTGAATCACTGAGCTTTTTGATTATATGAAATGTCTTTTGCACCCGTTTTGTGTCGCTTGCAACTATAACAGAGTCCTGACTGACTACAGTATTCTTAACAACTTTGTCAAGCTCTGCTTCTTGCTCAGTGTGGACTACTTCCAGCCTGTGGCCTCAGGTCCCATATGAACCCATTGACCCACTGGAATTATTCATCTTAGTTTTCATTTGTTCTTTAACATCTATTTTGGCACCACACAGATGGTGAAAACCATCTACTACGTTTATTTATCACTTTACAGTTTACAAAGGTTTGTGCAGGTGCTGTATCAAATAACCCTCCCTTCACACAAGGAAGCAGTCAGAGAACAGAAGTGACCTCATACCCAGGCCACACAATTAGCAGGTCGTGGTCTCCAGCCCAGGGACTCTGGTTCCCAAGAGTGTGTTCTTTCGTAAATTCCTGCGTCAGATGATTAGAGGGTCTGAGGAGACACGGGTAGTGCCCTGACTTCATGAACAAGATACTGTATTCACTGGGCCCAGCCTTCTCCTCCTGCAGCTTCATCACAGGTCCCCGCAGCCCTAATCTCCTGTTTGCAGTAGCAGAGACCCAGCAAGCTTCCAGAAGCGGCAGGGATACAAAAGCGGCCCTGGGGCTTGTTTCCTCCCCAGCTGAGGCTGCTTCCCGCTCAGACATGGGGAAAACTCTCAGGCTCTCCTTCCCACGTCATTCTATTTTTCACCCCTGTGCACAGTCTCCTTTCCTGCCTCTTTTCCTACCATTTTCCTCTACTGACTTAATCATCCTTCCTGTATTTGTCAGAGCTCTTGGTCGCAAACAACAGAATCCATTTTAGCTGCTCTGAAAAGAAAGGGGAAATGTTAGGTTGTAGTAGGGAACCCACAGAATCTCCAGCAGGAGCCGATAAATGAGCGTGAAGGACACGCAGCAGGAACAACACTTAACATCTTAGCTGCAAGAACGTCCTGGAATGTGAGTTTCTGGCTTCCACCTTTAGGAGAAGAGACACTTAAACTCGAGAATTTTCCAAATCTAGGAATTATATGTAAGAGGTGCAGCCAGATGCACAAGACATTGTACATTGAACTTCCTAATTCTGCCAAGAAGTCACCGCTGCCACTAACTCATCCACCCCCGTGACCCCTACTCATAGTTAGGTGCTTCTTCTGTGTCCTCTCAGGGCCTGTGTCTACAGCTGTGATAGCACATGATCCTCATTGGTCTACTCCTGCCCCCTCACTGAGGAAATTCTTTCTCCATTGTCATTCTGCCTGGATTGCTCTTTAGCTCCCAAATCACCACCCTCCCACCTTTTCACCTTTGAATAAAGTTAACTTTGATTCATTCTTCATGTCTCACCTCAAAAATAATATTCTCAGAAAAGCCGATTCTGACTTCTATCCTTAGGTATAGGCTGCCTTAGTCTGTTCAGGCTGCTATAACAAAAATACCATAGACTGGGTGGCTTGAACAATAGAAACATTTTATTTATTTATTTATTTATTTATTTATTTATATATTTATTTATTTTAATTTCTTTATTGATTAAGGTATTCCATATGTGTCCTTATCCCCCCATTGCCCCCCCCCAACTCCCACTCATGTCCTCACCCCCTGTTGTCTGTGTCCATTGGTCAGGCTTATATGCATGCATACAAGTCCTTTGGTTGATCTCTCCCCCTTACCCCCACCCTCCCCTACCTTCCCTCTGAGGTTTGACGGTCTGATCGATGCTTCTCTGTCTCTGGATCTGATTTTGTTCATCAGTTTATGTTGTTCAATATATTCCATAAATGAGTGAGATCATGTGATATGTATCTTTCTCTGACTGGCTTGTTTCACTTAGCATAATGCTCTCCAGCAGAAACGTTTCTTACAGCTCTGGAAGTTGGGAAGTCCAAGATCAAGGAGCTATCAGATTCGGTGTCTGGTGGGATTCCACCTCTTGGTTCTTAGCCAGCTGTCTTCTCACGGTGTCCTCACCCAATAGAAGCGGCACAGAAGCGCTCTGGAGTCTCTTTTATACGAGCACTACTCACGAGGGCTCCGTCCTCATGACCTAATCACCCCCCCAAGGCTCTACTTCCTGATCCCACTTTGGGGGCTAGGTTTCAACATACGAATTTTGCAGAGACACATTCAGTCTATTGCACGCCACTCACAACATGTTGTTCTTTTAAATTCATCTACTTATCATGGTTTCTATATTTTAAATCCAGTCTTTCCTACTAGATTTTAAATCTCACGCGAGCAGGGAAACCCATCTGTTTTGGTCACCATTATATCCTTTGGCCCCTTTCCCTTGGCATTGCAGGCCTTCTGTAAATAGCTGTTGGATAAATTAAAATGAATTGAGTGGATGCAATCATACTAGATTGACGTTGGAGTATACGTCAGAAGATTTCTGTCCCAAGAGATGATCACACAGTTTTTGCCTCTTAGAAGTGATTCTCATATATTGTTGAGATCAAATTTATCTGAGTGAAAATTATACCAGAAGAATGGACATATACAAGGAGGATGGGGAGGCTGTTTTTCTTGGAGGATGCAAAGAGGCAGTCACGGTTCCCTAGTCCTGGAGGGAAGTAGGAGCTGGGTGGCTGTGTATGAGACATACGCTAGCAGATCTGGGGGCGCACTGACACCAGCTCTGCATCATGAGCCCGCCTGCTGGCAGGAACCCCACAGGAGAGCAGGAAGGGGTGGGTGGGTGGGAAACGCTCTCCATCTTTACATCTGGAGGAGCCAGAAAAGAGGAGGAAAACTCCCCCTTTGTGAAGTCTTGCTGTAGTTTGACTCAACCAGCCTTCTTGTGAGCCTCGGTTTTGGCAGCTAAGGCATGGCCCTTTTCCAAAGTGTCCTTGCTTTGTGAGAGCCATAAACCCCTCAGTCTCGCCCTCTCTCCTGGCCCCCTTCCTCAGTGGTCAAAATGCCCAGGTCTCTCTTATCTTAAGAATCTTCCCTCACCCCTGCCTTATTTTCAAGTTACGCTCCCCTTTCTCTTCCTGCACTGCCAATGTTCCCCAAAGGCTCACATCTCCCCCTCTGCAGCTGACTCTCATTTTAACCCCTGGCCATCCAGCTCCTGCCCCTGCCTCTGGGACTGGCTTCTCTGGCCCCAGAGTTACTCTTGGTCCTACATCAGTCATTCCTCATTTTTGGGGGGGTCTCTTCGAGAACTTTATGAAAACTATAGACTTCCTGTCCGTTTTTTTCTTAATCAGCTTTGGGGATGAAGAACCCAAGTTCTGGAGTCAGATATTGTGAATTCTGTCTCCACCCTTCCTGGCTACATGAATATGAGCCACTCTGAACCTCAGTTTCCCCAATCGTAAAAAGGGGACAATAATATCTAACTTTATAGGGTTGTGGTGACATTTGAGTGAGTTAATTCAGGCAAGGCATTTAGAACAGTACTTGGCAGGTACTACATACTCACATGTTCATTACCATCATCATTATTATTTTAGTTTCATTGTTTACTATTCTCACCGGCCTCATTAATTTTAGGGCAAACATGGTTCCATAGCTGACTCACAGTTACGTCTTGTTGGCTACACCCTATTCTAATGATCGTCATAAATTCATCGACAACATTTAGGAAGGAAGAGTTCACATAAAATTCTGGATTTTTGGTTTCTCTTGGAAAGTCAAGTCTGATGATCCTGGGTCTGCTCTCTGCCTGGTGTCATGGGCTGGAGCTGAGTAGTTTGCCACAGTCCCCACCACTGAAACCAGGAGACCCATGAGCTCACAGGCTTGTATTCCCCAAAGTCAAGAAATAGTTCTTGTACCCAGGAAAATGAAAGCTAGACCAAGGAGGTCATAGATTTTCAAAAAGAAAGTGTAAGTTAATCTGCGTAAGGGAAGACTGTGCCTATGACTTTTGTGTTGTAAACACCTTTACCCATTTGCTTTACTGCCCAGCCCCTGTGGGCATTTGGGTTTTCCATCTCGGCCTCTGCACCACATGTAATCATGGCCATTGCTTGCCTCCTCCTCACACTGTGTCCTCTGCCAGCTTCCTTGTCACTGCCTCAAAGTACTCCTTTTTTATCTCACTCCTCCTGTGGCGGGAATGGCATGGGTTTTAGAGCTGAACAGGCCTCGGTTAAATCCTAACTCTTCCGAGCTTCCTTTTTGTGTCTCTGGAAAGGATACAACATTCTAACCTTGTAGGGATGTTTGGGAATCAAACAAGAGAATAAACATCCAGGTGTTAGCACAATGCCTGGCAACTAGTAGTTGCTCAATTATGCTTGCTCATTTTCTTTGACCAAGTGAGGATAACCCTGAAGATCTGTCCGCTGATCCCTAGTCTCACTGCCAGATCCTCTTGCTTTGGGTGAGCTGTTCCATTTCTATAACTTCCACGGCTGCTTCACTACGGTTGACTTTCATGACCATGGGTGCCATTGTGTCTCTCCTCTTCCTCTCCTTGGCCTCTACATCTGATAATGAGAATAGAACAATTATTCCATCTTTCCTACAGCATGTTGGTTGGATTTGTGGTCCATTGTGGCTAAGTGATAAAATTTTCTTTCGGCTTTACAACTGTTTATGGGAAATAAGCTTTTAGAGCTATTGTTCAATTTCGGAAAATCACTGTCCACTTTCTTTCAGGTATGTGCTGAAAGGTTTGGATTCATTTTCCACAGACTAGCTCCTGGCTCTGTACATGTCAAACCTTGTTTCTCCCCTCCCACATAGTTGGGGGTACATTCATATTGCCACACAGCTTCATGTCATAATGCCAGGTGCATGGGCCTGTGGGTAGTAAGAGAATTCCTGAAAACTATTTCCTACATGAGGATAGTTAGAAAGTACTTAACTAGATGAGGAAGTGGCTGTGAACTACGGAAAAATTGCCCACTCGACCCAAACTAGAAGTATGTCCAACGCAGCTTCCCTCAGCTAGATTTTTAAAAATACCCACAGAAATTTCAGGGCCATCAGACACAAGAGGGAATGAGATGGGTGAGGTAGAAGGGAAGTCAGGTGGGAGGAGACACTGGTCTTAATTGATCATGCTTAAACTACCACAGTCTTGCAAATTTTATAGGAACATATAAAATGTGAGCACCTTGCTAGAGCTTAGGAAATGCCAATGCAAGAGGTAAATACTGAAGCTTAAGTTTACTGAGCTTCACAGAATATTCACCTCCTCTATACATGCTTTATTCTGGCCAAACTGGATTGACTTCCATTGCCTGGGCAGCCCCAGTGCTGGCCCATTGACTTGTCTTTGCTTGAGTTAGTCCACCCTCCTGTTGACCACATCCTATCTAGATCAAACATGTTCCTCCCAGGAAAACCTCTTGGATCTTTTCAGTTAATTCTCTTTCCTCCTCCTCTACGCCCTTATAGAATCTCATTCTTTATGTCTCTTATTGCGTTTGGCGACAAACATTACCTTGTGCTTAAGGCTTCCATTCCATTCCATTCCATTCCATTCCATTTACTGACTACCTATGATGTTTCAGCCATTGTTTGGGCACTGGGGATACCCCAGTAATGAGGCAAGTCCAGCATTCTTGGAGCTGATAGCCTAGTTGGGGTAGGAAGTTTAATAAGTTCCTTAGCATGCAGAAAAGATCATTTCAGAGAGTGATAGAGCCATGGAGAAGGTCAGGGCGACTAGGAGAGAAGGATGCTGCTTTGGCTAGATGGTAGTGGTAATGGAAGGCCTTTCTGGTGAGCTCAGCCTGGAAAATGAATGGAAGCCATCTCTAGGAAGAGCTGAGGGAAAGGCATTCTCTGCATAGGGAACAGCAGGCGCTAAGGCAGTAAGGCAGGGCACTGCAAGACCATGACAGCTCCAGATAAAATTATATTGGGGTCCAGCTGGTGTGGCTCAGTGGCTCAGCATCCACCCATAAGCCAGGAGGTCATGGTTTGATTCCTGGTGTGGGGGCTCGATCCTCAGTATGGGGCATGCAGGAGGCAGCTGATGAATGTTTCTCACTCATAGATGTTTCTATCTCTCCCTCTCCCTTTCTCTCTCTGAAATCAATAAAAACATATTTTTAAAAATTATATTGGGGTCCACTCTCCCTCCTGTTGGCTATGAGCCCTTAGTTCCTACAGGCTATTTAGGGTCCTCCCACTTCTGTCTTTTATCTAGATCAGCCGTGGGCAAACTACGGCCTGTGGGCCGGATCCGGCCCGTTTGAAATGAATAAAACTAAAAAAAAAAAAAAAAAAGACCGTACCCTTTTATGTAATGATGTTTACTTTGAATTTATATTAGTTCACACAAACACTCCATCCATGCTTTTGTTCCGGCCCTCCGGTCCAGTTTAAGAACCCATTGTGGCCCTCGAGTCAAAAAGTTTGCCCACCCCTGATCTAGATCTTCTCTTTCAGAGCAGGGTCCATTTCCATATGGAAGTTCTGGACTCTGTATCAGAACATGCCTATTCTATGTTCTGAGGTAGGAAACACCACTGGTTGCATGACAATCAGTGATAGGCTGCTAATATATTACTTCACCTCAGGTAGCATCTGTGCTTATCAACAGGACTCTTGGAAGAAAACTGTCTTAATTTCTAGATGTGCCCCTGACAGCAGGAATATCAGCCACTGTTGCAAGTCAGGAGAAGGAATATTTTTAGGCCAAGTGAGTATTCAAGCCTTGTAAATTGCCTGTGGTGTGGTGACACCAGCATTGGTGTATTGTTTTTTTATTGCTAGTTTAATGAATTACCACAAGTTTATTGGCTTAAAACATGTGTTTATTATGTCACAGTTGTGCAGGTCAGAAGTTCAAGCACAGTGTGTGGCTCAGTGAGTCCTTTGCCGAGAGCAAGCATATCAAACTCAAAGGCTAATATGAGCCAAATAAACAAGGTTTAAGTTTATGTGCGCCACAAAAAAACAAAAGCTTCAATTTTCAGGGAAACATAGGTTTATTTCAATAAAGACACGCTGAATACAAAGGGCTAAAATAAATGAGTAATTGTTAACATAATATAATAGAACATTTTAATAAAAATCAATATTTTCTCTTGAGCATTAACTTACCAGACACTGAATAACTGCACAAATTAATAAGCGTAACGCAAATAAACCTATTTTTCTTGTTCTCCAAAAGTGAAATATTTCCTGTTGCGCACACCAAACAAGTTAGTACAAGACTAATGACGTGGCAATCAGCTGCTAAAATATTTGCTGCTAGTTCTAGTATTAGTGGAGAGAAATGGTGCGCCTGCACGTAAGGTGCCTAAGGGAAATGAATGCAATACGATCATGGTAATCAGTCATTAGCGAATGTTGTAGTTTGTTACTAATAATTATGTATAACAGGATATTGTAAAAATTTAGTTATGAAATTTTTATTAAAATGTTTCTTACATACCATTATATTGACAGGGCCACAAAAATATTCGTTGTGGGTCTCATGTGACCTGCGGGCCACGAGTTTGACATGCTTGGCCTAGAGTCTCACAAGACTAAGACCAAAATGTCAAATGGGACTACATTTCTTTCTAGAGGCTCTGGGGATGAATTCGATTCCAAGTTCATTTAAGTTGTTAGCTGAAAACAGTCCCTTGTGGTTGTAGGACTGAGGTGCCTGTTTAGATCTGGGGCCTGGTCTTTGCAACTAGAGGCTGCTGCTATTCCTTCTCCTGCTTTCCATGTGCTCCCTCCAGCAATAGTGCTCCAAATATGAGTTCATCTGCCGCATCTCTCCAGCCAGAGAAAGATCTCTGATTTGAAGGGTTTTTAAAAATCGTGTGATTATATTGGACTCACCAGGATAATCTTCCTGTTGTAAGATCTGTAACCTTAATCACATCTGCAAAGTCCTTTTTTGTCATGTAACATAGCATCTTCACAGGTTCTGGGATTATGGTGTGAACATCGTTAGAGGCCCATTCTACCCACTGCACTGGGCAAGGAGGCAGAATAATGGGATTTACACCCTTGCTCTGACACTAACTATGGGCAAACTTGTTAACCCCTTGAATTCCAATTCACCCTCTACAGGGGGTGAATGACAGCTAAGGCTTACCAACTCTGTCATTTTCCCATTTTACAGTTTCAGGTTAAATAAAATTACACGTGCAAAAGTACTTCATCACTTCAGCATAAGGTATACGTCATTATTGTTATTGTTATGTCACTGGGTACTCTGATTGCTCTTAGGTTGTATGGCACCCCCTCTGGCTCCTTTGGTAATTCTGCCACAGACAGGGACAGCGGTGGCAGAGGTGGTTGAGAGCTTGGGCTCTGGCATCTGACTGCTGTGCCTCAGTCCCGGTCCCTCTATTTGTTGCATGACCCTGGGCAAGTTTTTAAGCTCTGTGTTTCACCTTTGTCATTTGTAAACCGAGAGAGTAGCATCTGCTCCACCGGGCTGTGCCAAGAGTAAACGATTTTACGTCGGCAAAGTGCTTGGAACTGTCCCTGGCGCCTCGTGGCAGCAGCTATCAGCACCATCAACCAGCTTGTCATCAACAGCCACATCACCACGTCCTGTCGGTGTCCTTCACAGCCCTTCTTACCATTTGCAAGCAGAATATTTTTAAATATATTTTTGTTGATTTCAGAGAGGAAGGGAGAGGGAGAGAGAAATAGAAACATCAGTGATGAGAGAGAATCATTACTCGGCTGCCTCCTGCACACCCCACACTGGGGATCGAGCCCGCAACCCAGGCACGTGCCCTTGACCGGAATTAAACCTGGGACCCTTCAGTCCACAGGCCGATGCTCTATCCACCGAGCCAAACCAGCCAGGGCAGAAGCAGAATTTTTGTCTGTGTGGTCACTTGGTGTCTAGTACAACCACTAGATTTTAGCTCCATCGGGGCTATTATGTGGAGGGGAGTTGCTTTTGATTGGTTTTTAATCACACCAGTCATCAAGAATACATTTTGTAAACAAACTGGAACATTGAGGATAAAGGTAATGTCTGCTTTGAGTACCGTGTCTCCTCCTGGTTCCTCCTTTCCTCCCCAAAGTCCGACAATATCAGGTGTTGTGGTGGGGGAGAAATAGAAACGCCCAGGCATTGTAAATTGATATGGCCACGGTGGAGGGCAGCCTGGCAGTCGCTATTAAAATTAAAAATGGGCATTTCTCCTGAATCAGCAGTTTCACTTCTCTGAAGACACTTTAGAGCCACGTTGGCACATAAGCCCAAGAAGCCACAGAGAAGGATGTTCATGGCTCTATCCTTCCTGATAGCAAAAGTGGGGCAACCATAACATTCAGCCAAAGAGGAACAGTTAAATAAAACACAGCACCCCCGGAGAGGCAGTACAAAAGTCAACAGAGACCTTTTAGCTCTATTATTACATTTCATGTTTCTCCTTGTATTTTATGTGATTTAATAAGAACAAACTTGCTGTGAGTGAGGCCCTGTTTATTCGTTTAATTTTCACAGCAACTTTATGAGGTGGGTACTATTATTATCCCTGTTTGAGACACAGAGAAGTGAAGTAACTTTCCCAAGGGTTACCCAGTGAACCTGGAGTTTGAATCCAGGCAGCCATTCCCACGGAAATGAGAGTAATCACCATGCTAAACAGCTTTTCCTTTTCTGTAATGTACATAATATAGTCATTCACATGAGAGTAGCTCATGTCTTAATGTGTAAAAAAGGAATATGCAACAACTGAGGGTGGTTTAAAGTTCAAAACTTTAGCCCAGCCAGTGTGGCTCAGTGGTTGAGCACCAAGCTATGAACCAGGAGATCACGGTTCAAGTCCTAGTCATTCACATGCCTAGGTTGCGGGCTCAATCCCCCGTGTGGGGTGTGCAGGAGGCAGCCGATCGATGATTCTCTCTCATCATTGTTGTTTCTATCTCTCTCTCCCTCTCCCTTCCTCTCTGAAATCAATCTATAATAATAAAAGCATAATACGCTAATTAGACTGGACGACCTTCTGGGCGAAGCCAGGGCTGTGAGGGAAGCCTGGGTCCCAGGTGCCAGCAGCCGGGGGAAGGAAGGCCTACCCTTGCATGAATTTCATGCATCGGGCCTCTAGTAAAAATATATTTTCTAAAAAAGTTCAAAACTTTAAAGGAGCTTGATTACAGAAGTTTCTAGATCAGAGCAGTATTCAGTTATCAAAAGGATGCAGTAGATCTTTAAGGGCCAGTGCTTACTAGCACCTTGCATATAATAAGAACTCTCCAAGCACCGGGGAATGAATGAATAACCTCAGTGCAATGTCTGAGTCTAGTTTGACTGTGAAGGAAGGAAAAGGGAGCCCAGACCCAGGCGTTCTTGTTCCCTGCCCCCACCTGCCCCCCCTCCTCCCGCCTCCCCCGTGTGCTAGGCTACTAGCTGGGCAGGTGCAGGAAGGCTCAGGTTTCCTGAAGCCTGGAGAGCGAGGTCTTGGACGCTAAGTGACAAAGCTGGAGATTCTTGGAAGAGTGGTAAAGAACCTAAAAACAAACAAAAACAACTCCTAGAACTACTAATTGAGTAGGGCAAGGTTGCAGGATGCAAGGCCAGTGCACAGAAATCAGTCATGTTTCTATGTACTCGCTGGAACCACTGGATACAAAATTAAAAATGCGATATCATTTACGGTTGTGCCAAAAAAAAAAATACTTTCGTATAAACCCAACAAAACATGCACAGAAATTATATGCAAAAGGTTTCCAAATATAGAAAGAAGAAATTTTAAAAGTCCTAAATAAATAAAGAGGCATACCATGTTCACAGATTGAAAGACTCAGTGTAATATATGGATGTCAGTTTTCACCAAATTGATTTATAGGTTTAACACATTTCTATAAGAACCCCAACATGTTTTTGCAGGTATAGACAGTACGATTCTAAAATGTGCACGGGAAGGCAAAGGACCTAAAATAGCTAAAACAATATTGAAAAAGAAGGAAAAAGTGGGAAGTTAAGAGGCTTACTCTGATGTTAAAGCTTATTATATAGTCAAAATAATCAAAACTATAATCAAATCAGCAGTGGGATAGACACGTAGATCAATGCAACAGAATAGAGAACTCAGGAATAGACCCACACAAGTACACCCAATTTATTTTTGACGAAGGTGCAAAAACAATCAGCCATTCAAAAACAAAAATATGATCCTTGAACTAAGCCTCACACTTTGTACAAAAATGAACTCAAAATGGATCATAGATCTAAACCTAAAGCATAAATCTATGAAACTTGCAAGAAAACTCAGGAGAAACTTTTCGTGACCTAGGATTAGGTGAACAGCTCTATACCCACCACCGAAAGCACAATCCATAAAAAAGAGAAAATATTGTGAAGTTGGACTTTCTCAAACTTAGAAAATTCAGGTTTATGAAAGAACCAGTTAAGAGAATGAAAAGACAGCCACAGACTGTGAGAAAATATTTACAAAATTTTAGATCCAGAATATATAAAGGACTTTAAAAACTCACTGAAGAGGAAATACAAATGGCGCATGAAAGATGCGGCCATTAGGGAAATGCAAAAATAGGATATAACTATATATTCATCAGAGAGGCTCAAGTTAAAAATATCGGCACACCAAGTGTTGGTGAGGATGTAGAGCACTGGACCTCTCCTTCATTGCTGGTACGAATGTGAAATGGTACAGTGAACCTGAAAAGGAATTTGGTAATTTCTTATAAAGTTAATTATGCTCTCACCATCTTACCATTTCACTCCTGCACATTTATTTATATTAGAGAAATGAAAAGGTTATGTCCACACAAAAACCTATACATGACTTTTCATAGCAGCATCATTTGTAATAGCCCCAAATTGGAAACAACCCAAGTGTCCTTCAACAGGCAAATGGATAAAACAACTGCTACTCAGCCACAAAAAGGAATGAAGTATGGATATACCCAACAACTTGGATGAACCTCAAGGGTATTATGCTGAATTTTTTTTAAAAAGCCAATCACTGAAAGTTATATACTACTAGAGGCCTGGTGCACGAATTCGTGCATGGGTGGGGGTCCCTCAGCCTGGCCGGTGATTGGTGCCAATCGGGGGCATCTTTCCCAGTCCCGATCTGGGCCAATTGAGGCTGGCCAGCCAGGGGGAGGGACCACGGGAGGTTGGCTGTGGGAGTGCACTGACCACCAAGGAGCAGCTCCTGTGTTGAGCGTCTGCCCCCGGTGGTCAGTGCATGTTATAGCAACCAGTTGACGGGTTGTTCGGTTGTTCGGTCACTTAGGCTTTTATTTATATAGCTATGACTTCATTTCTATAATATCTGAAATGACTGGATTATAGAGATGGAGAAATGGATCAGTGGCTGCCAGCAGTTAGGGTGGAGTAGGATCTAACTAAAACGGTAGCATGGGGGACTTTAGGATAGAATACTTCTTTATTCTGATTACTAGTATGATGTCACTTGCACAGATCTACACATGTTGTAATTTTGGAGTACTGTAAAAAAATAAAAACGGGAAACCTGTAGTGTCCAGGTTTTGAAATTGTACCATGGTTCTGTAAGATGTTAGCACTGGGGAGTGCTGGGTGAAGGTACCTGAGGACTCTGTACTATTTTTTTTTTTTTTTGCAACTTTTCGTAGATCTAAAATTATTTCAAAATAAAAAGGTAGGAAAAAACTTTAAAGGGTCTTACTCATAAAAGTCTGGGGATGGCAATAGAACAGTATGCAGCCATAAAAAAGGGTGGCATATCTTTATGGAGCAATTCTATCTTATTTACTATTATTTCCCCAGTGCTCACCATAGTGCATGGCAAACAGCCAGAACTTAACGAGGGACTAGGAATAAAGGCATAACTTTGGTGCTATGTCTGTCCTAGTCCGACTCTGAAGATGGAAAGGAGCCCAGACTTAGGTTTCCGTGCTCCTTGCTTCCCCTCCCCCAGGCCGTGTCCTGGGATCCTGGCTGGGCAGGTGCAAGGAAGCTCAAGTTTCCCAAGCCTGGAGATGCAAGAAAAGGTATGTGAGGCTGAGTGACAGAGCTGGGGATTCTGGGATGAGCAACAAGCAAGTAGGCAGAGGACACCAGCACGGGCCCATGTCTGGCAGGGGACATAATCTTCCCAGGGTTCCTATCTGGCCAGATGGCCCTGGAGAGAAAGAACCCCTTCTCCTACCACAAACTTGGCCTTGGAGCTGCTTCGAACTACCTGCCTGCAGCTCTTCAAATGTTATTGTTCCCCTTGGAGCCTGTTAGGCCAGAGTTTCAATCCCCACTGCGGCTTCCTAATTGTGTGATCTTGGGACACGTCCCTTCGCCTCAGTGTTTCCATCTGTAAACTGGGAATATCATCTCCTTAACTTGCTAGACTCTTGTGTGGATATTGAGATTATTCGGATCAAGGACTCGGGGCGAGGCAGGTTATTTGTGCTCAGGGAGCGCGATGCCTCTCACCGTCCTCTTTGTGATGTTGCATCGGTCACCAATGGAGAGGCTTGGGCCCAGCATCTGGGTTTCCTCTTCCCGCTGACCCACTCCACTGACTTCTCCTGTGTATCCTGACCAAGAGGGCTGTGTGAGCCTTAAGTATTTAAAAAGAAAAAAAATACTGAGTAGAGAGCACTGTGCCCCACACCTGGGGGCTCCTCAATGGCAGGGATAGTAATTAATGATGATCTCTGCCATCTTTAACGTTACCGTGCACATCACAGGCAGAGACAGCACCATGCAATCTGCAGGTATTCGCAGCCGCTGGAACCGCCTCCTCCTCCTCCACGCCAGAGGCTGTCAGGAGGAGTCAATGTCCAGCAGAGGCAACTGCCACTGCGTGCTGTCCCCTGGGCACAGCAGTTCTCATGGGGACCTCGCAGAGAGTGGCTATCTGGGTTACCTGCAGCCTCACCTGATTCATTCCCCGGAAACTGGGCCCAGCATTCTGGGCCAGATAACATCCTCCATGTCCTCGGATGCCCTGAGTGCAGTCGGGTAGATGCCTGGGCATGGAGGGTGGGGGGGCAGGAGTGAGAGCCTGGTGACCAGCCAGCAGGCTGCCTCCCTGCACGTGGTGATGAGAGGAACTCTGTGTCCTGTAGGACAGATTTCTGCAGCCTTCGCAGGGTCTGTGGCTGACTTCCCCTCTGGGGCTCCAGCTCTCTGGGGCTCCCAGAAAATATACGTCTTAGAGTCAGCAGAAACCCCAGAAAGCATTTGGCCTAAAGCCCTTTTTTCCTGATGAGGACTTTGAGGTCCATAGGGGGCTAGTGATGTCCCTGCACAGGCAGGCAGGAGCAAAACAACTCCCCAAAATTGGTCTCCCGGCTCCCAGCGCAGTACTCTCCCTCTCCCCACACTGCCACAGATTCGGATATAACCGGGTTCAGACCCTGGTTCCATCACTTATTTGCTGGGGGAGGTAAAGCTGCAGGGGCTGCCACTCTGTGCCTCCATTTTATCATCTGTGAAATGGAATCATAATATGAACCTCATGCTTAGAGAATCAAATAAGATGTTGAGCACAGTAGACAATGTAAGTGTGAGGGTATGAAGTTGAAATGGAGGTGGGAGGCTCTGGTTGTCATGACAACAGAGGCCCACTGCTGGCATGCAATGGGAGGGGGCCAGGGAGAAGAAATGTCCCGCCATGCACGGGACAGACTGACACAAAGAATCATCCTGCTTCGAATGCCAGTGGCCCCCCAATGAGCAACCTGCAGGGAGCAGAGGGCCGAGCCGAGGGCAGGCGTCTGATGCGATGAGACATTGGGGGCAGGTGTCCCGGTTCCGGCAGGACTAAGCAAGGCCCGGGTAGCCTTGGGCCGCTTTGGTCATTTAGGGGGAAAGGGAGAAAGGCTAGGATTAATTGAAGCCAGTGTTCTCCAAACTTGGGTCCATGAACCCACATTTATCATTTTAATAGTTTATACATGTAATGCATACTAGAAAAAAATAACTAGCACCTCAACTCCATGATCAAATAAATATTATATTTAAGATAGATGTAAAGGAAGTCCTTAAGATTGTTTTCTAAGTGGATAGGAAATGTCAAGTAATCAGGGCCAGCAGTACGTGGGTAGTCACAAATCAGGAAGGTGATTGGAAAGTGACTCACAGTTGGGACGTTCTGGACCTTGGGTCCGCGCAGGCCCTTGTGTTCTCAGAATAGACATAAAAAATCATGCTGGGAGCACGAGGTGGTTCCAAAGGGAAAACCACGACTTGAAGGGGATAGGCGATGGGGGTGAGAGGGACGATGTCGCACCTCACTCTTCCTGTTCTGTGGCCGTGAACTCAGCCTTGGCACCGACAGGTGGTGCTGCCTTGCCCTTCTTCCAGCCATGACCTGCCAGGGCCCAGGGCCCAGGGCCTGGCTGCTGCTTTTTGACATCCTGGCCTTACACTCGTTTCCTAGGGCAGCTGTAACAAAGTACCACCAGCTGAATGACTTACACAACAAAAATATATTGTCTCGCCATTTCAGAGGCTAGAAGTCCAAGATCAAGGTCTGATTGCTTCTGAGCCGGGGAGGGAGAATCTGCTCCATGCCTCTCTCCCAGCTTCCGGGAGCCTCAGGCGTCGCTTGGCTTGTAGATGGCACTATTCCTGTGCCTTCACATCATTTTTCCTCTGGATGTGTCTGCCGCTGTCCAATTTCCCCGTATTGTAAGGACACCCATCTTACTCATTAGGGCCCATTCTGATCAATAATGACCACATCTTACCTTGATCATCTGCAAGGACCCTATTTCTAAATAAGGTCACATTCGCAGATGCTGGGGGGTAAGGACCTCAACATCTCTTGGGGGCACACAACTCAACCTAGAACAGGTCTGTGTCAGTGAGCGGGAAGGAGGACCTCATCACCCAGGCCCGCCCCCCACCCCCCGGCCCCAATCTCCTCCAGTTTCTCTGCCGGGTCAGTCCTGCCGCTGGTTCCAGGAAGGCTATGTTTTTCTCCCCCTCATGGAGACAGAAATATGGTCAGGAAGCCCCTGGCCTTCACCCTTTGGTGACCTCGCCTCTGGGGTGGCTGTACCTCAGGATGTGCTCCCCAAACTCAAGAGCAGTCGAAGCCACCAAAGTATGTTTGGTTATAGCTAGACAGCCAGCAGCCCCTGCAGCAGCCTTGGCTTTATGGAGAGTGTGTTGGAGTGTGCTCCGCCTGAGCCCATGTGATACACTCCTTCCCATAAGCCAGGAGGTCAGTGCAGAGGAGAGAGTGGTGTGACTGTGGGGGAACACAGCCGGCATGTGGCGATCCCCAGGCAGGAATCTCCTGACCCCAGTTCTGCTTTTATTCTAACCGATCTGCTCCATGGCACCCTCCCTGCCTTTCTCTCTTGAAATTGGGTTTATTAAATAGGCAGATGTGCTGCAAAATTCAGAGTGGCATCTTGCCTTTTGATGGCTATAGAAAAATAGTAATACGACTACTATTATTACTATTAGTGCTACTAATATGCTTAGTAGTAGATCCTGCTTATTAAGATGTATGCCAGACTCTTTTCTAAATGTTTACCCTCTGTGACTCCTCAGTGACTCGATGATGCAGGTATTACCACTTCCCCATTTTCCTGATGGGAAAACTGAGGCTCCATGGTGACTTGTCTGAGACCACACCGAGTTCTGGCCTCTTAGTCTGTGCTATACTCCCCGTGTCACAATCTCCTGCAGGAGAGTGTCTGGTTGACAGATGGGTCTGAGTGCATTTGACCAGCATCCAATTTTTTGCTATTATTATGCTGCTGTGAATTTCCTCGTACATGTGTGATTTCCGCATGCATGTGACTCTATCTTTTAGATAAATGCCTTGGAGTGGAATTGCTGGGTCAAAGGATGTGTGTGTGTGTGCTATTTTATTGTTGCCATGATGCTTTGCTTATCCTCTTAGTAAGCAACCAGGCTTTAAACTAACTTTGCCTTAGTTACCAATTCTTTTGTTTTCCAATTACAGTTGACATACAAAATCATATTCGTTTCTGGGGGCAATAACATAGTGATTAGACATTTATATAACTTGCGAAGTGATCACCCAGTAAGTCTAGTACCCACCTGGCACTAGACATAGCTATTAAATATTACTGATTATATTCCCTATGCTGTACTTTACATCCCCATGACTGTTTTTATAACTGGCAATTTGTATGTCTTAATTCCTCCCCCCTTGTCACCCGTCCTCCCAACCCCTTCCCATTTGGCAAACATCAATTTGTTCTCTATAGCCATGAGTTTGTTTTTGTTTCGTGTGTATATGTTTGTTTTGTTTTTTAGATTCTTATTCCATGTGGTTTAACAAACAGGTATTGGACAGCACCTGGGGAGGTAGAAAAGTTAGGGAGCTTGAAAGCTGCCCTCACAGTCCAGCAGGGAACACAGACCCATCCCCAGGGAACTGGTATCTGGACTGCCTAAGTCCGTCAGGGTCCGGGGCTGCACAGGCCTGGTGTTTGGAGTCAGAATCCAGCTCCACTGTGCTCTCTCCTGGTTCTGATGAGTGTACAGTAAACATTAGCCATTTCTACCATCATGACACTCTGGGCTCGTCCCCACCCTGCTGACAACACTCTCTAGAGCTGAGTAGCAGCTGCCCCCTTTTAATTGTCCTTACTGAGTTCAGAGAAGTTAATGATCTTGTCAAGGTTACACAGCCAGATCATCTCTCTCCCTCTCTCTCTCTTTTTTTTTATTTCCTTTCTGGAGACTCCAGAAAACTGGCTTTTTATGGGATATGTCTTAACTTTTTAATGTGAGTAACTAATTAGGATAAAAAACAACGAAAACCCACTGTCAAGGCCAAACAAAAGCCATCTGCAGACCAGATGTGGCTGGTAGGACACCAGTTTGCCTCAGAGTCTGGCAGGCATGGGTTTGTGTCCCAACTCAGCCACTTACAAGATCTGCAACCACATCATTGTTGGAAGCCTGGTGTCCTCATCTGCAGAAGGGCAGTGATAAACCCTGCTTTGCATGGTTTAGTTTGAGTGATTGACTATTTGTGTAAATTACCTGGCATATGGCGAGTACTCAGTGGATGGTAGATCACTATCATTGTTATGGCAATGACGTTAAATGAAATCAGGGCTATGGTAGGTGGTGATGTTGGAGGAAAACTGACTCCATTTTGAGCTTGTCAAGATGTCGGTGTTCAGAGGATGCCCAGATGGAGATGTCTAGAGACAGTTGGAATTGTGCATGGGGACAGGAGATTTTCATGTGGGGGAGGGGGTCTTCCATTGAGTCTGTCATTACATAGAGGTGAGACTTTTTTTAAACTTTTTAAAAATCTTTATTTTTGAAAGTATTACATATGTCCCCTTCCCCCCTCCCCCCCTCCTCCCATTGACCTCTTCTAGCCCCACCTCTGCCCCAGGCCTTCACCACCCTATTGTCTGTGTCCATGGGTTATGCATATATGCATACAAGTTCTTTGGTTGACCTCTTCCCACCCACCCACCCTCCCCCTGCCTTCCATCTGAGGTTCAACAGTCTGTTCCATGCTTCTATGTCTCTGGATCTATTTTGTTCATCAGTTTATTTTGTTCATTAGATTACACATATGAGTGAGATCATGTGATACTTATCTTTCTCTGTCTTGCTTATGTCGCTTAGCATAATACCCTCCAGGTCCATCTATGCTGTTGCAAATGGTAAGAGTTCTCTCTTTTCTTAACACTTTATGCATTCATTTGAGAGTTCTGAAAGTTCATGGGCTTCTAGCCACCACCTCCATGGTGGATGCTCTGTAGGCTCGTTGTCATTGCTTCCTGGAGAATAGCACAGTTTCCTGACCTGCTGCTCTTGCAATGGGAGGTGAACCTAAAAAAGCAAAGTCAAACTGGGGTAGGTTCTCGGAGAGAGAATGCAGTGTGCGAGGCAGAGGTGATGGAGGCTGCAGACAGAGGCCACTCACTTGCCATTGTGAACAAGGAACAAGGAACAAGCATTTCCTGGGAATTCTCCTCCACTGTGGGACCTTGTTCTCTTATTGGAAGAACCACTAGGTTCCATTTAGGAGACGTGGGCTCTCACTGCTTTCCACTTTACATTCTCTCTGTGACCTTGGTCAAGTCACGTCTACCCTTTGGACCTAAGGTCATCATTTATGAAGCAAGTGTATTGGACTGTGTGTTGATTTGCTAAGGCTACCAATACAAAGTACCACAGATGGGTGGCTTGATCAACAGAAATGATTTTTCCTCACAGTTCTGGAGGCTGGAAGTTCAAAATCCAAGTGTCAGCACTGTCAGGTTCTGGTGAGAACTTTCCTTGACCTATAGACGGCCGTCTTCTCCCTGTGTCTTCTCCCTGTTGCTGTGTGTGTCTATGTCCTAATCTTCTTATAAGGACCCCAGGCACAGACTGGGGCTTACCCCCATGTCCTCATTTTAACTTAATTACCTCTTTAAAGGTCCTTTCTCCTATGAGAGTCATATTCTGAGGTACTAGGTGGGGATTAGGATGTCAACATATGAATTGAGGGAGGGGGGCATATTTCAGCCCATAACAGCCCATCAGTGCTTCCTAAAGTACAGCTACTGCTGCTGGTAGAATCGACTTTATATCAAATGCAGAAATAAGCCTTAAAGAACAATCTAGTCTTCTAATTACTTTCAGAAGAAAATGTTTGGTTTAGTACTCATGTGCCCCTGATAACCTTTCTGACCCCTGCCAGAGCAAATGGAGAACAGGCCTCAGACAGGGAGCCTCAGGCAGGCAATCATCTCCGTCTTGCTTACCTACTGCTACATCACAAACACACTCAAACTTAGTGGTTTAGCACAATTCACATTTATTAGACCACGGTTTCTATAGGTCAGGAATTCAGAAGCCACTCAGGGGTGATCATTCCATTTCAAGGTTTCTCGTGAGGTGCAGTCACCTAAAGTCTTGCTGGGACCAGTGGATACACCTGGAAGGCGGATCACGTTGGGACTGGCTGTTGGAGGGAGCCCTCTGTTCCTTGTCACATGGCTGCTTGAGTGTCCTCAGAACATGGCAGCTGGCTCCCTCCAGAATGAGCAATGGAGAAAAGAGAGCAAGGAGGAAGCCACAAAGCCTTTTCATCCTATGTGGAATGAATAAAGCACAGGTCAGCCTTATTCTGTGTGGGAGGAGACCACACAAGGGCAAGCCTACCAGGAGGCAAGGATCACTGGGGGCTATCTCAGAGACAGACACAGTAGAAATTAAGAAAGAGCTTTACTTTCTCATTACCTAATTGTCTGGTTACCTATTCTGTATTTGTATGCACAGAACATATAAACAGGGTGGGGCAAAAGGAGGTTTACAGTTGTGAGTACTCGAAACAGTTTATTCTTGTATTATTTATTCATTATTGTATTATTTTCCGTATGAACTGTAAACCTACTTTTGCCCCACCCTGTATTAGTATTTTGTACTCTTTTAATTTGCTTGAGTGATATGCTATTTATAAGTATGTAACCTGCTTTTTTTTCACTCAATAATGTTTTTTACATCAATCTGTATTGATATAAATAGATCTGATTCATTCCTTTAAATTTTAAGTACATACTATTTTGATTTATCCATTCCTCTATTAATAACCACTTAGATTGTTTTCAATTTTTTAATGTATAACAGTGATGACTCAAACATCCTAGTACACGTCCTAGTGTTCTAGAATATGTGTATTTTATATTTTGCTAGATGGGGGCCAATTGTTCTTTACAACAGTTACACTGATTTACACTCCCCTACAAAATAGGCATATTTACTTTTCTCCACAATATTACTAACATTTGTTGTTGCCAGACACGTTCATTTTTGCCAATCTGATGGGCAGAGAAATAGTATCTCAATGTTTTATGTTTTTAATTATGGTAAAAACGCGTAACATAACTTACCATATTAACCATTTTTAAGTGTATGGTTTCATAGTAAGTACATTCACACTATTGTGCAACAGCTCTCTTGTTCATCTTGCAAAACAGAAACTCCATACTAGTTGAACATTAACTCCCCATTCACCCTCCCTCCAGCCCCTAGAAGAAACCGTTCTACTAGTAAACACCATTCTACTTTAGTAACTCATATATGTAAAACATAACAGTATTTTCTATGCCTGTCTCATTTCACTTTGCATAAGATCCTCAAGGCTCACTCATGTTGTAGCATGTGACAGGATTTCCTTCTTTTTAGAGGCTGAATAATATTCCATTGTGTGGATATTCCCATTTTTTTATCCATTCATCCAAAAATCGATACTTGATTTGCTTGTACTTCTTGGCTATTGTGAGTAATGCTGCTATGAACATGGGCGTATGAATCTCTTATTTTAAGTCTTTTGTATATATACCCAGAAGTATATATACCCAGTTCGATCATATGGTAATTTTTTTTTTTTTTGAGGAACCCACATACTGTTCTCCATAGCAGCTGCATCATTTTATACTCTGACCAATAGTGCCCAAGGGTTCCAGTTTCTCCACATTCTCATCAACACATGTCATTTTCAACATTTTAATTTTCCCTCTCCCTGAGCACGAGCGAGGCTGGACATCTTAACACACTGCCCTTTGAACAAGGGGAACATTGCGGTTCTGGGAGATTAAATTGCTTTCCCTAAAGCACTGGGCTAGTCGGTGGTGCAGCCAAATCAGAACCCAGAGTTGTGTGGCCCATACACCCATGTTCTCTTCAACATGTGACCCTGCCTTTAAACTTGCTGTGCTTCTTTAAGAAAAGGAAGGAGGGAGGAGAGCGGCTCCTGGCTTCTGGATTCCTGCCTGTTGTGCCTCTGACAAGTGGGGAATCTACAGAGCATTATTTTTCTTGGATCTGCAGGCCAAGTGGCGTTACCTCCACCTAGGAGGAAGCGGTGTCTAAGCTAATACCCCGGACGGGAAATATGTGCCCAGAAGATTAGCTCTATTGTGTGGGGCTGGACGCTTTCCACTGACTTTGTTTATGGGACAGATTGTTTTTGTGAAGTTGTTTGCTCCGGTGAGCCTCCAAGCTCCGGCGGCCTCCTGGCCCTGGAGAGGGTCAGATTTACGGGCAGACCGGTGGAGGCCAGGAAAGGCTACAAAGGAACAGGCCCCCTGGGGGACTTCAGGAGTCGGTCTGGGGCTTCCTCAGAAAGCAAAATTGTAGCCCGCTTTTATTTGATTTTAAAAATTGGATGTGCAACAGGGTGGTGGAGTTTTCTTCCTTCTCGGCTCTTGGAGCTGGCATTTTCATGTCACTGTTCACAACCCATGGCAGCTCACCTCTGCACACCTCCTCATGTGTTCCTGGGATACTGAGGTTGGTCCCCCTCCAATTCTTCCTGCCAGAAGCACCATACACCTAACAGCACACGCTCCCTTGTTCTCATTTGTTCCAAATCAGTTAGCAGACGGTACTTGGAGAGCACGTGATTCACACACACACACACACACACACACACACACACACACACACACAGAGGCTACTAGCCATCTCTCCTCGGGTGGTCTAGGAGAACTCATTGTGTCTGGCATGTGGTACAGATACCAATTGCTACCATGTGCTCTTTCTTTATTGTTCCATCTTCCTACCCACCCACCCAGCCACCCACCCAGCCTGACTGCCCCGTCACCCTGAGCTTCCATACTGTTTCAAACCTCAAGAATTTAGGCCAGTCACTGGAAGAGAAGGATGCAGAAATAAGGAGGAGCTAGAAAGCTCCTCAGCTTTTCTGAGCCTCCTCTTTCTTACTTGTACAATGGTATAAGGGGGCCACCCTGGCTGCTGAGGTTATTGAGAAAGTCAAGGACATTAGTAGCTAACGCCCTGAGTACAGGCTTAGGTACTAGAGAAGCACTCAAAAAATGGTTCTTATTATTTCCTGAATGCCCACCTTGGGTCAGACCCTCTGCTAGGGACATGGGAAGATGAATGAGACACAACTGTGTTTCTAAGAACTCATGTTCAAGTGAGAGAACCACAATGAACAGACTAGTGTACATAGTGTGGTGATAGAGAGGAGCACAGAGTAGACACCTAAACCAGCCTGGGGGTATCAGGGATGTCTTCCTGGAGGAGGTGACATCTGAACTGAACTGAAGAGTGACTCCCTCTACTGTTTAGGTGTTCTTGCCAAAAGCATGCCAGAACTTCACATGATACTAGTTGGTGGCCATGTCCGGTGTAAGGCCTTTCCTATCTGCTCCAGTCCTGGTTGGCCTTCTCTCTTGAACCCCTCAATTCTGTATTGAAGAAGGAAATCTATCCTTAACTATTCCCTCTCTGCTGTAATATGGTTTAAATGCCATTCTCTATCGCCTTAAAAGTTTTCATGACTCCCATAGTCCCTGGCAAAAGCCTTAATCATTCATCCATTCATTCATTCATTCACTCATTTAATCAATCTACTAAATGTCAATAAACACCAATTGGTAACAAGATTAATCTAACCCAGGGAAGCATTCCAGGGTCTGTACAAGTATCAAAATGAAGCCTGTTTGTCTCTTTCCTATCACTGAGCCACCATCCAGGCTCCAGCAGCTCTGGGCCCCATTGATGGCAGCTTCTATGGCCAGACAACTGAATGGAAGAGAGGGCCAGCTTTGAAGTCCCACGTCTAGCATGTGACCTATGTCACACTCCTTCATGGCCCCCATCCCCCTTTTAATCTCATCATCCTAGGAGGTGGCCTCTGTTATTTCTGTTTCCCTGCTCCAAGCAGGTTGTGGTGGTTGGGTCAGCATCTGGTGGACTCCTAGACAGTTGGCAGTCAGCTCAGTCCACTCAAAGTGCCTCCAGCTGACCAGCCCTGCCTCAACTCTTTCTGGTGCCAAACTTCCCTCTGGAGTCTGGCTACCACACCCATTTTCTCCTAGTCATCTAAGGTCACCTTATAGTTCTCTGTCTCAGGGCCACTTCACCCTCTGACAGCAAAATCTCACCCACTGGCAGCGTCAGCTACTTTCTGTATCCCCTCCCCATGGCACATGGAACCTTCTGGATACAAAATTGAAGCCCTCCCTCTGCCTAACCATATTGTGAACTCATTTTATTTTAATGTCTCTTCCTGGAATCCATTTGGGAAATGATACAAAGGCTTCTCTGCCCTTGGCTTTCCCCACTTACAGCCTTCTAGGAGCTGCCTAGATGGCCATCCCAACACAGCTGACTGCTTCCCTGCTTCTCTCCCTCTTCTTCTAGACCAGGGGTGGGCAAACTTTTTGACTCGAGGGCCACAATGGGTTCTTAAACTGGACCGGAGGGCCGGAACAAAAGCATGGATGGAGTGTTTGTGTGAACTAATATAAATTCAAAGTAAACATCATTACATAAAAGGGTATGGTCTTTTTTTTTAATAGTTTTATTCATTTCAAACAGGCTGGATCCGGCCCGCGGGCCGTAGTTTGCCCACGGCTGTTCTAGACTCTCAACTCCACTAGTCCACGAGAGGGGAGGAGAGTGGCTCAAGGAAGGAAGCTGACGATTAGGGAATGTATGTTGGCTGATATTTGAAAATCTGACCTGTCCCAACAGTCAAATGAGAGATGGTACATGTGCTTCTGTACACATGACCAGTGGTCGGCAAACTGCGGCTCGCGAGCCACATGCGGCTCTTTGGCCGCTTGAGTGTAGCTCTTCCTAAGCCTTAGGAGTACCCTAATTAAGTTAATAACAATGTACCTACCTATATTGTTTAAGATAAAAAAATTTGGCTCTGAAAAGAAATTTCAATCGTCGTACTGTTGATATTTGGCTCTGTTGACTAATGAGTTTGCCGACCACTGGAATAGACCAAAAAAATAGAAAGAGTATAGGTTCTGGAATGAAAGCACTTGGGTTCACATTCAACCTCCACCAGCTAGAAGCTGTCTGACTTTTGGAAAATCATTTAAACTCTCTGAAACTCAGTTTGTTCATCTGTAAAATAGGGATGATATTAACCCCTACCTCACTGAGTTGAGAGAGAGAGAAATGAATTAATGCCCTTTGTTCATTAGGATGTGTGCTTGGGTGCTGATAATAAAAATTGGGTGCCAGTTTCATTTGGGGATTAGTGCTCTTTGGTGCCACCTGAATTAAAGTGAGGATTTTTGTTAGTAAGGAAGAAGGAAATGAAAGTTGTGTAGGTCCCTAGCAAATGGTTTCTGTCGTGGCTGGTAATGTGTTCTGGACATAGTACCTAGGGCAGAGGAAGTACTGGAAGATGGTAGTTAGGGGGAGCAGTCTTGGTCATGAGCTGTGTCACAGGGGATCTGAAGTTTGGACTGGGATCTACTTGGTTGCAAGGCAATTAGCGAAGAGAGACTGTTGGGTCCCTTGGAATCACCCAGTCAAGGCAGTACTCACTGTTTCCCTGCCAGAGCCCTCTTTGCATGACACACAGGGCATGCTTACTAGATATTTTGTGGTGGAATGAATAAATGAACCCCTTTGACCCCATTGGGCTGTAGCCCCACTTCTGACCCCAATTTAGAATCTCTGTCCCTATAACCTCCAAGTGACCTCCGAGTGGCTTTGGTTGAGCCCCAGTTGCAATGCACAGTTCTGTCCTTCCCACGGTGCACAGCAGCAAAATCTCATATTAGATTTCATTTCCAGCATTTCTTGGCCTGCACTTCGGAATATGCGAGGCTTTATGCACTCCGCCCTTTTGTGTGCCAGCGTCTGTCTCCCTCTCCACCCACTAAAGGTGCTAATCCAGCAGCTCACCGTAAATGGTGTGAATTTCTTCCAACTGCCATGGTCATGTTTCTTAATCAATAGCCTGCCTTGTCAGCACCAAGTAAACACAGCTTCGGTTTGAGAGGGAAGAAGCCACTGCTGCAATGCACGCACGGAAGGAGTCCTTTCTTTCCTACATTAATTAGGCCGGTGAGTCAACAAATAATAGCAGTGCTTTGAGTAATGACTGAGTGCCAGGCACTGCTCTAAGCACTACACACATGCATTGACTCATTTAATCCTTACACTCTTCCAAGGTGCTGTGACTGTCTCTATTTTATACGTGAGGGAACCAGAGAACAGGCTGGTTACTAGTAATAGTTACTGAATGTTATCATGAGTCAGGCACTTGCCTAGGGGCTGAAGATGTTGTAGTGAATAAGACACTTACGAATTCCTGTCTCAGGGCACTTGGAGTCTAATGGAGGATGTGGACAACATATGCACAGCTAAATTAACGGAGTAATTTCAAATATGTTTTAATTAGGGCTACTTTTGCCTGCAAGCATCAGATAACCCAATGGCAGTGGTGTAAGCCCTAGGGATTTATTTTAGTCCCGAGAACAACAGATGGTAAGAGGTGCTGGTGCTGATTCTGTGACTCAAGAAGCCGACATCTGCATGGTCTTTCGCTCATGGCCCTAGAATGGCTGAATAGCTCTAGTCATCGCCCCTGTGATTCAGCGGGAAGGTGGAAGAGGGGGAGGAGACAGCACCGGCATCTCTTATTGACCCCAGATCTGGGGCAGATGGCCACCTTGGCCTGATGGTCACTAAGGAGAAATCAAACAGGACTATGGGAGAGACGGCTCCTGTATGTATGTAGGGTGGCCAGGGGAGGTGACATTTGAACAGAGACCCAATGACAAGGGGCCAGCCCTGCAAATATTTGGGGACAGAGTATTCCACAGGGAGAACATCACAAAACAATGAGTCTCTCCTGCAGAAACAAGCACGGTGAGATCTTGGAAGAGAGAGAAGTTCAGAGTGGATGGAGCATGAGAGTAATGAGAAACAAAACAACGGCTAAGGAGGAAGGGAGCTGGACTGTGCAGGGTCTTTTAGGTCCTCAAAGGAGTTTGGATCTTAGTCCACGTGTGATGGAAAGCTACTGGAGGCTTTTAATCAGGGGAGTGAAATAATCTGATTCATGTCTTGAAAGGGATTATTGGGGCAGAAGAACGGTTGTGAGAGTCACAAGGCTTAAGGAGACTTAATTCTAGGTGATGGTATAGTTTTTCCAAGCTCCTTTTTCTTGGGTTTACTTTTTTCTGCCTCTTGGACCACCTCCCCCCACCCCTTTTTGTTTCACGGCAGCTCCTTAAGATCTGAACTGTGTCCTGCTCGCTTCCGTGCCCCAGTACCCAGCGCAGGCCAGGCACGGTGGCAGGACTTGGTAAACATCACCAGAGCCGAACTGGACAAAGGCGAGTGCTTACTCCAGGGCTCCCAAACTTCGATCTCTCACATTCCGCTCTCATGTTTTTTGGCCAGATCAGTGGCTCATAACCAAGTGAGTTTGCCTCCCAGGGGAGCATTTGGTAATGTCTGGAGATATTTTTGGTCATCACAACCAGAGGGAGTGTGGGGGATGCTTCTGGCATCTAGTAGGTGGGGACCTGAGATGCTGCTAAACACCCTACATAGCACAGGACAGCTCCGCGCAAAACTGAATTATCTGCCCCCAAATGCCACTAGGATTGAGTTTGAGAGGACCTGGACTAGATCTATATTCCTGTCCTAGCATTCCCTTAATATCGCCCTTTAAATTAATTCACTCTTTAAATTTAAAAAAGTTTAGGAAAACCATATGTCACTGCCATAAATAAGAAACCAGTGCCCTAAGTAGAAAATAATTGGAGCCCAGCTGGCGTGGCTCAGTGGTTCAGCGTCAACCTCTGAACCAGGAGGTCACAGTTTGATTCCCGGTCAGGGCACATGCCTGGGTTGCGGGCTCGATCCCCACTGGGGAGCATGCAGGAAGCAGCCGATCAATGATTCTCTCTCATCCTTGATATTTCTATCTCTCTCTCTCCCTCCCTTCCTCTCTGAAATCAATAAAAATAAAAAAATAATTGGCAAGATAAACACTCAGAAAACAAAAGCTGATCACATGCTAACTGGATGTTGTTCCTCGTTCAAAGCTGAGTTTCCCTTCGTTAAAAAGGGAGTTAGGTCAATGACATGAATGACGAAGAAAGACTGAGGAACTATTTCAGATTAAATCAGACTGGAGCAAAATGGCAGATAATCGCACTGGAGTTCTGGAGTGGCACCAGGACTAGAAAATCCCTGCAGTGACTTCAGTGGGACAGTTGGCAAACTTGGAATATGACATAGTGCATAGGAGATACTGGCATGGTATCAATAGGAAATTTTCTGAATTTAGCAACTGTATTACAGTTATGTAAGGAAACGTCCTTGTTCTTGGGAGCTTCATGAAATATTTAGGAATAAAAGATCATGATATTGGTCAACTTACTCTGAAATGTTTTTTTAAAAAGTGTATTTGTGTATTTATATGCATGTGCATATCTTGTGTATATGTGTGTGTATACGCATACACTTATTCACATACACAGTCACAACACATGCATACAACACACAAAGAAAGCAGACATGGTAGAATCTAGGTTAAGAGCATGAGCGTTTATTGTGCTGTTCCTGCAACTTTCTTGCAGGTCTGGATTTTTGCAAAATAAAAATTAACAGCAAGAAAGCAAATAAAAGACCTTTCCTGAGTGTAGTATCTCTACAGTCACAAAAGCCTTGAATTTTTTGGAAGCTCAGGAGGGCTTCAAATACTAGTTTCTAACGAGTTCGACGCTTCATAGTTTGCTCCCAGAGTAGATAAGAAAAATTAATATGTCTATCAAGTGGAAAAACATCTTCCACGCCATCCCATTTATGCTGACAAGACAGCTAAATTGACTCCCGAATGATTCTAGGATTACTTTGTCCGGATGTTCTATTGCTGCAACATCACGTATCTGTCAGCTGTACTTATGTAAAGCCACGAGGGAATGAATATATTCCAGTCAGTGAGCCTGAGGCTGGGATGCTCTTTATTGATAATAAAAAGAAATATTTTCTTTCAAAAAAGATTAGCAAGTCTTAGGGAAATACAGAGTAGCACCAACAGGAGACTTTCTCAGCGGGAGGACTGAGAGCAAGTTGAAAGACGGATGATTTTCTCCCTCTGTGATTCATTGTTTTCGGCCAAGGGTCAGTCCACCCAAGAAGCTCAGTCGTGGGTGTTTCTCTTCAGTCTATGAAAGTCCTAGCCCTAAGATTCAGCTTTCTCAGCTGCAAAAATGGAGAAAACACACCAAAAGCCAGGTGCCAATTTGGGGGCGGGCCATCCTACCCTTTGAAGTCTCTAGATTATAGGAACCTGATTGCCACTCCCAACCGCATTCCAAGTGCTAGGGAAATTCCAATGTCCTTGCAAAGATGTCCTCGTATTCGTGGAGCCTGACAGTCTCACAGTCACCTGGGCCTTGACTTCCTCCTTTCTCTGCCCACTTCTCTGTCTCCCTCTGGCTCTTGTGGCAATGCATTTGTCTTCACTCTGCAGGCACTCAGGCCGCTGTCTGTGTATGCATGCGAGTGTCTGTGTGAGTCTGTGTCTGTAAATGGTTCTGTCTCAGTCTGTGTGTATTGCTGTGCCTGTCTGTGTCTTTGTTTGTATGTGCCTTTGCGAATTTATATGTGTCTGTATCTGTCTATTCTCTGGGTTTGTGTGTGTCTTTGTGTGTTTGACTCATACAGACACATGCATGTACAGACACACACAGACATATACTCAGATACACACACACATGTGCATGCACAGACAGACACATACTCAGATACTCATAGACATACACACACATGCATGTACAGACAGATATACCTGCACAGAGACACACAGAAGCATGCGCAGGCAGACATACTCACAGACACACACATAGACATGCACTCACATGCACAGACACACATAGACACAGACACACAGACACACATATAGATACATACAGACACACCATATCTGAGTATGTGGTAGACTATACAAGTTTCTGGGGGTCCAGAAGGAGTTTTCAATGCAAACACCTTATAAGTGAGCATTAAGTATCTTCCTTCAAGATCCCCTAAGTAACTTTCCCTTCCTCCCTTCTTTTACTCTCCCACCCCAAATATTCTTCTTTTTTTCTTATCATAACAACTCATTTCTTCTAAATTCATTTCATACTCTGCTCTGGGAGTTGCATTGCATGTCTCCTCTCTCATGAATGTGCTGTGCCCTCCAATCTGGTCTCTTCCTCTCTCAGGTTCTGCCAGGGGAAAAGAACAGCATAGAGGTTAATTTCTCCACTGATATGAATAATGCCACACACCCTCACACAACCTTAAAATACGGGCCTGGTGTCTCAGTCTACTTGGGCTGTTATCACAAAAATGCCATAGGGTAGGTAGCTTAAAAAACAAACATTGATTTCTCACATTTCTAGAGGTTGGGAAGTCCACGGTCATGGCGCTGGCAGATTTGGTATCTGGTGATAGCATACTTCTTGGTTTCTTGATTCACTGTGTCCACCCATGACAGAATGGGGTGAGAGAGCTCTCTTTCACAAGGGCACTAATCCTATTTGTAAGGGCGCCATCCTCATGATCCAGTCACCTCCCAAAGGTCTCCCATCCAAATATCATCACATTCAATACTAGGTTCCAACATATCAATTTGGTAGGGGAGGAGGATCACAATTATTTAGAACATAGCACACGATTACACTCCATTTCATTATTACCATTTAGGGTTGTATTGGTGGTGCTGCTGATGGGTTCATTCATCTCTCCCTGGTAGGATTATTGGGAGGACCACGTGAATATGGTGGTAGTAGATGTGGTGGTGGCAGTGTACACTGTGGATTTAGGATTCTAATCTAAGTCAACATACAACCTAATAGGTATTCATAATAATTTGTGCCACAGGTCCCCATTCTTTGGGTCTCAACCTCAGTGTCATCACCTTAGAAATGCTTTTCCAGGCCTCCTCATTGATTTCCTTCAGGGCATTTGTCAGTTTGCAGTTATTTTATTTATCTTTTGTGTGTTATGTTTGGTCTGTTCTCCTCCCTTACATAGTAAGCTCTCTGAAGACAGGGACCATGCCTTATGTTTGCCTTTATATCCCCAGGGCCCAGTGCAGAACTTAATAAGCATAAGCACTTGTTGTTGAGTGAAACTCCCCTCATATTCCTTCCCCAAGAACTGGATAGCTCTTAAGAGCCTTACTTCTTATACCAGTTTTTATTTTTAATTAAATGTATTGGCGTAACAATGATTGACAATTTTACTGGTTTTGGAATGGATGGTTTCTAGGTTGCTCCTGAAAAACCCTATCAGCCATAACCAGAAAAATTCAGCACCTCATTTTTTAAGACTTTTTATTTTAAAACTAGAGGCTTGGCACACGAAATTCGTACGTGGTACAGTCCCTAGACCTGTTCTGTGATTAAGGCCATCTTCCCCAGCTGCCTGCAGCCGGCCCTGCCCACCACCGCCACCCACTGCCGGTTCCCCATTTACTATAGGGCGATTGGTAGGGGAAGGGACCGAGAGGTCGGCTGTTCCTGCCTGCTTGCTGGCCCTTGCCCCCACTGCAGATGGCCATCAGGTGATCGGAGCCTGCTGGCTGGGGAGAGGAACCAAGAGGTGGTCAGTGTGCCTCATAGTGACTGGCCCAGCGGTCGTTCTGCCTTTAGGGTCAATTTGCATATTACCCTTTTATTACATAGGATGATTTTAGACTTTCAGCAAAGTATTTCCATATACTCTTCACCAAGCACCTCCCAATGTTAGCATCTTCTATAATGATAGCAAGACTAAGAAATTAACATGGATACAACATTAACTAACACTCGGACTTCCTTCAGGTTGCACCAGTGTTTCCCCTAATATTCTTTTCTATGCAAGGTCCCACTTCGTTATCATATCTCCTTGTTCTCCTCCAATCTGTGACAACTCCCCAGTTTCCCCGTCTTTCATGACAGTGGCACTTAAAAAATACTGGTCGGGTATTTTGTAGAGTGTCCCTCAGTTTGGGTTTGTCTGATGTTTTCTTCTGATGTGACAGGGGGTCTAGGGAACAGCACCACAGAGGTGAAGTGCCCTCCTCATTGAATTGTATCAGGGGTTCATAGCAACCTGGCTTATTACTACTGACATTAACCTCAATCACTTGATTAGTGTGGTATCTATAATTAATATGGAATCATGGGTATTTATTTTATTCTGTGGCTTTTAATCCAACTGTCATTATTTTGTTGCTCTTAGAAGTTCCCTATTTTCTGGTTCAAGGTCCATCCTATATTTTTCCTGCCTCAGGTCTGTAATCAACTTCTATAAGGAGCCCTGGTTCCTTTTATTGGAGAATGGTGTTTAGAAACCAAGATCTGGGTGGTTAATGTGCTCATTGCTACTGGGCAATCCTTGCTTCTAGGCCCTCTCAGTGTTCAGAGCTTGGAAATATATTCTGTATACCAATCCATGCATACACACACATCTAGTATATTTATATCTGTATCGATCTATCTAAGAAAATTTTTATTTTTCATACTAAATACTACTGATTTCAATCCATCACCATTCTGCTTGCCTCCCTCTTTATTTATAACTTCCCTTTTTTATAACTTTGGGGTTTTTTTAATTGAAGGGCTGATCTTTAAATCTTGATAAATTGTAAAAAGTGTTTCTGTCTCACCCTTCCTCCCTGGAAATGGCCGACATGAGAACACAGCATTACTAGACGTTGCAGTCAGAAGCTAGATGAAAGAGAACCCAGCAGATTGCATGGTCTATCTTAGTGCAAAAAAGCACTAATTACACACTTTATATTTTATCGGCAGTAGGGTGCATGAGGGTCAGCCCAGACTCTGGAATGTGAGCTCATTGTTCCAGCCAAATGAGTCAGTTGAGATGGGAATGCAAATTTATTTGAGCAGTTGAGTATCAACATGGTTCTGAAAAAGAAAAAAAAGTTTGCCTCTTTTCTTCTCCAGCCCCCTGCATAAAACTCACCCAGTGGTCCTCTTACTTGGACTACTGTCTTTGCTCCTAGGAACACCTTGTCTCTTGCTGGTTCTGCCCTCTTTTCTCCTCATTGATTTCTCTTTCCTCCCCTCCCAACATCCCTCTTTATTCCCCTGTCATAGACGCTGTGAATTTTCACCAAACAGCAGGTCTTAGCAGAAACCTTTCATGGCTGGTCTTCAGTCTTTTTTTTTAATCAGAAAAGCCAAGGCTACATTTTCCTTTATTTTGTTGTCTGAGGTTTGGTTCCCTGTTCCTGGGGGAATTTTCTGTTCTTCCGTCCTTTCATAACAGCTTGGAGTTTTTCGGCATGAAACCTCAAGGAATGCTTTACTGAAAACCAAAATTTTGCCCACCACACTCCGGATGTGTGAAAAATAAGTTAGGAAGGGTAAGAGTTGCTCACTCTGATGGCACATGAAACGTTTATTATTTGAAACTCAAAAGCCTGACTCCTTTAGCTCCTTCTGGGAAGAAAGAAATAAGCCGGTTCCAGGTATTATTCCTTGTAGTGTTATCAATGAGTCCAGAAGCCCACAGACCTGTTTGACTGGGATCCTGCCACTCCCAGAGCCAGGGGTGGGGGCCACTCTCACAGTGGCCTGGACTGACCAGGAATGAACTCAGAATGCCCCAGAGCGAGATGATGTCAAGTCAGGGAGAGGGGGAGCTTCAGGAGAGCTCATATTTTCTTTAGCTGCATCCAGGAAGCCTAGATGAGAAGGTCTTGGCAGACACAACTTCCTGAGGAGCCAACTGGGCAGCTTCTGGGGGGTACTGGGGGTATTAAATCGTTGTGGGCACTGAACCATCAGGGAGACAATGAAGAACTCATTTCAAGAATTCCAAGAATACTATCCTTTCTTGGAAGGAATCCTTAGCAAAGTCACCTAGGGCTTGTTGGAAAGGGATGAAGAATGTGGTGATTAATAATGATAGCAATGGGGACATGCTGAGTGTAGTGGTAGCAATAATAATAATAAAAGAAGACAATGATGGCAATCATAACAGTTATGAAGGTGGCTGGACTTTGATTCAGTTCTTCCTTATAAGCAGGGCAGTATGTATAAGTTTACTGTATACATTGTATCTCACTCAATTCTCACAATAATTGTGTGAGGAAGTACTTTCATTTGTCCCATTTTACATCTAAGAAACTGAGGATTGGCAGGGTTTAAGTATGGTGCTTGGGGTCACAGAGCTACAAAGTGGTGAAGGCTGGATTAAAATTCTCCACCTGCTCTCTGAAATACTTCACTATGTGGTCTTCTTGGGAGGGTCTGTCGTGTGAGCTGTAGGGTTTTGGTGTTGCTGAGCTGGTTGGTATTCAGGTAGCTATGACTTATGCTTTAGCCCAAGTGCCCACAATGCTAGTCAGATGGTCCAGAGACAGGAACTCAAGGCCCTGCCCTCCACAGGGCTGCAGTCTAATGATGGAGGCGCATGCAAGGCCATTTGCAGGACCGTACTGTGGGGGATGGTCACAGAACCAAGGATGGGGGCATCAAAGTGAGTCCAAAGATTCAGCCGGTGTTTGGAGCTAGAGTGGCAGGAATGGAGGGAAGGTATACTACGCAATGTGACAAGCTTGAGCCAAAGCATGGAGGTATGAAATAACTCCACGGGCCTAGTGGTATGGGACTAGAATGACAAGCACTTGAGTGTGGCTGGAAGATCAGGTTGTAGGTGAAGGGGGAGACAAGAGCTATCACTGGTGAGATAAGCAGGGGCCTTGTGTGAACCAGCTAAGCCCAGTGTTTAAAAATGTAGGCTCACTGGCTGGTGTGGCTCAGCAGTTGAGCATAAACCCATGAACCAGATGGTCATGGTTTGATTCGCGGGCTTGGTCCCCAGTGGGTGGTGTGTGTAGGAGACAGTCGATCAATGATTCTGCCTCATCATTGATGTTTCTGTCTCTCTCTCCCTCTCTCTTCCTCTCTGAAATCAATTATACACACACACACACACACACACATACACACACACACACACGTATATACATACTAGAGGTACCACCTTTGCTGCTGGCACCACCTTCACTCTGGCCCAGAGCCGCTTTTCTGCCTTCCCATGCTGCCCAGAGGCCCGGAGCGGCTGGGGCGGTGTGGAATGCCTGCGTCATCGCCATGGTGATGACCAACCATCTGGCCCCGCCCATGGCCGCTTGGCACCTGTGTATGCAAATTAACCCACCATCTTTGTTGGGTTAATTTGCATACTCCTGATTGGCTGGTGGGTGTCATGAAGGTATGGTCAATTTGCATCTTTCTGTTTTATTTTAAAGAATGTGGACTCTAGATCAGGGGTCCTCAAATTACTGCCCGCGGGCCACATGCAAATACAAATATTGTATTTGTTCCCGTTTTGTTTTTTTACTTCAAAATAAGATATGTGCAGTGTGCATAGGAATTTGTTCATAGTTTTTTTTAACCTATAGTCCAGCCCTCCAACGGTCTGAGGGACAGTGAACTGGCCCCCTGTTTAAAAAGTTTGAGGACCCCTGCTCTAGATACAGAAGGACCTGGGGGTGAATTCCAGTACATCCACATACTAGCTGTGTGACCATGGTTTCAATTTTCATATTTGGAAAACAGAGACAAATGATACTATGAATGCTAGAATGGGGAAAGGAGGCTCAGAGAGCCTAAGTACCTGGTCTTGGGTCACAGAGTTGATGAAGGAGTTTGCCAGGATACAAGTCCACTATCTATCACACATACAGCTTTATGAAGCTCCTCGCTTAATTTCACAGGTTCCAGATCACCTAACCACGTTTGCATGTCTGCACCTGCCCTTCCCACACTATGTGGACCTCAAGGAGAGGGACCCTGTTCTACTCTCCCATCACATGGTGGCCCAATAGTAAGCAAGGGTCTCAGGCTTGCCAGTAAATCAGGAGTCCCCAAACTGTACGGGTCTGGGCCCCATCCAGACATATTGAACGAGAATCTTCAGGACTGCAGTCTGAGCTTTCTCTCTTGTCAAGCTGGGATTTTGAACCATAGCAGAAAAGTGTTTCTTGAGTGAATAAATGAGCAAATCAACATACTTTATGTACTAACAGGGATAGGCTAATGGGTGCTATGATAACCATCCACCCCCAACTCTTAGTGGCTTAAAACAATAAAGGTTTGGGTTTTGTGCTCATATTATAAGTTCACAATGGACTGACTGGGGATTCTGCTCAACCGAGTAGTGGCCCAGAAGTGACACACACTCTCTCCATTCACACACTCTTTGGCTAGGACTAGCCACATGACCCCACCCAAGTGGACCACAAGTACAATACTGAATGTGTCCAGAAGGTGGGAAGCCAGAGGTCATGGGCAAACAGCACAGATGACTGGCAGACTTTATGGAGCTTGCATCATTAACTTCACTTTCACTTCCAAGTGAGACCCAAGAAGCTTGCTCAAAGCCAGAAAACAAATATGGAGGTGGATTTGAGCTAAAGGCCATATATATATATTTTTTAATGTAAGGAGGCTGGATGGTATATAGCATTAAAATCAGTGGCTAAAAGTTTGGGATCTGGATTGCCTCCAGACCTGCAGCTCTGCCATGTACCAGATGTGTGAACTGAGCAAGTAACGGAAACACACAGTGCTCATCAAAGAAATGGTCAAAAGAGGGGAGGGGCTAAGAAAGAATGTGTTTTCATGAATGAAGTGTTTAAAGCCAGGCAGGGATTACCTGAATGGTATTGATATTGGTGGGAGTATGTGGAATATGTGTGTGTGTGGCGGGGGCGGGGGCAGGGGCAGGGTGAAGGGTAGATGTGGAAGGTGGCCCAGGATTTTGGGTGCCTCCTGACACAGCCAGGGAAGATACATGCCTGTCCCCCAGAAGTTGCCCCCTTCCTCTCTGCACCAGTGTGAATGTTTGGGCTGCAAGAAACAGAGAGGCCAACTCAAGTTGGTTTAACCACATGCATCAGCTCAGGGAAGGGGACATCCGGGCCTTGCACGTCTAGGGTCAGTCCAGCAGCTGCTGATGTTAAGAACTCAGGGTCCTTTGGTTTCTCTGCTCTGCTCTGTGCCGCCCAGGCCCTATCTTATCCCACAGTTGTGGGAAGAGCCATTGGTGGCAACTGAGGTCCGAGTCAGGCAGGGAGAGTGAGCTGGCTTCCTCAGGTCTCTCTTATAGCAGAGAAAGTTCCCCTGGCCTCTAATCTTAGCAAGACTCTCGCCAAGTCTCATTGGCTCCAATGGGCTTTGCCTGTGAAGGATCAGCGTTCTCGGTGGAAATGCTAGCTGGTTTGGGCAGAAAGGAGAATGTAATAAAGGAAGCTGGATATCCCACAGAATCATTGGTGGGCTGGAGCAAGGAACTTGAGGCTAAGCTTCTAGGGAAAATGCCCCAAACCACACTGCAGGCCTGGCCCCATGAGCTAGCTGCCACCCTCCCAAGTCTGCTCTCACTACAGCCACCACTGCCATCAGCACCGGTGCAGCTCTCCATCGGGAGCTCCACTCTCCACCACCATCCCCAGAGCTGGCTGCTGTCGCCACCGGTCACATCAACAGAACCCAGGCTCAGCCTCACGTGGTACCTGTGGCTGGCAGAGCCTACATCATCTCCCAGTCCTAGTTGCGAGGTAGGCAGGAGATTGGCAGCCGAATTTCTGCTCCAGGGTGCTGGGACTTTATAATGTCTGATTTCCTCAAATCAAACATTGGCTAGAGACATGACAGCTGTGTTATCCTTGACCAAGCACCAGTGGGACAGCGGTATCAGGATTCCATGAGCTTGGATTGGCCAATAGGGCAGAATGGGTATGTGGGGACCAATGGCATTCAACACATCCCTCTTCTGCCTCCAGTTGGGTTCTCTCCTCTCTCCCCATATGCTCAGGGTACATACATCTCTGAGATGCCTCTAGAGGCCCCACCACCCTCTTGGCTTCCCAGCTGCCAACACTCACCTTCTCCTTGCTGATCCATGCCATCCCTGTCTCTGGAATGTTCTCCCCGCTGCTCCTAGTGCACTCTAATGCATCCTTCAGAACTTAGTTCAAACAAGTTCTTTCCTACTTTTCCACCCAGACTATTTTTTTGGGGGGGTGGGGGGTCAGGGAGTCATTTGCTGTTCCTTTTTATCCTATTTATCACATAACATTTCAACATATATAGGTTCAATTATTTAACTAACACCTCTCTCTCCTTCTAGGCCATAAATGTGATGAGAGCATGGACCATGATCTGTCTTACTCATAGCTACTCAAGCAATAACTGGCACTTAAGTGCTTAATATGATTTTAATGAATGAGTGAGCATTAAATGAATCCATTTTAGGCACGTATAAAATTCCTCTTGGATCAACAGATATTTAAATAGCGCTTTTTGGGAACTGTACATTAAGCCTTTGCAGGTGTGCATATTAGAATCACCTCAGTTGTTTTGTGTGTGTGTGTTTTTGTCAAACTATGTCTTCAATGGATCCTGTTACATCCACCCCTTGCATGGTGAGAATCACTTCCACAGCAGCACACTGCCATTGATGGGAACGTGTGGTGTGCCTTGTGTCAGGGTAGAAACCTCACTTTGGGGTTCCATGGCTGAGGGTGATGGCAGCTTCAGTTCCTGTAAAAACCTTCCCCCCAATCATATCACTATAGTTATATTAACTCCCAGCCTCACCAAAATTCTCTGAAAAGTTTCAGCTTTTTTTTTTTTTTTTTTTTTTTTTTGCCAACAACTTAAAAATATTTGGGTGAGTTTTTCTATACAAGGGGAGCCTTTTTAAAAACCAGCTGCTAGTCTTTCAGGAAACTGGGAAGAGCTGGAGAAGAGACTATTCTCTTTTCATGATAAGGAGGAAGAACAGGAGTAATTCTGTCCATTAAAGAGCATTTATTGTTTCCAGAGTGCTAGAAACTAATTTTATCCCTATGCCTGAGCAGATAAGGCCACATCCCTCCAAACTGACTTGGAGTTTATGTTGAGAGATGAGGAACGAATGAAATATCACAGAAATCCCCAGGGTAATAATAGCTATAATTTACTGAGCGCTTAACCTGTGCAAGGCTCTTTCGTACATGCTTCACAAATATTAACTTGGTTAATCCTCCCAACAACCCATGTATATCCTTTTTTTTTAAAAAAAAACAGAACTCTCTATATCATATGAAAAGTGGAGTAGTCAGAAATAGGATAAATTATTTTGAGTTTAGAAACCCCTTCCTTATTTATTTTTAATTGATTTTTTAGAGAGAGAGAGGAAAGAAGAGGGATAGAAACATTGATGAGAGAGAAACATCTATCAGCTGCCTCCTGCACATCCCCTGCTGGGGATTAAGCCTGCAATCTGGGCATGTGCCCTGACTGAAAATTGATCCAGTGACCTCTTGATTCATGTGTGGACACTCAACCACTGAGCCACTGGGCTTATGTCCTTATTTTAGATGAGAATATTGAGGCCTGTTCTACCTGGAGGAAAATATACAGTATCTCAGACTGGAGTCCTGAACTCAGGGGATTTTTAGGTTTTCAGTTTCATGAAGACATAAGTTTTAGGGAGCAGGGAAGAACCTTGTTGGTCACTGAGGTCAAAGTACGTGGTTTGGGGTATAGCCTGACTTGAAGTGTAACCCCAGCCCTCCCACTTACCAAATGTGTACCCTTGGCAAGTTCTCTCCCCTCTTAATTCCTTGATTTTCTTAACTTTAAAATGGGTGCAATTATACCATCCACGTGGGGCTGTTGGGAGGACTCAATGAGTTAGTGACTGTATAGCACCTGGAGTAGTATTTGACACCTTGCTGCTGCTTATCGGATGTGATTTCCCTTCCTCTCTCACTTCCTCGATCGGGTGGCTTGAGTGATGCTGGCCCATGGAGGGACACCTATGACCTTTGAGAGTGGCATTGTTTCTGGAGGGAGTGGACAGGCTTGCAGGGTGGGCAAGCCAACTTTTGTTGACATCGATGTGACTGTCAGGTGGGCTGAGTAAGGCCCTGATGGTGAAGGGATAGCTAGCCGTGGGCAAACCACGGCCCGCGGGCCGGATCCGGCCCGTTTGAAATGAATAAAACTATTGGAAAAAAAAGACCGTACCCTTTTATGTAATGATGTTTACTTTGAATTTATATTAGTTCACACAAACACTCCATCCATGCTTTTGTTCCGGCCCTCCGGTCCAGTTTAAGAACCCACTGTGGCCCTCGAGTCAAAAAGTTTGCCCACCCCTGATAGAACCTCCAAGGCTCTTGATTTTACAACAGCTTGTGGGCCCAGCCCAACTAGCTCCTGCTAGCTCCTGGGACTTTAGTGCAAGGCAGTAAGTAGTTAGCTCTGAATTCAGACCCAAGTGCAAATCCTGTCTCGTTACAGAAACAAGGTCAGTTTCTTCATCTCCCTGAGTCTCCCCATTTTCCTATGACTTAACTTGGAAGACTATTGGTAGTGACCTTGAAATGCCCTCAATAAATGCTAGTTCCTCTTCTTTAGAAACAATGACAATAATAGTATTTGTGGGGAATATGTTCCAAGACTCCCAGTGGATGCCTTACACCTGGGATAGTACTGAACTCTTACCTATACTATGTTTTTTCCTATACATACATACAATGAAAAAAGGGTTACTTGAACACAAGCACTATGATCCAAAGGCATTTGATGAGATAAGAGAGGCAGCTACTGAGTGACTAACAGAAGGAGAGCACATAAAGCAAGGATAGCTGAACCGAGGGATGATTCATGTCCCGGTCTGGACAGAACGGAAGGCTCGAGATTTCATCACACGAGTCAGAATGGCCTGCACTTTAAAACTTACGAACTATTTCTGGAATTTTCCATTTAATATTTTTGGACTGTGGTTGACCACAGGTGACTGAAACGGCAGAGAGCGAAATCCTGGGATATGGGGAAACTACTGTTTATAATGTTACGATTTTACCCTTAAGAAGTAGTCATATGGTTCTCTATGCCCCCTAATGTCACATACAGTCTGGTTCTATGTCCTGTGTCCCATGGAACTACTATGCTCTCTACCATCGTCAAAATGCCACTGGTCTGGAGAGGCGATAGAACGAAATATATTCAGATCGTGTTCAGGGTGCGGAACAGGGCCTGGAACAGGGAGGCCTTTAGGAAGGTTGTGTAATTTGGGAGAAGTGTTTTCCTGACAGCAGCTCCAAAAAACCAGAGGGACTGTAGCAACTAATCGCCTAGGGCTATCACCTGGGCGAACCTTGGGAGGGAAGTAAAGACTGGTGCTGAGATAGTGTTCTCAGCGGAAGGGGGGCAGGGCCAGGGCCTGTGGGGGCTTGTCATGGAGGGGGAAATGGGGCTTTGGCTTGGGAGTCAGACAACCCCAGATGCCAATTCCTACCTTGTGTCCTGGAGCTAGGGACTTAACCTTGCCAGGCCTCCATTTCTTCCTCTCTGGAATGGGGAGTATGGTTGTTATGCCCAGAATTCAAGATCCCCAAGATACCATGCCAGGGAGCCAATCCGATGCAAAAGCAGAAGGTCCTTTATTGAGTTAGCTAACCCGACCCGGGCCTCCAGCCGACGCGGCGACCGGAAAACCGAGTGATATCCATGAGAAAATCAGGGCTTTAATAGTGAGGGGAGGGGGCTAGTTGTGGGCCCTTCGGATTGGCCAGGCGCCAAGTCGGGTCTTGTTGCACAGGATGTGGTCATCTCTATGGCGCGAACATCCCTTGCTTGTCATTAGAAATCCCGGGCGTGGCCAGCAGGGGCCTGGGCTTCCGGGAAGAAGGCACTCTTCTGAGTACATGGCCTCTGCCCCAACATGGAGGATCCAGGGTAGGATGGAGGGCATAGCCCTCGCCCTTTCATTCCCCCCTTGTCTTGGAACTTCCGTCTCAATCATGAGACGGACTGCACTTTTATTTCACCGTTGCTAGGGGCCCATAGTGAGCACACAGAACTATCAACTGAACTATTTTATACACTTAACAAATGGTCCGGTGGAAGGGAAAGAAACCATTTTAGCTTTAACGACTTCTATTGAAATAGGATTTTTCTTCTTAAAATTCCTCCATGGCTATTAAAAAGCCAAATCAAGATAAATTTATTTACTGTCCTGATGTTTGCATAAACACAACAAGAATGGTAACTGACTATCTTTGCTGGAATTTCATGGTTGAACCTTAATGTGCCCCGTAGGGCCAGGAAGCCAAGCCATCCAGCTGCCATCAGGCCTGCCTGCAGCATCTGCTGAGTTAGGTGAATCCCTCACCTGTAGCAACTCCACCTGAGCCCACGCTCCAGGCTTTAAGGCCCATCTCAGTAGCCCTCCTACTCGTTGCGGCCCAGAGTGTGTGGGGGTTCCGCAGGGATGCAGAGGCATCTTTACTGCTCCCCTTCTACTCTTACCAACCGCCAGTAATGGTAGGGCATGGGCCTGACGCTCCAGCGCCAGCCATCTTCAGGGCTCCCAGGCAGGACACCAGGCTTTCTTCGTGGCATTCTTAGTGGCTTCAAGTCTTTAGAGCTCAGATAGGGCTCTTCAAAACATGATACTCCAGTCAAAGTTTTCCGTTAATAAAACCACTATTAGGAACCAGTCTTACTGAATCTATGCAAAGAAACGTACTTATTTAGCATTGCCAGATTTTGGAGGAATTACATAAGGAGAAAAACATATTGATCTACTCTAAGATTTTCTGACTTTCCTTGCTAATTCCTTTTCATGGATTTAAAACAAAACAGTAATTGTTGGTATAAAACCTTCTTTCTATGCATAACCATGCCTCAGACTTTCTAGTCTAAACAGGCTTTTTCCAGCTTTACTACCCCTGACATGGGCATGGTCACGCAGGCCTGCAAGACAGTATTACAGGCTGTCAACTGTTAGCTGTCTCTCAATAGAGACCAAAATCTGATGGGCACCCTTCCCTGCCCAGTTGGGCACCTGCCCCCTTGGCAGCTAGGCACCCTTTACTTTTGGGGGTCACCCCACACAGCTCCCTTCCAGGACAGCCAACATACATTCAAACCTGCAAAGGAATCAAAGGTTAATATAACATATCAATACAATGAAACATAATATTGGCATCATGGCCGCTTCAGGTAGCCAAATATTCTACTAAACATGTGATTCTATAAATGGTCCTTGTCTTTTTGGAGCCATGTCCATGAAGATGCAGGCATTATCTAAG